>NW_008337147.1:9470693-9505428 GCF_000622305.1 Nannospalax galili
ATTCATTCTTAAAAATAAAGGAAGAGGGGCTAGAGAGATGGTTCAGTGGATGTAGCACCTACTGCTCAAGCTAGAGGGCTGAATTCAGATCTCCAGCCCCTACATAAAAGCCAGATGATGAAGTGTATGTATATCTATAACCCATATAACCCAGCTGAGGGGTATAGACAAGTAAGTTCCTGGGCTCCTTAGTCAGCTAGTCTAGCCAATCAGGGACCTCTAGTTTCAGTGAGAGAACTCCTCTCAAAAAGTGAGATGGAGAATTTTAGAGGAAGACATTTAGTGTCAACCTCTGGCTTCCACATGATCATGCATAGTCAAGTGCACCAGTATACACATGCAGGGTCAGGGAGAGAGAGAGAGAGAGAGAGAGAGAGAGAGAGAGAGAGAGAGAGAGAGAGAGGAGAGTGCACACATACACTACACAAAATTTGTTAAATAATAAAGGTATAAAACTCCTTTAACAAATAGTGTAATTTTGGCAGGAATGCAAATCTTTATCATAACATCGGAGGCTTTAACATGTGGATCTATAGGTTGCCATGCCTCCTTTTCACTCACCCCGTTAACTTTCTTCACAACCATTGATTGAATCCAACCTTTATGAGTCATTTGAAGTAACAAGATCTTTGCCTATACGAAGGCTTTTGCCTCTGCTTAGTTCCTTCTGCCTGAAATGCTCTGAGTCTCAGTCTTGACTTGGATTAACATACCATTATTCTTCAGATCTCAGTCAAATTTCAGACATAGGACATTCGTTTTAATTTCTTATATATTATTAATATTTTGCATGACATTATATTTATGTTTGATTATTACATGTCTTAACCACAAATCTAACTTCAAAGCTAAGTCATTTACTTTTGTTCCCTGAAACTTTTGAATCTAGAACAGTACTTGGAACATTGTGGATACTTAGTAATATTCCTGTCTGGCTTGAAAAGATGTAAGGAAATGAAAAACTCATATTGCAATTTTTTTCATATTTGGAAATTCAGCACATTTTATAAAAGTTCAGATATTCCCATCTTGTTTGAGCTGGATTTTGATTAACTTCTGTGAATTTTGTTATCTATGCCAACATTCATTTTGTAGTAGAGTCCCCTCCCTGATACTTTGGATATACTGAAGTCAACCAATTTGGTTATCTAAATGATTGGAGAGACACCAGAATTTATTTTGCTGTGTAGACTTTATAGAAGTTGATTAGTAAGCAAGTTACATAATACTGCAAATTGCCCCTATTCAGAGTGTAAGCTAATCAAGCGACTTTCAGTTTTTATTAATCAACATTTGAAATATGGTTACACAGAGAATTAGAAGGAATTGTAGATGAACTAAATCAAAATAGATCTAGAGTAGAGACACCAGAATTTATTTTGCTGTGTAGACTTTATAGAAGTTGATTAGTAAGCAAGTTACATAATACTGCAAATTCCCCCTATTCAGAGTGTAAGCTAATCAAGCGACTTTCAGTTTTTATTAATCAACATTTGAAATATGGTTACACAGAGAATTAGAAGGAATTGTAGATGAACTAAATCAAAATAGATCTAGAGTAAATAATATTAGTTAAGAATGTAGTTCTATTTTGATGTTTTACATTTCTTACTAAACAATCACAAAACAAATGTTTATGTTTAAATTTAATAATTTAACATATTATAAATCAGTATTTTAAAATTCACTTTATTAATTTCATTATATCCTGAAAGTCCACTTAAAGTAAATTAAATGTATTAAACACAGAATGCTATAATTGGGGGATTATCATTGTTTAAATAGGTGACTTGGAGCTAGAGATATAGGTCAGTGATTGAGTATAGTTTCCCTTCTTGCAGAAGATCCAAGTTCACTGCTCAGCACCCACTTGACTCATACTCACGTGTAACTCCAGTTTCAAGAGCCAGACGCCTTTTATGGTCTGTGTATACTCCTACACATATGTGGTGCATATAAACTCATGTAGGCACACACACACATTCATAGAGATGATGATAAATAAATTAACATTTAAATAAGGGACTCATTTTTCAAATTTAAGGTAAAAAGCAACATTAGTACTCAGAAACATTTATGTATTTGGTTGCATCTTTCATTTTAAAATTTGATGCAAATTGTTTAAAAGCCCCTCAAAAATTATTTTTCAGAATTATGGAATAAAATTAATACTGCTGAAGTATGTATAATATCCTGTAAAACAGTCAGATATGCAATGTTCAATTAACTGTAAGACTCTTTGGGGACTTGAGAGATGACTCAGTAGCTAACAGCACTAGCTGCTCTTCCAGAAGACCTGGGTTCGAATCCCAGCACTCACAAAGTGGCTAGCAACCCTCTGTAACTCCAGTTCCAGGGGATTCGAGGCCCTCTTGGCCTCCACAGGTACTGCAAAACATGGATGCACTTACATACATGCATGCAATGCGCTCACACAGATGAAATAAAAATAAATTTTAGAAAATGTCAGGGTCTTTTTTGAACTGTCATTCATTACTGGAGTAGTATCTGAAGAAAGACCATTGACAGATATTTTGTTATTTTAAGATTCATTGTTTTAGAACATGAGTTGGATACGAGCTGAAGTTTGGAAAATAAAATGTGATTAAGAGAATAGGCGTGAGTGGGATTTTTACTAAGGATGTATGTTTTTTATGGATTAAAATATGAAAAAGTTTAACTCAAAAGTTACACCTCTGCCCCACCCATTACCAATTCACTTATATGACCACACTAAAGTTTTTATTGCTTATAACATTCTTGAGACCATGGCCTATGCTCAGTTTCAATGTCTAGGATCAGACAAACTCCTGAGACTATACACATGAATTGAACATGAAATGAATAATTTTAGAAGAGTTCTTGTAGAGAGGAGGTAAAAGTCCTCTGATGTGTCTCTGTATCATAAGCGTAAGTATAGAAATGTTTGTATAAACTCTCAAACAATAGCACATGTACATTAACTCTTCATTATTACTGACCAAGCACATTCATATCTTCCCTTCTTTCTTTTTTTGAACAGAAGTACTTATTTTACTTTCATATTTATTAGGTTATCTGTATCCCATGAGTGGTTATTGGATATGTGTTGGGGTTTGAAGAGATTGCTTATCTTTATTGCATTAGGAAACACATCTGGTGCATACTGAGAGGACAAAGCAGAGATTCTTCATATGAGGCTGGACATAGCATCTGGTAGGAGCTGTGGTTATATTGTATTGGGAATGGTTGAGATATATTTGAATGCAAAATTCGAAGCATAACATAGATGTTTGTTATATCATTCCTTGTGGCTCAGAGTGACTATGATTTTACTTTTCATTTCAGTTAGATATGGTCACCAGTTCTAGTTATTGCACATGAATGAAATTAATGTGCACATTTTAATGGCTGATACTAAGTCTTCCCAAGCAATTTGTCTTCTAGATGTTAAATATCTACATGCTTGGACCTATGTAGAAAACACATGTGGAATCTAGTAGTGTCTTTATCAATCTTGGGTTACTGAATGCATGCATAAATTACGTCACAACTGAAAGCCAGCACAGGACTTATATGAAGGTATATAAAATTTTACATTTGAGTCTTTTTATATTTTTAGAAGACTCATAGTAATAACGGGCATTATATTACTGTCCATCAGTAATTAGACAAAAAGAAGCTTGTTTGTGCAGGGCTATGAGTCCACATACTCAAGGAATTGTGGCAGAGGGTTTCAAGTTCAAGACATGTCTTGGAAATGGACTGAGTTCAAGATCATTACAGGCAATCAAAAAAGTGAAAAATAAGAGACTGGAAATATAGTTCATAACTGAATACTTGCCAAGGTCCAATTGTCAGTAAAAAAAATCAGAAATTATTTATTCAGATAAGTGAGATGCAAAATCTAAGAAATATACTTTATTTTAGATATTCTTAAATTCCTAAGAATTGTCTTAATAGAATTAATAGTTGGTAGGTTATTATGAAGTACTGTGATTAGGAAACATCATCAAATATTATATATATCATTATACCATCTATTTATCTTAAAAGAAATATAGATATACATTCTATTAATTCATGGAGATAAAATTGTTACATTGTTAGTAAGGTGAGGAAAAGTATATCTACATCAGTGTTTCTCAACCTTAGCTTTATGTTAGACCCACTCGGATAAAGTTTTTAAAACATTAATTCTTGGTGATCAGATAAAAGAAGATTTAAATGCTCCTGACGCTACTCCACTATGAACTGGCTTTAAGAACTACTGAACTCCATTTCCCTAAACATCACAAGGACCACACTCCCAGTGTGAGTCAATAGTGTGAATATTATGCAGTTCACACATCACTCTCAGTATCTTTTAATCAGGAGCGTGGATTGAATGTGTTAATTTATATAAAATATACATTATTGGCTACAGCTTTGAAAATTCTAATTCATTGGGTCCAGAATAAGGGGATCCATAGTCTGGAACTTTCCGTCTCTAAACAGGACTATGCCAGGTAATTAATATTAATCACTATTGGGATTGGTATGAAATAAATCTAAATGAAAAAAAATCTGTACTTGTAAGCATTTCTCAATATTCTTAATATTCATACTCAATTTCTCTCATAATAGGCTTATATCATCTTTCTAGTGTGTCTGTAATGCAGAGAGCATTAGCAACAGTAGGGATAAAAGAAAAACATTAAATGAAACAACACATAGATTAAAAACCCACTTCAGCCTGGCATGGTGGCATACTCCTTTAATCTCAGCACTTTGCAAGCAGAGGCAGGTGCACCTGTTCGAGATGGAGAGTAGCCAGGTCTACATGGTGAATCCAGGTCATCTGGGGGATACAGGAAGATCCTGTTTCAAAAAAAACCTAAGGAAAAAAAATGCCACTGTAACAGATGATACCACAGTTAAACATCTACTGTCCATGACTAGTATGAGATCCTCCCCTGATTCGGAGACTGACGGCAATAGGAGGGTGACTGGAGCTACTTATGTGAACAAGATCTTTCCCAGATAGAAGAGACTTAGCTCAGAAAGATGGAAAGAAACCAGACTTTGTGCAAGTCAATATTTCTTATCATACTTATTCCCACTGCTCTCAGTTTCTAGGAAAGAAGAGAATCAGTTCCATATGCATTAGTTTATTCCTGACTGCTAATTCAAAAATTCAGATATTTAGAAATATTTTCATTATTAGTCATCCTTGCAAACGACCTGATGTATTAATCTTCTTTTATGTATATTTATATGAAAGAACAAACCAAGTTTTTTTAAATATATGAAAACATTAAAAATAAATATGCAATATATTTTAAAGTTAAAATGACTCTATTAGTCAATTTCTGTTCACTTAACAAAAGCCTTCATGTGATTTCAGTGCAGATACAACTTGGTTATTTTTTAGTACTTCAGGAACACTCAAGTCAATATTTTCCTTATAAGTTATCTTTCCAAACAATTTGAAGTGATATTTGCTGTATTATGTATATTTACATAAAAGAAAACAGGTTATTTTCTAGATATACAAAATATTAAAGATAAATAGTAATAATATTTTAAGATGATAATGACTCAGTCCATCAATTTCTACCCATGGTATAAAAGCTTTTATGTAATTTTAGTGTAAACATAACCGCTATTCAAAACTTTTGAATTTCACTAAAGTAAGTAAATATTTTTAAAACTTAGATTTTACTGAGTTAGGAGGCATGTTGTTCAAAAGTGGATACCACAAACTACAATAAAACTATTTTAAACCATTTATATTTACTATGAATCCAGAAATAGAATATTTTATAAAAGTAAAATCTTTTGAAACATAACTGAAATATAAATGAGATCAGATTTTTTAACAGGTAGCAGCAGTTAAGCTACATGACAGGGTTACAAAGCTTCAATGTGTCCTAGAATAAGTGTTTTGATTTGCTCCTCTATAACTGTAATAAAAAGGATCTGACTAAAAGCAACTTGGGGAAGAAAGGATTTATCTCACCTTACAGCTAAAAGTTCATCATGCAATGAACCCAGGGCAAGAGCTCAGGGCAGGACCCTGGAGGCAAGACTGAAGCACAGACCACAGCAAGGCATTGCTTACTGGCTGGCTCCCTTGGCTTGTGCTGAGACTGCATTCCTACACAACTCAGGACAAGCCTGACCAATGATGTCACTGTGCACAATGGGCTGGGCCAGCCCACATCAACCAGCAAATAAGAAAATGCTTGGTCAGAGGCCAATCCGATTGAGGCAATGCCTCAGTTGAGGGTCCCTCTTTAGAGATGTGTCAAGTTGACAGCTGATGCTATCCAGCACAACAAGTAATATAGTAATGACTAATGATCTTGAAATTGAAATTTAAAACGCTTCTTATTAAAAAATTAAATGGACTTAAATTTCAAAGTAGAGCAAATTCTTCTGCTGAATTCAGATGTTAAGAAAGGAGAAAAACAGTATCAATGGAATGGAGGACATTTTGAGTCTTATTTTGTAGGCCTATAAACTATAAATGTCTGTATATTTGTGAACTCAATACTTAAATACCTAAAAATCAGAAAGAAAGCTTATTTAAAATATACAACCTTTCCCTTTTCATTGCAAATTCATTGTACTGCCCACCTTTAGCTTAGGGAGACAACCAGCTATTGTTCTAAAATGATGGATAAATTTGTTTTCTTCCCCTATCTAGAAGCCTTTGAGAATGAACCAACACTGATTCTAACCACTCCAACAGCTATCAAAATACCTGAAAGCAAATCCTGAATCCATCATTCTAGAGTGCGGCCTTGGAAGACAAAAGAAAAATGAGGAGGAGCCCAATGGAGGGATGCTCTGGGAAGACCTTTCAAGAAATTACAATGAACCCTCATATGAACATTTGAAAATTGCCCATTCTGAATTTTTCATAGTTCCCTGTCTAGAACTTGTAATGCTAAGTAATTACTCTTGCCTTTACTTCTTCTGCACAACTCCTATTCACAATTCAAGAACTTTCTTTTCCCCCTAGAGATAAGTTATGCAATTTGGGAGTCTTTTAGATAGACCCACTAAAGGGATACTCCAATTGCCTCACCCTGTGTCCCTATTCAGCATGGAAGAAGCCAGAGTGGTCTGCATCCTGATTCCCCATTGGCAATTTGGGTAATCTCTTCAGAGGATGTTGTGATAAGAATATGAGATAGGAATTACTTAGGCAGTTAAGGTAAAAAGACCCCAAAGAAAAGCAGCCAGTTTCTTGGCTAACCCAATGTCCTTGGGCCTCTTAGCAACATACTCCATTCCAAAGGGCAAAAACGTCAAAAATATTTGAGAACACTGGACGTGCACTCATACATACACATATACACACATCAATTAACCATATATGCAAATAATAATGATGATCCTTAAATGATTTTAGGGTTACCTTTTAGAGTGGGGACACAAAAAGCCAAAAGCCCCATAAAAAATAAATACACCAAAGAAGAAAAAGTACATGAAGTTATCAGAAAAAAAGTGACGGGGAGATGTGGGAGGAGTTGGAAAGGAGGGAGCAGGCATGGACTTGATCAAAACACCTTATATGCATGTGTAAAATTCTCAATAAATTATTTATTTTTTAAAAAACTACATCTTTTTCTTTTCTGTAACTTGTCTTACGATTAGAGAAAACATTTTAAGAAAGTAGGGCCAAACAGAAAGCTGTTTTGATGGTGGATTTTATTCAGTGTCTTTTCCATATTCTGTCTATCCAATTACATGAAATTTTCAAATTACCTTGCAAGCATCATCAGGCAGAGATTCCATTCTTTGAAAGAGTCACAGTCTTGCTAATAAATCATATTTATCTCCCACTTTAAATACAAGTTGATTCACTTTTGGCATTAAGTGGCAAAGGTCAGAAATCAATCTACATTTTTTTTCAGTTCAGCAGTCACTATGGAGTAATGTACTCTGCACCAAAAATTCTTCATGTTTGTGTGTGTGTGTGTGTGTGTGTGTGTGTGTGTGTTGTGCAAAAAGATAATTTATCTGGTTTGGTCCCTAATCTCAAATAATTTTCAGTCCTCTTGTGACTGTAACATGTATGTATGGATCATCCAATTGATGAATTTGTCCAACAAAATAGTAAATTTGTTACAAGGCTCCTAGTAGCGAATTTTTTAAAGTTAAGACTGCAAGGCTGAGGAGATGGCTCAGTGGGCAAGGTGCTTGCCACACAAGCATGAGGATTTGAGTTCAGATACCTAGCACCCATTTAAAAAGCCAGGTGTGGTGGTACAAGTATCTAATCCTAGAACTGCGAAAGTTGAAACAGGAGGAACTCAGAGGTTGCTAGCTACTCTGTCTCTCCAATCAATGAATTTCTAGCCCAGTGAGAGATCCTTACTAAAAAATTAAGGTGGAAAGCAGGAGTTAAAGGAAGATAACCAGTATGAACATATGACCTCCACATATACACACATAGGCATGCACTCGTACACACACATATACACACATCAATTCACCATACACACAGGCAATAAAAATGATAGTAATAATGATAAGAATAATGGATTAGTTGGGGCTTCTTCCTATTTATCATATTAGGAACTTAAGAGTCCTGTATTTCACATAAAGAGGATATTTACTTATGTTGTATTAATTACAAACAATTATGAGTAATATTTGGAACATATTTAAAGAAAAGAAATACTGTCATCAGAAATTGAAAGAGAAAACTCAATACTAGAAATTTAGTTATTTTCCTCTGGCTTTAAGCAAATTTTAGTGGACTTTGAATTTTGCAAAATCAGTCATCACTGAAAATTTAATGGATCCTGTTAATACTTTTACCTGTAAAAAACAAGTGTACATTCACATAATGTTTTCCATATAATTAAGAGAGCCATCACAGACCCTGATCCTCTTACAGTCACACTCTATCTGCAATTCATGGAGCCTAGATGAATCCTTGATGATATGCCCTGTTTCTTTTGAAGCTAACTGAATGAGATCATGCTCTCTAGTATCCTAATTCCTAGCTCTAAACGTATTCTCTTGTTACAATTTATTATAAAGCAAAGTCATCAGTGCTTTCTTTGTCGAGTTTGTTATATGGGTATCTCTATTTAATCAGAACCCCAAAACTATATGCTAAAAGAAGATGCTTTTGAGTATAAAACTTCTATAAGTCATTTTTAAATTACCCTTTGAAACTCTATTTTAGGAGGCAGAAAAAAACACTTCCATAAAATTGCTATTTTAGTGTACTATATATGGCACCATACACAACTTTATATTTGTAAAACATTGGTATATGTTAGAGATGAAAACATCAAGGCAGGCCTGGTACCAGTCAGAGGAATGGATACAATGCATAGTTCACAAATGGTTTTTTGTTGCTCAGAGGGAAACACATACAGACGCTTTATTGAATATAAAACTGAATCATGTAAAAGAAAAACAATGCCTCAAGTCTAAAATCTTTTATATTTTCAGAGAATTCTACAGTATTCAATGCATTACTTTTTATGTCAAACATCTTTTATTGAGTGTAGTAAAAATTCTATTATGTATGTAAACTAATTTTTCCTTATTCATCAACCAAAGAATGTTTAGGTTGCTTCCAGATCTTGGCTATTATACAAATATTTAAAAATTCATTTTAATTTCTTTAGATAATAAAGATGAGGGTGCCAGTTCACATGGTAATCCAAGTGTAAATATTTCCTAGGGACAGATTTTATTTCTTTTTTTAAAAATATTTTATTTATTATTTTATTTTATGTGTATGAATGTTATGCCTGCCTGTAGGTAAGTGCACCAGTGTTGTGCAATGCCTGTGGAGGACAGAAGAGACTGCAGCTGGAGTTACAGACAGTTGTTAGCTGCCACATGGGTGCTGGGAATTGAACCCAGATCTTCTGCAAGAACAGTCAGTTCTTAACTGCTGAGCCATCTCTCCAGCCCCAGGAACAAATTTTAAACATTACCCAAAACATGATAATCTGGAGAGTTGTTGGACGTGTTAATTATATTGACTAAATATTTCTACAATGTACATCTTGATAAAAGTGTCACATTGTCCCCAATAAACATTAGTTACTATTTAAACTAAGAAAGCATGAAAATATAGCAAATATATGATTTTCATTGTGAAATGATCAACATGCCCAGTACTTAATACTATCAACTTTATCCTGCATAGTTTGGATTTTATTTCTTTAAAAAAGAAGCAGCAGGCAGGGATATTCAATTGCTTCAGGAAAACTGAGGTGAATACCTACATATCTTTACTTAGAATGCGTACATGCCATCTATCAGCAAACACCTTTTTCTCCAAATCTGTTTTGACATATTGGAGTTCAGCACTCAGGCATGTGGGAATCCAGTCTGTACTCCTCTTGGTGTGTGTGTGTCTGTGTGTGTGTGTGTGTGTGTGTGTGTGTGTGTGTGTGTGTCTGCTAGGACAGTGTCAGGAACAGGGTGAGTAATGACACTGTAAATTGAAGTCATCTGCTTAGTTTCCACATATTTGCTCAGTGCAAGCTGCTGCGTAGGAATTTCCCCCATGTTCCTTTGCTCATGACCTTGACCCCAAGAGTGCTATTCTTCAAAGGCAAATACAGAATCTCTTGAGAGAAGAACTGTATTACTAATTTATCTATGTTCTGATATTCTATAAATAATAGCATGTTTTGTAGTATGTTATCAGTATCTATGCTCACATGCATTTCTTAATATATGTTATACATTGGTCAAGATGAGGTACAGAGCACTAACTCACTACTGCATGGACTCAATACCAAATGCAACAAAGGGAATTAGGACATACTTCCAGAATAAAAATTGGAAATATTTGGGCCAGAGAGATAGTTCAGCAGGTAAAGGTACCTGACACCAAGCCTGGTGAACTTAGTTTGATAACTGGGTATCACAAGGTGAAAGGAAAGAAAACTTTCAGAAGTTGTCTTCTGACCTCCACATATACAAAATTATGAACAGAATGTTTTTAATAAAAAAATAAAGGGACTGGAGTGATGCCTCAGCCGTTCTCTTCTCTTGCAGAGAATCTGAGTCCAATTCCCAGCAAGTCCAATTCCCAGCCTCCACATGGCTGCTAACAACTGTCCTAACTCCAGTTCCCGGGGAGCCAACACCCTCTTTGGACCTCCGTGGGCATTGCACGACATGGGTGCACTTAGATACATGCATGCAATACACTCATATTCACAAAATAAAAATAATAAGAAATATTTTATGTAATAACAAATAAAAAGAAATAATATATTTTAGAAAGCTTGAGAAATCAAAGACCCTGCTCCCATGAAATCTATTGTAATTATCAAGAGCCAATATTCCAGTCTTGAGTTTTAAGCAGTCTTTTTCTTCGATGGAGTCCAAAAACAGCTAGTTTGTAATGGTGACATTGTTGATCAGTGTGATAGATTAAACAAATTCCTACCACTTTCTAATCTAATCATACTTTGATTAAAAACAAAGAATAATTCTTCATTTGAAAATCATCGAAATAAAACTAGGGCCTCTCCATCAATTGTTTAGCCATTTTAAAAAATATGTTCCTAAATTTATACATTTCAAATATTTTTAGAGTTGTATCTATTTAAGTAAATGAAACATTTTGTGTTTTGTCAATATGTCTTATATTATAAAAGAAGTCAAAATTATTTTTATAATTGGAGAATAAAGCAGGTCAGTATAGAAAGTAGCCCTGAACTTTAAGTGAAAAAAATGTTTTCTCTTTCTACTTCCACCTTTAAATCTGTCTGATGACCTTAAACAAGCCATTTGATCTCTCTGGCCTTCATTTTATCCCAAATTATAAATGAGAATTTAAAGTCATTTATAACGAAAAACTTCTATTAGCCATTATGCCTTACTGTAGAGATATAAGTATTTATTTGCCAGTCATAGTGAATGAAATAAGAAGGTTTGCTGTCTAATTTTCAAGACAATTTGAAGTAAATTTTCTACTTGCTTATAGAAGTTCCGAAGGGTACTCACAACACACCTGCGGCTTTCTGGATGAACACCATCACTACTGTTACACCATCACTACTGTTATACCAGCACAATTGTTACACCATCACTTGACATTTTGTCTTTGGAAGACTTGTTACAAGAATGATTTGACAGTTCAATAAGAACTATGAGGTTTCTTGGAATTTGAATATATACATGATATACAAAAGCACATAAAGTCTGTATTACTTTGCAGTGTTTCTACTTCACACATCTATTCTTACTTTTCATATTTGGTCTCTAACTTTTAGTAACTGGAATCATATGACATCCAGAGAAGAGGAAAAGTTCCCTTGTTGACACCTTTATACAGTCTTTCTTGCTAGACAGAAATGCTATCCATTTCCTAAGTTTTCAAAGTGACATGACTTTAGGTAACTACTATGAATACTCTTTGGAATTTCCCTTTACATTTGTGTATCCCTGCAAATTCCAAGTGGGCACAGATAGTTTTCAAAGGCTCATAAGACTTTTATCTTTCTAACATTTAAAACAAATATAGTTGAGAAAAATACACAAAAACAACAACTAGGAAACATGTGAGGATGCTATATCAGCACTTTCACCTTGTCAGCTTAACCTCTCAAATAGCCAATTAAACTCACCACTTACTGTTTTTTTATAACTACTAATTTTTGTGGAAATACTGCATGCTTAAAAAATCCAGTAAAACATGTAGAAGAGCAATATTCAACACATGGAATCCCTGACATGGCCTGTTATCCAGTCTTTCTTGTAGGAGTGGCTCTGTGAAAGGCATTACTACATGACAAGATACCCTTGTCTTACTATGTCATTTGTTCTCACTCTGACTAAACTGTATTATAATCAATTTTGAGACAAGCTCCCTCAGAGGGAACTTGTTCTTGCTATTTTACATCCCATCAACTTAGAGCATTTGTCTGCCTTTAATCAGTCACTGATCAGGATTCAAGTTTTCAGAGATATGTACATAAATATCTCATAATTAGATATAGCACAAGGGAGTGATTTATTTAAACTGCAAGACAAGCTTCATTTTAAAGTTGTTATTTGCTTGGCAAATATTGGAGGCTATTCAACAGAAAGAAAAAGTAATATAAAATTTATGAGCAAAAATCTCTTACAGAAATTGTTCAATTTAGAATCAGTTCACTAATAAAAGGAGGAGACAGGAAATATCTCATTGTTTTATATTCCATGAATTGTTATTTGTAAATGACATTGATGAGAAATTATTCCTGTAATAAACTATTGATCTCACTAGTGATAACGACTTAGAGAACATGGCATGTTAACAAAAGAACATCAGAGTGCCTTTTTTTTCTGATAATGCAGATACATCAATTACATTTTTTTCTAGACAAGGAGAAAATATATCACCTGAGGTCTTTTCTCATGGTCTGAACACACATAGAATGTTCGATATAATAAGAAAGGGTAAATGAAAAACATCAGAAATAGGATATTGAAAATAGAGGCATGCTATAAGGAATCCTAACTTTCAAAAAATGCTTAATTTAAAATTAATTTATAATCTAAAATTGATCTTAAAAGTGAAAGCAAATGCCTATTAGTCAGTGTTTTTTTTTTTTAGGTTTGTCATTAACATATGGAAAGTCAGAGAAGAAAAAGTATTTTCTCCTCAGGCAGTCTTCCTAATAATACCAGAATTAATTTTTATTCATTAATCTGTGTTTTTCAAATTCTGAGTAAGTGTTCTGTCCTTAAAGTTAGTTAGCTCCTGTAACTTGGTAACGTTTTGCTGAGTTTTTGGTTTTGTTTCATTTTTCTCATCCTGCTGGATGTTGACTCCATGAGCCTTGCACCAGCTGAGCAGGTGTTCACTACTGAGCTCTTTTCCAACTCTGCTGGAGCAATTTTTACCTGGTCTATTTTGTTACAAGCTTTCTAAATTCAATCCATCCAAAGAAGGTTCCAAATTCATTATTTATTAAAAACTTCCATCCCACCTCTTCTCCTCTGTCTCTGTTTCTGTCACTCTGTCTCTCTCTGCCTCTCTGTCTCTCTCTTTCCCTGCCCCCCTTATTCACTCATACATATACACATACATAGAG
The DNA here is from genome assembly GCF_000622305.1 of Nannospalax galili. Classification (NCBI taxonomy): domain Eukaryota; kingdom Metazoa; phylum Chordata; class Mammalia; order Rodentia; family Spalacidae; genus Nannospalax; species Nannospalax galili. Next base: position 9,484,736 of record NW_008337147.1, read on the forward strand.
GAGAATTAGGAAGGGGGGCTTGAAAAGTGGAAGGGTGAGGGGGTGAGAGGACATAGAATAGAGGCAGACACAGCAAGACAGAGAAGAGGTTATGAGCTTACCAGGTGTCATGGTTGTCATCTGTTGTCAACTTGACATCTATGGGAAGAGGGAGCTTCAACTGGGGAATTCCCTCTATGGGACTGGCCTGTGAGACTGTCTGTGAAGCACCTTCTTGACTCTTGACTGACATGGGAGAATTCAGACCAGTGTTGTTAGTGCAACCCCTTAGCAGATTGTTTGGGATTGTATAGAAAGAATACTGAACACAGGCCAGAGGAACAAACTAGTAAGCTGTGTTCCTTTGCAGTCCATGATTCAATTCCTGTCTCTGGGTTCCTGCCCTGGGTTCCTGCCTGATTGTCCTTAAAGATGGACTGTTGCTTGGAAGTATAAAATTCAATAAACATATTCCTAGTGTTGTAGGTTCTTTCACGGGTCCAGGCCACAAGGGACTGCAGGGAACGAGGGTTCTGGCCAAGGTGGGGGTGAGTGGCATGGAGTCAACACACAGACACCAGGAGTTGGGTGGAAGCAGGCAGTAGGCAAGGTGCTGCAGACTCATTTATTGCTGGGAGGGCAGGCCTTATATATCTCTCCCTCTGCCCCCAGTGTCCCATAAGCTGGTGTGTCACTACTTGATAAATCCCCTCATCCAGGCCACTCACGTCATCAGTCTCTAGGTCCAGGTAGATTATAGGTTGGCTCTCTTGTGGAAATGTGGGTTATGCTTTCAAGGCAGAAGCTGTGCTCCCTAGAGAGGCCTGTGCTTAGGTCTGGCACTTCACCTCCTACATCCTAGTGAATTTGTTTTTGATCAGTGCTTTATCTCAGATATAGAGAAGCAAACTAGAACACCAGGTACAAAGAATTTGGTAAGTTCTGAAAACTCAAAAACAATCTGTTTTGTTAATCATGTGAGTGAAAGAGCTCTAAATTTTACAAGCCTTAAATCAAAGTTTACCATAACTACTAGTCATTTGAATTTTGTTTTTCAAATTATAATGATACCTACCTTAAAGTTTAGTGTTGTTGATAGAATTCGAGTTTATGAAAGAAGTTGATATGACATTTGGTACATGTGAAAGCCTTAATAAATATAAACTATCACTATGACATAGTTACTTCCCCTAAAGGGATTTATAGCCCAAGCAATCACAGAAGAGTGAATTAAAAGTACTAACAGAAGGTGTCAAATGTTAAATTAGAACGAGGCCCTAAAGGAAATAAGCCTGTGAGGTATCCACCTGGTAGAGTGCAGAAGCAACCATTTCCAAGTTTGTTTTTACAAGGTAGGTATGGAAAATATGTTATGCATCGCTGTTCATAAGCAACTTCAAACAAACTGAATTTTTAAGTGTTTTCCAAAACAGAAATGCATTTTATATTCCTTAGAAGTCTGTAAGCAGAATTTGAAGACAGAAAAATCTTTTGAAATGTGAAAATGGTGTTATTGCTCACAGAGTACCTAGTGGATCCTGGTATGTGGAAAGTGCTCAATACATATAAAATCAGATTTGTGTGTTTTCAGTTTGATGAAAAGTTTATGAACATTTATGTAAATTTTATTTTTTCATATACCCAAGATATAGATGCTTATTTTAATGTAGACGTAAGATTTACAGCTACTTAGAATTGAAAAAAAACAAACCTTATAAATGATATAGTGATTAATCGTACTTCCTAGGAAGAAAGATTGTTTAAGAATGCTTTCATTTAATAGATATTCGTTATATGCCTACTTTTTGTATAAACTAGATGAATTTTGCAAAACAAGGATGATAAAAAGCAAGCTTATAGCTCAATATGAGGAATAAATTTTAATCAAATATTCATACTAATAAATACAAATTTTTAGAGTAATTCTCTGTAGGTAATCATGCTGATGAACAAATACATAGTTCCGAGAAAAGTTGAAAGGATAGAATAAACACTTAAGTTTAAAGAAGAGAATCCAAGTATGTTTAAACATGAAAGCCATTGAATAAACAGAGGTGACCTCCCCCCAAACCAGAGTGAACTAATTGGAGCACTTGGGGCAAAGAGAACAGACAGTAAAGAGGCTTCGGAGAGCTGAGTGAAAACAGTGTCTTCACAGAATAAAGAAAAACAGGTTAAGTGGAGCAGAGGGCATAAGAATGAGAGGAGTTGGGTACATGGAGAACAACAGTTGTACTGAGCCATGTATGTATTTTACTGTCTCAGGTCTATATCAGAAGCAATGGAATGAAATTACATGGTCCTAAACGGTAGTGATGACTTTGAATGTTCATTGAAAGAAAATGAACAGAAAGTGGGAGAACCAAGACGTCTTAGGTAAATTGAAACAATATATACATGCATAGATATAGATAGATGATAGATAGATAGATAGATAGATAGATAGATAGATAGATAGATAGATGATAGACAGATAGATAGATAGATATTACTCCAGACCTTCAAAGAAGCAAAGATTAGTTATGTGAGCAAAGACAGAAAGTTGGTAGAGACTTTGTAGTCATTGCCCTGTCATCCAAATCTGAACTCTGTGAGGAAGATGGAGAGAAGGAAAGAAGTTGAGTGACAAAGCTTCAGCTTGCTGTTCGAGAAGACTGATGGGATTCTCTTGAGCTCTAGTCTCTCAGATGAGCTATCTTTGTCCAGGGAACAAACCTGCCTTTGTGTTATCGTGATCCTGTCATAAGCTTGGAACAGCCTCTAGGAAGTTTTGCCTAAGTAAAAATGGAGTGATGGGCTTGCAGATTGCAGAAACTGGGACTCTGATCATTTGTGCTGTTTGGTCGACCACTGAGTAGTAGGAGGGCAGAAGGGTCATTTTCACCCAGGACACACACTGTATTGACTCTGAAAATGGAAATAAATAGATGGATATTAACAGTACTTAAGAGTTAGAGTCAACATTAATTTCTAATATTTTAGGAAGACTTAAATGCTATGATGATCAATATTGATTATCAGCTTTACAGGATCAAGAGTCATTTAACACACGTCTCTGATATATCTATGAGAGATTAGCTAGATTAAATTAATTGAAGTATAAAGGCCTACTTTAATTATGGGAGACTCAATTACATAGGTGGGTCTCCCCTCCTCCATCAAACCTTTCTAGGAATGCCCTCATAGACACACCCAGAGGTATGTTTCCACGGGCACTCAATTCAGTCATGTTGAAAATGAGGATTAACCATGACAATAGCCAAATCATCAAGATAATAAAATGACACAGAGCTTCTGGAAACAATTCAGCACCATTATTTTCAGTGACAAAATGTGGATATTTCTGCTAACATAGAAGGAATAAAACTCACTTCTAATATGATATAAATTGAGTAGCAATTGATGTAATCTCTAGGATAGGCCAGTTTTTCCTCTCATCTATGAAATAATTTAGTCTTTCTAGGAATGGAAAGTGATTTAAAAGCAGTCGATGCTTTATTATTGGAAATGAAATGAGTACACTTGTAATTTCAAATGTGGGCTATCTGCTTCACCACTGTGTGTCACAGGCAATTCACTTGACCTCTCTGTATCCAAACATCATATTTGTAAGAGGTCCCAGTATCTATTATACTAGATTTCTATAAAAAAACGTGAAATGATTCTGAAGTGTTTACCACATTGTGGACATGCAATAAAGAGTATTAGAACAGTTTAAATGTATGAGCATTCTGGAATGCCTGGTAAAACACTGCATACATATACTTATTTCAATGATTTTGATAGGGAAATATCAGTTACTTTCTCTTTGGAAAGTGTGATGGTTGACCTTGATTGGCAACCTGACAAGATTTAGAATTACCTAGGAGACACACCTCTGGCACAAATATGAAGTCATTTCTAGAGAATATTAACTGAGGACACTCACCTTCCAAGTGGGCAGCACATTTCAAGTGATAGTCCAGGTACAATAAAAAGAAAGTACCAGGAACGGTGTATACCTGGATACCTTCACTTCTTTAGGAGTGTGTGTGTGTGACTGGAATGTCCCTCTGCTAAGCCCTTGCCCCACCTCCTTCCCAGGCTTTGTGGGAGGAGCCAAGTGCATCATAGGGCAAGGCTGAGGACAGCTGTGACTGCTGGGAAGGACTGTTAGCCTAGCCACTGGGGATCGTCTATGCACTCAGTTCTAGATTGCAGACCATCATGATTCAACAATCCAGTCCCTATCTTAGAAGCCAATGTAATAAATCTCTTATTATACATTCTATTCCTCCAGAGAACATACATTCAACACATACTGTTATCAATAGAAATGGCTTACAATGTTGGTTAAAACCAAAAACACCTTTAACTGCAATAATTTACTCATATATAGTAAATTCTCACTTTTTAAGCTTCTGTGTTAAGTGAGACATGCATATCAGAGTTGTGCAAAACAATGACATTATTTCTTTACATACAAATTTTAGCTTTAGGTTAAACAAACATAAAGAATGCATGTAGTATAGGTTCATATGAACAAAGTCCCAGGAGCCTGTAAGACTCTCTTTCCATATTGTCATGCACCTCCTCCCTTGGCTTTTGTAATCTTTCCATTCCTTCTACAATAGTCCCTGAGCCCTGGGTGGGTAAAGTTTAATTAGGAGTCCTGTCTACGGATCCACACTCTGCAGACTCTTATTCTCTATGCTTTGGTCATTTGTGGCCTTTTGTGTTCATTACCCTCAATTGCATGAGGGAACTTTGTTGATGAGAGTTGAGAGATGCATTAATATCCTTTCTACCCCTTGTACCAATATATTCCATGAGCCTTAGGTGCAAAGGTTCCATTGGAGGTGCGTCTTTTGGATTTGGGCGTCTCACAGACATTTATTCTCTGTGTGTAACCATTTGTGTAATTACTGCTCATATGAACCTACAGCAATAGTGTCAGCATGCACAAGACTCATGCAAACTCAAACAAAAACCCAACATAGAACTGTGGAAATGGGCAGTTTGCCTCAACCTTAGTCAAAGAACAGTTTACTGCTGGGTGAAGGAGATCTTTTTTAAGGGAGTTACTCTAGATAGGCTGACTAGACCCCAGTGGATGAACTTGCATTCATGGACGCCTGGGTACACTAACTTGACTTGATAGGCCTTAATATAAATGACAGAATGCATGGAACCTGATGGGGAGGAGGTTATGGGAGGAGGTGGGTGGGGGAGAAGGTATAGAGATAGTTAAGATGTTTTGTATGAAATGCAAAAAAGACTATAAATTATATAAAAACTGCATGTAGTATATTAATGCATGAATCATAAATATCCATGAACTTACTCTCCAGGCCTTTGTTATGTGATTTTTTTCCTGGGGAGAAGCAAACAAACATGTGGTCACCCAAGATAGGCCACAATGACAAACCAAAGTAATGATTCCAACAAAATTCAACTTGCTGAATGAGTCTACCAGGTTACATACAGAAATATGTGTGAGGGGCTACTTACTCAAAGGCAGCTGCATTACTATAAAATCCAGCACAACTTGAGTGACTGCTCCCTGCCCATCTTCTGGCAGCTGGCTGGATAAGAGAGCTTCTTACAGGCAGCTCAGTTTCTCAAAACCTCCTCTTCCCAGCAATTGTTTACTGTTGTTATCACCTTGGTCCTTGTGAATCTTGTTAGTTTCAGAAGCATCCTGAAACTATCTTCTTTACTTCCTGATTCTCACAAGCTTCTCTCCTTCTTCTAAGAGGTAATAGCTACACCTTCATAGTCCATCTGCTTTAAGAGGATAAAGCTAATAAATATAGTATTGTTAAATAAATAAATATCGTTCATTCCTCTATTTATATATGGTAGCTGCTGTGCATTAAGGCACACGTATAGAGATGACATTTTTTCAAAAAAAACCTCATAATTTCTTTCCCAAATATGTTTTCCCTTATTATTCACTGTTAAAGACAGTAGTATTCATCTAGTTATAAAATTCTACTAGTTATAAAATTCCCCTAGTTATAAAATCTTGCAATTATCCTTCTTTCTTAGCCCTCATAGCCACTGTTTGCCTAAGTATTCTCCTGTCTAGTACAGTGTTAATTTTCATATCTATACTTTTTCTTGGGATTTTATTGCTTCTAGATGATTGCATGGTTTTCTATCTAGTGTACTTTTCCATTTTCCCTCCCAAATGAAACAAACACTATGTTTACCAATCAATTTCACTTTATTTATTTTAAATTAAAAATTGTTTAATTCCTACTACTTATTTTTATTTTATATGCATGAGTGTTTTGCCTGCATGAATGTAAGTGTACCACCTGTATGCAATGCCTATGGAGTCCAGCAGAAGGATCCCCTGGAACTGGACTAATAAGGATGGTTGTTTACTATTAATGGGTGTTGGGAACTAGACCTGCATAAGAGCAGGCAGTGCTCTTTGCTGAATCATCTCTCCAGCCCCCAATTAATTTTCTTAATGAGTCTAACCATGCTATTTTTTTTCACAGATTGGAAAACAGCCAAGACTTGGGTTCAAACTCCTCTTTAGCACAGGCTCCAAATGATCTCTTCTGTCTCCACAGCACACACTAATTCAGAGTTAAGTTTTCTTATGTGAAATTCAAGGAGCACAGGATTGGACACTGGTGTAGTTTATTTTAACTGGGATGAACAACTTCCCTCATTTCTTTCTACTTCATTCCTTCCTTAGTACCCCAAATCCTCTACACCCCTAACATCAACACTTTCTCCATTTTCAATACCAAATACAAATGACACTCTACAAATTTTTTTTTTTTTTGGAACTGAGAATCAAACCCAGGGCCTTGTGGCTATTATGCATATGCTCTGCCACCAAGCTAAATCCCCAACTCTGAAACTATCATTCGAAATACCAAATTAAATGCTCCTTTCCCTTCTGTTTGTTTTCCTTATCTTTTAAGTTCCTATGACAGTATATTTTCCATTCATTTACAGAGGTTCCTTGATATCGACGGGGGTAATGTCCTGATTAACTGAGACAACATTGTAAGTTGAAACAACAGAAGTCAGAACGTTCCTAACATGTCTAACCAAGTGAGTAGCTCACTTAGCAACAGAGTTGACCAGGACTGGTTGTTTTCTCTTCTGGTGAGAGTTGACTGGGAGCTGCAAAACCTGCTGCTCAGCACTCTTGAGAATGGTCATCCACATTCTGCTACACTGGAAAAGGTGCAAATTCAAAACTCAATTTCTTCTGAATTAAGTCACTTTCACACTATCGTAAAGTCAAAAAAATACTAATTCAAAACATAATCCATACTTAGTCATTTGTGAATTTAATGTGTGCAAGTACCTTACAAAGCACTCAATAGACCCTCTAGATTTACTCTATTTCTGTTCCCATTCTGTAATGAACTCTTTGTGACTCATGAAGGATCATTGCACACCAGCAGCTTTCATCATAACAAGGTAAAGCAACAGTGTGTTTGTCTTTTAATCATTGTAAGGATTTGTATAAGTGCTACTACATTAATTCAATAGTTTGTTATGACTGTTCATAGGTATAATTATGTCCTCTGTTGAGGAAAAATAAATAAAATCACAGTAACATTTCCATGAGAAAGGAACTAGATTCGGAAAGAGTCATCTAATTGTGCTTTTTCTATTTCTTTTCTTATTCATGCTTAGAGACTTTTACAATTTTAACTGTAATCTTGTTCTTCAGAGGAAAGAGTATAGAACAAAATCCACTTAAATTCTCAGTTGCTATCTAGCTTAAAATCATTTTAATTAAATGCACTTTGAATTCTATGTGGCAAGCACATTAAGAAGATTAAGCCCTCCCTCAAAATAAGCTCATCATCTTTAGGGTAGAAACAATAATCAACTACCATAGTATTTAAGCTTTCTAAATTTAGAGCCTTTTTAGAAGGTCCATTTGAAGTTTTATTTTGAAGATTTATTTTCTGTAATGAAACCACTTTTATGTCTCTTTGGAATTGTAACATCAAGAATATCACTGCAGAATAAGACAGAACAGACTTTTTTTCCTTTTAAAGAAAATGGCAAAGTACATGAGCAAAGTTGTAAGACAAGCCTTTCATATGAAGGGTCAACTCCAGCATCTTGGTACTCAGGTGATGGGTTAGGCAACTTTCTCACCACACTAGTTTAACAGTTGCTAGCAATAAAGGCATCAGATTTTGAACATTATTCTACACCAATCTCTGACCTGGGAAACACAGATACTTGAGGGCATGATAAGGAATTTAAAGTTCATTTCATGGAGCTGGCATGGACCTCTTCATTGCAATAGTTTAGTAGAGATTCATTTTCTGTGTCAATTTAAACCAGGCAAACATGCACAGAAAGAACAGATTCTGGCAGCATAGGTGGAAATGTGATTCAGTCAGCAACCCATAACAGATGGACAAGCACAAACACTGAGAAATAAGTGGGGGCACAAACTTGTCAATAGGCCTTAAAAATACATGACAGAGTACATTAAATCCTGTCTGGAGCTGTGGGGGAAGTGAAGATGAGGAGGGTATCTAAATACTATTAAGGGGCATTGTATGAAATTCAGAAATATTCAATAAAATATATTTTGGAGAGAAATTTTAAAGAGCGAGAGAGAGAGAGAGAGAGAGAGAGAGAGAGAGAGAGAGAGAGAGAAACTCTGGCCAAACTCTAACTTCCAAGAGAAATTATTTTAGTGAAAATGTACCTTATTATATATTTAGTTTTTCTTTCGAGACAGGGTCTCCCTATAACCCCAGTTGGTCTGGAATACATTATGTAGACCACCAGAATGGCCTGGATCTCACAGAAATCTACCTGCCTCTGCTGGGAATAAAGGTGTGCACTACTGTGCCTGGACAAAAATACACCATTTTATTTAAAAACAAATCGTTCCATAAAAGTATGGACGAATGTGTCATTTCATTCTGTTCATTTGCTATTGCTTGTTTATTGTTCAAATGTGAATTTTGCTATTATCCTTCACCTTGGGTTTGCAAAGCCTAAGCTTACATGTTCCTGTGTTAACAATGAGTTACTGAACAGGATTCTACAGTTCTATGAATTTTCGCTTGAACTGCAGTACCTGCTCAAAATATTTTATAGCGAAATCTTACTAACTTGCTTTAATATCATTGCCAGACAAAAACTCATGTAAATCTCAATTGTTGGGATTCTTCAAAGTAGCGAGGTGGAGGCTGGAGAAGTGGCACCGTGATTAAGAGCACATACTACTCTTGCAGAGGACCAGACTTCAGTTTCCAAAACCCACAAGTATGGCTCACAACCACTTGTAAATCCAGATCCAGCTGATCTGATTTCTCTGGCCTCTATAGGGCCTCTATGCACACACACACACACACACACACACACGCATGCACGCACGCACACACGCACACACACATTCAAAATAAACATTTAAAAATGAATAGTGAGGTGAAGAATCAGAGAATTTATGAGAATGCTATTCACTAAATATCATCTTCTGAAAATTCATGGATTGAAGCACTCAGCTTCAGTTTGATTATATTTAGCAAAAGAACCTCTATGGAGCTGAAGTTAAATGAGGTCATAATGTAGAGTTCTGACTCACTAGGGTTGGTGTTCTGATAAGATGAGCTACTAGAAAGCTCTGTTTTCCCACCTCCCTCTTTCCTGCTGCAAGGCAAAAATAAAAGTGTCAGCTTGTGAGACTTGAAGAATCCTCACTACAACCTAACCTTTGTGGTACCCTGACCTCAGAATTTCAGCTGCCCTGACTATAAAAAATAAATACGTGTTGTTTAAGCTGTCTAAACTATAGTATTTTATGATGGCAGCCAAAACAGATGAACAGACCAAAATGGAAGTCAATGCACTAAGTACTTGTTTTTCAGCATTGTACCAGTTAAATAAATTGAAGTAAAGAACATTCACACAGTGGATATTTACACTGGTATTAATAATGATCTGTAATTAGTTACATGGGTTGATACCTACTGTGAATTATTTAGAAAACATGAAAGATATAACATGATCATTATGGAGTATTTATTTCATATGTATGTGTCTTTGTATATTTTATATATGAACATTTCTGTGGTGGTTATATTTAATGGGACTATGAACCATATTAAATTTCTTCTTTTTGCCTAAATTAAAATAATTATGCAGTGTATGTCTTATAAAGAACCAATTATTGATTTTTAATATGTTGACCAAATTTTGAATATTTTCAGTTGGCACCACAATGAATAAATGACAAGACTTTGCAAATAAATAATGTACCTCAATTTTAGAAAAACAGTTGAAATATGCAATATTTAAAAGCAGATTTTCTCAGTTTGTAATTTCAGGAGGCATATATATATAAAATATATCTATATTATATATATGTGTGTGTGTGTATGAGAGAGAGAGTGAGAGCATGTGAGAGAAAGAGTGGTTCTAATTTGTATAAGGAACACAGCATTTCTAGATAGTATATAAATATAAATTTAAATATTATATACTTTATGTATTTAAATTTTAACCAGACTCATACTGAGGTGAGATAAAGGTCCAGAAGTTCCTTGATCATCCTTTTGAAGATAAACTCAACTAACATATTAAGTATCAAGAGCAGCACAGAGTATGAGGGTGACGCAAACTATATTCTCATAAACAGTACTTGACAGACAATGAACCAGTCCAGGCCATAAGAGTATTATAGTCACACTCTTCTGGGTTTTTTTAAAAAGATGAGCTATTAAGTAAATGAGCAATAAAGTAAACTTAAATTGTTATATAATAATTTGCCAACAGGACAAAATGGCAGTGATATATCAGGGAATACTAGAAAAGAAGTAACTTCATTTTGAGGTCAAGGAGGATCTCTATAAAAGATTTCATTGGAAAGGTCTATATGTGGCCATGAAATAGCTTCACGAGGAGATCCACTGAAGGAATTTCAAGATACACAGAGTCTCAAATACAAAGACGGAAATAAACTTGACACTTGTCAAAAACAAGACAGTGTATAAAACTGTAGATGAGACTTAAAGGCATGAGAGAGGGTGGGAGAGTGGAAATTAAAGAGAGCTGTCATATGGGATTTGAGGGGAAAAGCAAGGAACTTAACTTTTATTTTGTGTAGGTTGAAAATGCATTGGATTTCTTCATACAAGAGAGATACCCAATATGATTTACATGAGGATGACCCCTTCTGTTTAGCAACTGGAAATCAGAATGGTCTTTACAAGTGACTCAAGTTTTTAATCTGACATATTGGATACTCTTTATGCTAACTACAGAGTATCAATGTATCAGTTAAGGGAAACACATCACAACCCTTAGCCTCAGACACATTTGTTAACTGTGCCCTTTTATATTCATAAAATTCAGAATTTCTCATTTAAGTTAGCTTGTTCCACATTTTCTTGGAGGCTACAATCCAAAGGAGTTCAGAGAGTGAAATATTAAACCCAAGTGGAGTCAGTTCTTCAAAGAGAGCTTATGCACAGTTGCAAATAAATATATCATGACTGAATGAAATGTGACTTCAAGCAACAAAGAGTTTAAATTATTTTTTATTACATTCATGCCTTTATTTGTGTGTGGGAGTGGGAGTTTGTGCCTTGGGTGCTGGGTGCTGGGATTCGAACCCAGGTCTTCTGCAAGAACAGCCAGTGTTCTTAACCACTTTGCCATCTCTCCAGCCCCAATTTCCAACTTTATAAATAAGGAACTTTGCATGTTCATTTTTTCTGGGCCTCACAAATCAAATAGCTGAGAGGCTTTATAGAGTTTTTTGTCATGTATAAAATCAAGTGCTAAGCTCTACACTTTCTAGTTGCCATGTAGCTGCCTCTTATGACAATGCCCTAACAGAGGAGTTGAGTAAAGGCAGTTAAATGCCACTGATAGAAACCCTATCCTCAGTTATATGAAATAAGAAGTTGTGGGGATATGTTCCCCAATGTCTATCATCTGCGCCAATATGACAGGTCTCTGTCTTCTACCCACAATGAGCCTGGTCTTAGCACATCTCTGTTAGAGGTTCATTTGTGGTTTCACAGTGTGATTTGAGAGGTTTTCCTCTCTCAAAGAAAATATTCTATTAATTATTCAGCAAACATTATGATATTTTGTTAAAATTAGCATCTGTCACACAAGGACCTCTATATAAGTTTCTAAATACGTTTCCGAGGCCTTCAGTGTTAAATGTATTAATAAAATATGAACAGTATCAAAATATTATTTTCTAATTATAAGATAGTTGGGTAATGTTATTTTTAAACCTTAAATTTTAAACCTTAAATTATTTGTTATTATACAAACTATTTGTAATTATACTATTTGTAGCTATAATTAAACAGAAGAGAATTGCTCATGTCAGAAAGAAAGCTAGTATACTTGCTTTAAGTTTTCTGCCACAGAGTTAAGAAGATGCTTTACAGCTTTGAATAGTTTGATGGTAGATTTCATGGGTCTAAAAGCCTTAGAATTAAATTATCCTACATTCTTCCCTGTTTCTTATAAAACTAACAATATGAAAAGTTGAACTTGTGTCTGTGTGTAGGACTGGGGAGTAAACTATTAATAATTATAATATGCAGTTATATATTTGACACAAAAATGTAAAACACCCAAGTGATATAATCATTGTAAAATGACCATATTTCACAGATCTGCTATTAAAATATTTTATCAGGATCATAAAGTGTACTTTATGCTTTGCAAGATTAACTTAAACCCATAAGTAACTTTACAGATAAATTAATACGCGCTTACAGAGTAGAGATTTTTCTTACCTTTTTTTTATGGAAAAGATAAGAAAACGAAGGACTTCTCATATAAATCTAACTGCAAAAAAACAGAGAATGCAGAGGAAAGAATCCAATGGCCAAAGCATTTCTTGTATCACAGACCTGTGTCCAGGAGTTGAAAACATAGGAAAGAACTCTTAGTAGATGACTATGATGAAATAAGAAATTAGAAGGAAGGTAAAGACAGGACAGTTATCTTGTACAGTTAGAGTTTAGGTTCTAGGACTATTATCTTAGTATAAGAAATAATTTAATTAATACTAATTTCATAGTAATGTACAGATTAAATAAATACCTTAGTCATGTGTAAATTAAAATTGGGGAAGAGATGTTAAATGGTGGTAAGAAGATACCAGTTCAATTTTTCACATTATTCACTCAATGTAACACACAAAGGAAGAGAGATTTCCTTGACTGAAGTTCAAAGAATATTACAGAATAAAAGGTAGATTTTTTTTCTTAAAATCCTTTGTAAGGACCATCATGATAATTGTGTTTTGTCTGAATCTTAGGAAAATGTTTATGAACAATTTCCCTATAGATACACATTATTTATCAATACATAAATTTGCTTTGGAATTTCAACAGTAAAATTCTGTACACATAAATGAATAAGGCCAACTTGTATGATAGCTGTCATGACAAAGAATGATTCTTCAAAGGGAGTGTAATGTACATACATCAAATTTACTCAAAACATGATGATACAGCTATAAAATGACAAGGAAATTCATCACACAGGGTTGGGAAGATCTTTTGGTGAGAGCCTTACTTATATATTGCAAGAAAGGAAGTGTCATTTACTGCTTAACCTTTCTGGGAGCTTTTTGTGAACTGATGAATAAATATATTCATTCCTGTAATTGAAAGTGACCCTCATTGAAGAAAGCTAGTAGGATGCATGAATATTATTCACAAAGAGATTGAGTGGATTTAAATGTCTTGCATTTAAAAGGGTTGGTTCCTTCTTATTTGATCCTTTGTGTAATTACAGTATGATGAAGATAGTGCTAATTACTGCAGTAGTATTCATATTCAGTGGCAGTTATCTGAAGAGATGAAAGACATTTAAAAATTATAACTAAATCATTCATTGTAAAAAGCATCAGAGGAGACACATTTATCCAAGGCACAGCAAAACAGAGTGAGAATGTGCTCAATAAAAAGAAAGAGGTTTACTTGCTTTTAAGTTCTCTGCCACAGAGTTCAGAAAATGCTCCAAAACTCTGAATAGATAGTGGACCTAATCGTGTGTTTAAAAGTCTCAGAATTAAGTTATCACAGACTCCTCCTTATTTCTTCTATAATTAAAAATATGTGAAGTTGAGTCTATGTGTATGTGTAGGACTGTGTTTCCACATGAACCCCCTCAATGTGCATGAATATTCTTAAGAAAGTGTGGGAACATTGTAAACAAATAAACTATTTGTGGCAAATCAAGTAATGGGCAAAACTTACAACTCTGTTCAAAAGTTTAGGCACTTACAGTCAGAGAACAGTTGGTTAGAGGGTATATAGAAACATACCCAAATAGGACATGTATTTGCTGAGGGTACTGGGGGCAATCTGCCTTCATTTCACATCTGTAAGCCAAAACGTACACTTATTTTTTTAGCGCCCATGAGGTACATTTTCAAATTGAAAAAGTTTGAGAATTCTTTCATCAGGGAGGCTAGAGTGATAGCACAGCAATTAAGAGTATTGGATGCTCTTGCAGGAGACCTGGGTTTAAATCCCACCACACACAGGGTGGCTCACAGTCATTTCTAACTCCAGTTCCAGTATATCTGATGCCCTCATCTGTCCTCTGTTGGTATTGCATGACATGGGTGTAATGTATTACATGCAGGCAATGCATGCATACACATAAAAATAATAAATAAAAGGATTTCTTCCATCAATATTTTCTAGACATACAATAAAATAATGTTCTAGATAAATATTTTATTTTAGTGATTTTAATTATTGTGTGTATAAGGATACCTATGTCTCCTAGTTTCTGACTTAGATGATCCACTCAGTATAATGGGATCATGATTTTGTGGTAGTATACAGTACAAAGGTATTTTGTATAAACTTATACAGTTCAGGGTCTATTTTGTCCTAACTTTGAATTTCTAAGTTTTATAAAATGCAGTATTTGCTTTTTCTAAATTCCAGGAGTGTACTTAGTACTCCATTTGAAGATCTGGATGTGGAGGACAAAGGAGAAATTTCAGAAATCAGTTCTCTTCTTCCAGGGATCAAACCCAGATCATCAGGCTTGGCAGCAGTACTTTTACCCACTGCACCATCTTATTAGCCTGAGAATATTAAAAATTTAAACATATATGCACCAGATATGGGTATACCAAATTCTATAAAACAAGTACTATTATATGTAAAGACAGAGTAACACAACACAATGATAGTGGGTGACTTCAGTACCCTACTCTCACACATAGACAAATCATCCTGACAAAAGCAATCAGAGAAACATTAGAATTCAATGATATTATAGATCTACAGAACATTCCAAAAAAACACTGCAGAATATAAATGCTTCTTAGAAGTCAGTGAAATATTTTCTAAAATAGATCATATATTGAGACACATAGCATGTCTTATAAAATGTAGAAAAACTGAAATAAGTTCTTGTGTTCTGTCTTATCACAATGGAATCACAACAGAAATCAACAGCAAGAAAAACTATAGAACACATACAAACTCATGGAGATTAAACAACACACTATCAAAAGACAATTGAGTCTTTGAAGAAACTGAGAAGGAAAATTTAAAGTTCTTTGAATCCAATGAAAAGTAAAAGAAAACATGCCACATACAGGGGCAATGAAAGAATTATTAGCAGGACAGAATACAGCTATAAGTGCCTACATTGAATTAACAGAGGGCAAGATAGCTCATCACATAAAGCTTACCACCAAGACTGGTGACCTGAGTTCAGTCCCCAGGTCCCACATGTTGGAAGGAAGGAACTGATGCGTAAAAGTTGTCCTCTGTTCTCCACATGTGCACCATTGCACATGCACTCACACATATACAAAATAAATGTAAATTTTTAAAAAATCATATATAACTGAGCATGGTGGCACATGCATTTAATCTCAGCACTCTGGAGGCAGAGGCATGTAAATCTCTGTGATTCTGAGGCTAGCCTGGATTACATAGTGAGACCCTCTCTCAAAACAGTTTGATACAGGTATTTTCAAGGGTGAAATGGGGAAAATGAGGGTACTTGAAGTAGAGAAGGAAGAAGGAGGGTTGGACAGGGAGAAAGGAAAGTTAAATAATGCCAAATTGGTCAAAAAAAAAAAAAAAACAGACAGAAATATATTAGTTCAAATGCCTACTGAAAAATTACACATACAATATCTCTACTTGTCCCCATGTGTATAGCTGAAGGCTGTACAATTTAAACAGTGCCAAACAGGAGTTTGGTAGGAAGTGCCAACTTCCTTTCAGTTGTAGGCCAGGGTAGTCCAAGAGATACCCAAATTACATAGGCTATCGCCACAGTACTTGATTGCTTCCTAGAACTTGAAGATAAGACCCTATTGCTGAAGAGAGGACATACTTTAGACACAGGACTTGAAACAATGGAGCTGGAACTGACCTGAAAGCCACCTCCCTGAAGGCTAGCTTTCATAGTTTTGGAGGACATTATGCAAGCTGTTAAAGGAGACCATGAATTGATAGCCAACCTCAGCTTTAAGTCCTGATAACTGAAACAATGATGGGCACAGCAAACTACATTGGGGCTGTAGTGGCACTTTTATCTTGGGGGTAATCAACAACTACTTAACAGAACGTAAAGCCCACTCAATGGGAGGGAACTCATGTGTGGTACTGTAAACATAGCCAAATACACATAGCTAGAAAGGTCATAAATCTTAGAGAAAACCCGAAGGCTTTCATATCCCTAAACAAATATAATTTCTTACTATATGCTAAATATGAATCCTTGTATTTACAGAAAAGTATGTCAGTCAACACTCATCAAAGAAGCATCTTTGCAACCATTACAGAGTTCCACAACTGGTTATTCTCTCTGAACCTGGAGCTGACTGGTTAAACTAGGATGGCTGGCTAGCAATTCCCAAGGATCTGCCTATCTCTGTCTTCCCAACACTGGGATTATAAGCATGCATTACCGTGCCATACATTTTTACATGGATGCCAGGGCTTAAGCTAAGGTCCTCAGGATTTCATGGACAGCATTTTATTGGACTGTGAAATCTCCTCATCCCCTAGGTATTTTCATATCTATGAGTAAAAAGAATATTAATACTGATGTCATTTTCAAAGTTTAAAATCAAAATGCATATTCTGTTAATGCTAGCTAATAATGATTAGGCACTCCCTTCTAGGATACTCTTCAAGGAACCAGGTGTCTGGATTCTCAGAAATTGGTCCTCAAGGAGAGATCTACTGCTCAAATGAGAACAAGGTTAGAGAATCATATGAATTTTATGCCTTCCTCTTCTGATTAGGTGCCAAGACAGTCACATAAAACACTGCTAAATAGACAGCATGAGGGAATGTTGGCAACGAGAACAGAGATTGGCATTAAGATGTCATGCAAAGCAAATATTAGCAATATCTATAAAATCAAGTTTTGAAGGTTTTTCACATTCTTTAACATGATCTAAAGCAAAAGGTAATCAGTAGCTTTCTCTTCTTTACTCCATAAGTAAAAAGTATGCCTGCAAATCATTCGATTCCAAATGCTTGTGATTTGTCTAGCTTTGTGTAGTGAGGCAATCATTTGTACATTCACAGCATATTTTCATGTAATGAATGTATGTTTCTCATAATCATAATTTGTGGTTAGCCATGTGAAGTAGGATGCTAGATGGAAAATACGCACATTTGAGAAGTTACTTCCATCACAAAGAATCATAGAGAATGTTAATTCTTTAAATGTTAATATGACTGACAAACAATAATAATTAGTAGTCATAATGCCATGTATTTCTATTTAACTTTGATTTTATAAAACATTTATGTATTTATGATACCAAGTAGTCATGGCTGGAGAAATCATAGATCCTAGGAAAAAAACCTACTTTTGTCATATCCTTAGAGCAACCTAATTTCTACTGTATTCTAAATTTGTATCCTTATATTTACAGACAACTGTACTTATCACAACTCATCAAAGAAGCTTCTTTTTGCAGCAGATGGAGACTTCCTCAACTGGCCAAATGCATAAAATAACTGTATGTGAGGTGCCTAACTACAAATCTCAGAGAACACAGAGGAACAGGGAAAGAAAAGAATAATAATGCGACTCTCAACTCTCACCAGCAAAGTTACTTCCTGCAACAGATAGTGATTAACTGAAAAAGCCACAATAGGCCAAACTGCAGAGAATAATAGGTTGCAGAGCACTTATACCTAAATGTGAAACATTTTTTTAAAACTCAAACCTCTGCCAGTCAAGACTCAGGGACCATTACAGAAGAGGAAGTGGAAAGATTGTAAGAGCCAGAGGTGGTTCATGACCACAAGGAAACAGTTTTCCAGGCAGCTGGGAAGTTACTCATATAAACTCACAGCGATGGTGACAGAATTCACAAGACCCATACAAGCTCAAACCAGAAAAAAAATAACCTATCATATAAGTGAGGAAATTGATAAGCCCCAACCTGAGGTGAGGCACTATTAGCAACTGATAACTACTGGGAGAAGGAGAGTTGGTTTCTTTAAGGACGTAATGCTAGATAGGTTAACCAGTTTCCAGTGGATAGATGTCCAGTGGACATTTGGTGACACAAACTTGCCATATATGATAGAGTACACGAAATCTGGGGGTGGGGTATAAGAAAGGTGCCGATAGGAGAGAAAAACTAAATATGATCAAAATATACTTCATGAAAGTTGCAAAAATGCAATAAAAACATTTTAGTTACAATTACAATCATATAATACATTTTCAAGCATGTAAAATGTCAGATATAGTGGTCTGTAACTGTAATCCCAGTCATGGGAGGCAGAAGTAAGAGGATCATAAATTGATGTTAGCCTGGGATATATAGTCAGACCCTCTGAATTGCAGAAACTCATAATTAACCAAAGAGCTAAGAATAAGCACCTGTTCATTATTTGGCCCTAACCCTCTCCAAAAGCCCAGGGAATACAATGAGAAGGACAGAAAGGATGTAAGATCAGAGCATGGAGAGAAGAATGATGCTGACTTGTGGATATGGTTTGACTACTCAGCAGATGTTTCTACCTACAAGACCTGCACAAACACACATACACATGAGAGAGAGAGAGAGAGAGAGAGAGAGAGAGATGTGGGAAGCAGAAGAAGAATAGTAGGAAGGGAGCTAGTAATAATGGGAGGTGGACATGATCACATGTGGGAAGCAGAAGAATAGTAGGAAGGGAGCTAGTAATAATGGGAGGTGGACATGATCACAACACACTCTATACATATCTGAAATTGTCAAAAATAATATTTAAAGACATCAAAATACCAAGGTAAGATAAGAGAATATTTCAAAAACTTTATGTGTTTTTATTGTTTTGCCTGAATGTATGTAAGTGCACCCATGTCATGCAATGCCCCCAGAGGTCAAATGAGAGTGTTGGATCCAGAGTTACAGATGGTTGTTAGCCACCATGTAGGTGTTAGGAACTGAACCCAAGTCATTGGCAAAAGCAGCCAATGACTTTTAACTGCTGATCTATCTCTCCAGTCATGAGAGTATTATTTATTTATTATTTTTTTTTTGGGCTTTTTAAGACAGAGTCTCCCTTTAGCCTCAGCTAGCCTGGAACTCACTATGTAGACCTGCTGGCCTTGAACTCACAGAGATCTGCCTGCCTCTACCTCCCAAGTGCTGGGACTAAAGGCGTGCGCCACCACACCTGGCAAGAATATTATTTTTAAGTGAAATATTTGTCTAAAGCTCCTTCCTTGAATCTTAATTTTTAATTTTCAAGAGCAAATGGATGGTCTTTAGAAGGAAAGTCTTTGTTACACACACACACAAATATGTGTGGCCTTGAGTCTATTAAAAACACAAATATGTATGTGACCTTGAGTCTATTAAATACAAATACATCAAAATTTGTGATATGACCAAGAAATATTTAATCTGAGCTTAACTGCAGGAAAATATATGTAAACTTGAGGTAGTAGTACATAGTTTAAGGACATAGGTATATTCTTTGTAAGAGATCATACACACGTGAATTTACTACTTGAAGTTATACAAATGTAAAGCTTAAATTAAAAAAAAAGGTATTAATAACTAATGTATTGTAACTGAAGAACACAGACTGAAAAGTTGAGGCATGCCTAGTTACTGATAATCGAGGGCAACTGAAAGTAGGTGCCCAATAGAAGCCAAAACCTACTAATATCAATCCATAGCCACTTACAGATCCATCTTTATACTTTACTGGCAACTTTACAATCCCTGTAGCTCTTTCTCTTCACAGACTGTTTTGAGACCTATTGGGAAGAAAGATCTTTAAATCTAATAGTTAAAAAGCTTTTGAAGGGTGGTGTTACAAGTGAGAGAAATCTACTCAAAACTAATTTTGGAAACTAGTGAAGTTAGGATTTCTGAACTGAAGTATACCTGCTTATTTGAAAAGAAAAGGAATCACAGAATAAGCCTTACAGCAATTCAGGATGTTAACAATTGAAAGTCGTGAAATTCACTCAAGGGAGAAAATATTGTGAGCACATTATATGGCTGATTATTATTTTTTTTTAAGGAATTTGGCCTTTATTCTCTACATATTGGAGGAGTCTTGGGAGGTAGCAAACCTGTTTCTTTCTTTTTTTTATAGGATTTCTAGTATACCTGCTTATTTGAAAAGAAAAGGAATCACAGAATAAGCCTTACAGCAATTCAGGATGTTAACAATTGAAAGTCGTGAAATTCACTCAAGGAAGAAAATATTGTGAGCACATTATACATTATA
>NW_008337147.1:9512208-9554246 GCF_000622305.1 Nannospalax galili
TTTTGATTTTATATTGTCGTGGCCGGATTGATTTTGTCTTCAGGATTTCCGCGGTGGCCCAATTCGAATGTTGGTCAGAAGTTTTCAGACTTTCTCCTTAGGTCTGGAATCTTCTAAGAATGATTTTGGCCTCAGGAATGAAGCGGTGCCCCTGGGTTCCAAGGAAGGCACTAAGTTGGTCTGGGTGAGAAGGGTCAGGAAGCAGTATTGACCATGCAGGGATGCAAAGGCAGATGGGGTGGCAAGAAGCCCCAAGATTTCCCAGGGAGGGGATTGAGTGGCTGGCTTGTACTGGATGCAAAGGATCAGGGAGAGGAAAGGTAAGCCTAGGGCCCCAGTGGGATGGTGCAGCTCCCAAACTAGAGCAGCAAACAGTGGGGGAGATGGAAGAGTGAATGTGGCTTGGGGAGTCAAGGCGTGGAGGGCTGCGCTATAGACTTACCCCAAGACACCTGAGGATAGGAGTGCAGGCTAGGAGAGTTTCCAGGGACGCAGAGAGAGGTGAGGGCGGGGCCAGGACCAGAAGGGGTGCTCCTGAAGCGGTGCCCCTGGGTCCCAAGGAAGGCACTAAGTTGGTCTGGGTGAGAAGGATCAGGAAGCAGTATTGGTTACCCAGGTATCTGGGTCCCCAAGACTAGGAATGGCGCAGGTCCCAAACTGGGAGTAGCGAATGGGATGGTGCAGCTCCCAAACTAGAGCAGTGAACAGCGGAGGAGATGGAAGGGTGAATGTGGCTTGGGGAGTCAAGGCGCGGAGGGCTGCGCTATAGACTTTCCCCAAGAGGCCTGAGGATAGGAGTCCAGGCTAGGAGAGTTATGGCTGATTATTTTTAACTGTCAGAAAAACTGATATAACATTCTGATTCTTAAGAAGAGAATATAGTTTATCCAGTCAAGGATTTTGGCTGATTATTTTTAACTCTCAGAAAAACTGACATAACATTCTGATTCTTAAGAAGAGAATATAGTTTATCCAGTCAAGGATTTCATTAGCCTGTTCCCATTCACTCATACATATTTTAAAATGTGGAATATGCAGCATGGTACTGAGCCCTACTTCTGTACTCAATGCCAGCTACCAGGTGTGAAACCATTAGTGAAACACATGCTACTAACAGCACATTAAAACAGTAGAATTTACACTCCAGAACGGATGTCAATACTTTCAAAAAACTAAATTTTGGTGAGGAGGCTGAAAGAGGAAATTTAAAAACCTGTAGATACTGCAAGAGCAGAACAAAGTGCATTACCAGACAGGGGAATGTTTATGCTGAGAGTAGCAGGCAGAATAACCAAACAATCTGAGGGTGTCAGGGCAGGCAGTTTAGAAGACCAAGTCATACAGAAAGATAAGAAGGACGTGTCAGATGTGCTATGATCTTGCCTGGATCTCTCGAGTAGTTGCTTGATTTCTCTGTGCCCTATGAATGATATTTATAATCATTATTTGTGAGTGTGTGTGTGTGTGTTTTCTGTACCCATGGGTAGGGGTTACCCACAGAGGACAAGAGGGGCACCAGATGCCTTGGAGCTGGAGTTAGGGGCATTTGTGAGTTGTCTGATGTTGGTGCTAGAATCTGAACTCTGTTGCTTTGATAGACCAACAAGTACTCTCACTTGCCAAGCCATCTCTCTAGCCCCTAATGACTCTAATGGTAATATCTGCAACCTTTGCTTACATTTTAAAAGGTACATGTATTTGCACTGTAAGACCATGACTCATTCCCTTGTTCAACTACATATTCTCAAGTGCTTTGGAAGACTCATACTCAAAGTTATTGTTAGATTTAGTTGTCAACTTGACAGGATCTGAATCACCCATGAAGACAGTCTCAATAACAGATTTCTTAGATTATGTTAGCCTGTGCTCTTGTCTGTGGGGGGGATTGTCTGGATTGTGCTCATTGATCTGTAAAGATTCAATGTAAAAGTGAGTGGCTCCATTGCCTGCACTTGGGTCCAGGACTGTGTGAGTAGAGAAGGCAAGCTGAGCAGTGGGCCTGCATGCACTGATTCTTTCAGCTTCTGACTGTGGATATGAATATCTGCCCCAAGCATCTACTGCTGCAAATTCCCCACAATGATGGACTGTAACATGGAACTGTATGCTAAAATAAACTCTTTCTTCCCTAAGTTGCTTTTTGTCAGGGTGCTTTTATCACAGTAACAGAAATTAATCTAGTACACTCAACAAAGAAATTCTCTCTCCTTTAATATAGAGAATGCATATCGATGTTTATAGTTAAATAAAAGAATGATATATACACAGGCAGATGGAGAGATGAGTAGAAAGATAGTATGGACTAAATTCTGTCCTGATAAAATTCATGTTTTGAACACTTTATGGTTAGTATTTCAGAATATAATCTTGAATCTAGGGTCTTTATTAAAAGGGGTCATTAGGTGGAGCCCTAATCAAATATGACTGATGTTCTACAATGAGAGGCTACTAGGTCACACACACAGGGGAGACTGTTTAAAGGCATAAGTATATGGTAACCATTGAGAAGTCAAGGAATGAGACTTTAGAAGATGCCCACCATGTTGACAGCATGACCTCCTATTTCTAGCTCCCATATTTGCAAAAATATGTAACTAAATATTCTTTCACTTAACCTTCTCAACTCATGGTAATTTGTTTTGGCAATCCCATATACATATTATATATGTATTATATATATACATATATAATAATAGGAAATTATCCAAAAGGAACTTTGCTCTGAGAAATAACAAATTGAATTAAGGTAGTACTAAGTAGAATGAAAGGAAGGGTAGGAGAGAGAGCTTAATAGAATTCTGGTGCTCAAGAGAGCTGAACAGTACTCAATTCTTGCCTCCTCCACAAAGAAGAATCAAAGCAACAGGTGGGTAATTCTGTGACAGAACATGTTGACATGAAATACTGCAAAAGAACACTGGAATTCATGAAGAGCAAAACCAGTACCTTGTAAGACTGAGAGATCTGCGATGACAGCATAGAGAAACAAACACAGTAACACTGGTTAACCTGATTCCCCAGGTGGGACAGTGTCTTTGAAGGGGAAACTGGGAACAGGAGAGTCCTAGCAGGCTCTATCCTTCCAGATGCTCACCATCATAGCTCCTGGAAAGGTTTGCAGAAGCCTGTAGCTCAGTAAGGGGAAGGACTCGAGTCTACACTGTAGCTTTACCTCGGGTAAGGAACTCATATTTCTGCTTGCCAATCCCAGTGCCCAGGCTGTTGTATCATAATGCCATTTGACAAGGCAGTTGTCATCCAAATGAACATTACAAGGCCTCAGAAACTTGAATTTCTACCTCTCTGGGACTCTACAATCTACTACACTCACAGAGGATCCGGACCTTCAAAAACACCCTTAACCAGAATAGCAACTGTGACTCCAGCAACAAAACCAACACAGCAGCATAGATAATAGGAGACAAGCATGCCAGCATGAAAAGGGACAGAGCACCACTCTCTATAACTGAGAGACCAAATAATGATTCTCTGGGACCAGTCACACCTAGCCAACACCACTAGGAAGGAATGGGGTACGTGGAGCAAACACTGTGGTTCACTATCACTGCCTTCTAATATGGGTGACTATGGCTCATGCCACCATCAGGACAATGAAATAAACACTGAAGAGCAGGCCTTATGGCTCCTGCTGCCACCTCCTCTCATGACAGACATGTGTGGGCCATGTTCCCTATGCTAACTCTGTCAAGGATAGCTAGTATGTGCCCATGTTGTTGAGAGCAGGAGTTATCAGTACTCTCCTAGGGTTGCTAGTGCCAGAGACCTTGGATATCAGCTTGCCACAGTTGTACCTGGGAAAGTGCAAAAGCTTCAAACACAAAATAATAGTAATAATTGAAAGCAATAATTTGATTGGATCAGTAGACATAATGTATATGTGTGTATGTGTGTATAATGAATGTATATGTATTAAAACAACACAGTAAAACCAATAAATTATGCATTGAAAGTTGTTATTTGAAAATGAAGAAGAAAATGGAAATGCTCACTACTCTGATTTGATCATTTCACTCAATGCATACATGTATCAATCACCACATTGTACTGCATTGATTTGTCTGCTTCCCATGTATATATGAGTGTGTTATGTTGTGTTTCGAGTCAGAGCTAAAGTCTTAAGTATTAGATTAGTCAATTTTCTCTAGAGGAACAGAATTAATAAAAATGAATAAATATTATAAAAGGTTTTATTAGAGTGACTTACACAGTAAGGATGGAGCAGTCCAACAGTAGCTGTCTCATGCCAAACAGTCTGAGAACGTGCTAGATGCTCATTTCACTAGGTTGGGTGCCTCTGTAGTACCAATCTGATTCTGAAGGTCCAGAGGATCCCTGGAGAATCATTGGTATTCAGTCCACCTCAGAACCCCGAAGAAGCTGGTTCTACTATCAATGAGGAAATCAGCAGTGACTACAAGTATATAGAGGAATTTGTCAACAAGCATAAAGGCCAAGCAAGCAAAACAGTGAACAGATTTCTTTGTTCTGAGCTTTTTTATTTGGGCCTCTACTAGAAGGTGCCACTTACATTTAAAATGGTTCTTTTCACATTAAGACAATCCCCCAAAGACATGCCCATAATCAAACTTAATGTACATGATCCCTCACTGAGCATCTCTTGCCAGATACTTTAGGTTGTGGCAAGTTGACAATAAAGCTAACCATCACAGGCACCCTAGGTAAGTGATTTATCATTGAACTACACTTCTGATCTTATCCAATAAATTTGTGCAATTAAAAGAAAAATTCATGAGTAAAATTATATTTGATATGTAGCTTACATATGATATATTATATGACTAGGAAAGAAAACGGTACAAAGATGGTTCTAAGATTTCATTATAATGACAACAAAAATATTCAAAGAATGCACACTCATAAACAAAATAGCAGAGCTGGAAAAGATTAAGTCAGGTTTCAAAATTCAAAATGTGAAGTATCTATGTACTAAGTGAAGATGCATTTATGTCCTCATATCTTTGTCTGCATCTGAAAGAGAGATATATATGAATTTATGGAGTTCATTGTAGAGCTGTATCTATGATGGTAAAAAATAGAGTGGGAGAAAATTGGAGAAAGAAAATTTTGCAATAGTTGCTGTTCAAAAATTGATAAATTTGTGACTGAAAAATCCAGTATCTCTCTCTCTCTTCTCCCACTCCATCTCTCTCTCTATCCCTACCTCCCTCCTTCCCTCCCTCTCTCCCTCTGTACCCCCTCCCTGACTTTCTTCCTCTCCTTTTCCTATAGGAAATTAAATCCAGGGTATTGAGCATGCTAGGCAAAATGTGTACCACAGAGCTCCGCCCAAGCTAAGGTTCATCTTTTATAAGCTTTGTTTCAGCCCTAGAATGCTACCTGTTCAAGTAGTTTTAATTTCTTTTCTTAGAAGCTGGTATTAAAAACTGAGATTTGTAATGTAGGTGTGAAAGGCAGACTTCATTGTGTCTATACTCATATCTCAAATACTTCATATGAATCTGCATAAACTTGACATGAGTTCATTGTATGGGAACCCCAAATATAGCACCTCAAAAGATAAAGGATAACTTCCCCAGAAGAGTTGAGAAGAAGCATGCAAGTGCCTTCTCTTTCCTTTCCCTACTTGCCTAACAACTGAATGTAAATTTTTAAAAGAAAAAGTCGAAGGTTTCCAGCTGCTACAGTCTAATCAAGGAAGGCAAAGGTTATCTACTGAAGCTGCCTTTAGACCCTTAGGAGTTTGCAGGTGACACCACAGAAATCTATTTTACAAGCCTTCCTAACCTCTCACTTGTTACAAGATGCCATCCCTACAGGCTCAAAGTGTATCTTTGTTGTGTCACTTCTCAAACAACTTACTGCTTTTGTTAAAGATGGTATAGAAGTTGAAATTTAAAATCATCTCTTTGAGGTTCATTTATTGGGTGTCTCCCATATATATCTACAACATACATGCTAGTTCTTTTCTTTCTTGTTAATCCATCTTTTTTACAGAATTCCATCCCAATGGCTCTTTTAAAAAAATTATTATTTTTATTTTATGTGTATGAATGTATTGCCAGCATGTGTGTAAGTGCACCCATATCGTGCAATGCCAATGGAGGTCAGAAGAGGATGTTGGATCCCTTGGAACTGGAGTTACAGATGGTTGTTAGCTACAATATGGATGCTGGGAATCGAATCTAGGGCTATGCAAGATCAGTCAGTGCTCTTAACCTCTTAGCAATCTCTCCACTCCCGCCCTCAGTGAATCTTCATAGATAGAATAAACAGTTATTTTCTTACCCTATAATATTGATGTCTCCAGCTCCAATTTAGCACTTGCTGGAAAGGTTTAGCTCCTCCTCTTCCTTGTCCATCACCTCTCACTCCAGCCAAGACAAACTTGTCTCCAATCATTTGTCATCCTTTACTTCATTGTTAACTGTTCTATATACATTACTGCTTATATGCATTACTGTGTGCCACTGGAACAAATTCATCGTTGTGAGGAAAGTACCTATACATGCTTAATTTTGCCTTAGTGTAGTGTCTCTATTCATTTCCAAGGTTACTTAGGTTAATAGGTTTATTTCCCAAAGGAATTTATTTCCATAAGGGTATTTAAAATGCTTTTAGAATAAACAGAGTTGTTTTTTACTTTGTATCACATCCTTCAAACCTTTACATAGCTTTTTATAATTTCTAAGTACTTGGGTTAAATGTTTGCTCTAAACTTCTATCAGTTTGAAGAAAAGTGTTAAGTTATAGACCCAACAATTATCAAATATAATAATCTCTTTACCTTACAAATTTCTCTTTGCATCTAGTTAATCTCTCTCCCTAAATTGAAAAGATCAGCCAGTGATCTTTCAATCTATCTGGAATTCTGTTTTTCGGGGTGTCATGCAATTATAATCATGTAACATGCATCTTTTTTAGAGTTATTCCTACCAGTAGCAATATATATTTATAATTCACCTGTATTTTCCCATGACTGAATAGCTCATTCCCTTTGTGACTATGTAGTATTTCACTGTACTATCATTTACTTATCTATGAAGATATTAGTTATTTATTCACCTGTATATTTGCTATTTATTTTGCATTAAATATTATCAAACATATATATTTATTTTATTATTATTTATTAAATACTTGTTTTCTTATTATGTATATATATGATATGCTGGTTGCTTCCAATTTGTGATTATCATACATAAGTCTTGTGTATTTCATATTTGCTTCATGCGTGGTTGTGTGTGCACAAATGAAATTACATATGAGATGCATTGCTATCCCACTTGCTATGGCAGCATTAGGTCTTTGATGAACTGTGTCAATGCCTTCAAATTTGATCTATCATTGTGGATTTTCTCCTGCAATGAAGGAGAGTCCCAGTTGCTCTGTTCCCTCACTAGTGATTGATGTGGTCACAGTCTTTTGGATTTTAAAAGCACAAGTACAGACAGTATTGTATTGGTTTTCCTTTTCATTTGACTTTTTGGATGCTGCATTTAGATGCTTATGTCATAACAATGAGCTCTTCCTTCTGCATGTTTCTCCTCCTAAAATCATTTACTTCCTTACTGATGACTATCAATGGCTCTTTGTTTACTTTAGATGAAAGTACCTTTGCAGATTGGTTCATATGTTTTCTCTTGTGTGTAGTTTTTTTCATTTAACAATGTTTTTTTGTCTCAACATAAGTTTTAAATTTTAATAGAGCCTAACAACCATTTTTCCTTTCAGGGGTAATTCTTTTGATGTTCTCTCTAAGAGCTCATCCCCTTGCCCAGGGTTACGTAGATTTTCTCATATGTTTTCTTTCAGACGCTCAACAGCTTTGTATTTCCATCCTAGCCCATCCAGTAACTTTTGTGTAACATATATGTTCTGTTTAGGTTTCTCTTAAGGATGAACTGTAAATGTTGGTGATACAGCAAAATGGTCAGCATAATGAGTCACGATGAAATTTCTAAAAGGGAATAGGGCAGATGTTAAACTACTTTAACATTACTGAACCCTGCTATAAGGTCTATGCAGAGTTCCCTCCATAGCTAGGCATGGACAGGATATGTTATAAGATGAAATCTATGAATTTACATATGGTTTACTTCACTTTAAATCACTCATAAATAAGTCAAAGGAATATAAAAATTAGGATTCAATTTGAATATACCTTTTATTGTGTGATATATAAAAAATATAAACAGTGAATAACAAAAGAAGTCATATATCAATTGCATGGCTAAAGACAGAATGGCAAGGAAGTCAGAAAGACTGCTTTTATAGGTATTGAATGCAATCACCATACTCTGTCAGAAGGAAACGAAAATTGACAACATTGGGAGCTAGAAAGATGGCTTAGCAGTTAAGAGCACTTGTTGCACAATTGTTAAGATCAAAGTTCAGATCCTAGTACCCCAGTAACAAACCAGACATCCTGAAAATGCCGGTAACTACAGCTCTGAGGAATCCAGCATCTTCCTCTGGCCTCCAAACCCAAAGATCCATGCACCCCTACACACACACGTGAACATACGTTCATGTAAATACATACACAAATTTTGAAAAATCTTTAAAAACAATTCACACAACTGGAAAGGACAGATGATAAAATTGAGGCGCTTGACTCTATGAATAGCCAAGTGTCCCCTGAGTTCTCTTAGGGTCCCTCACTCCTGGTGCTATGAGACAAACCATATATCACATCTTTATCTGAATTTTTCATAGTTTATAACCCCGGTAGGGGAAATAGAGTAACTTACAATAGCGAACACCCGGCGCCCTGATCTGCTCTGTGGCTCAGCGCCTGCTTCAGATTGCTTCTGCACCCCGCCCATGGTCTACATTAGCTTTCACACCCACACCACCTGGGCCAGCAGTCTCGCCCCAGGGCCCCCTCTGAAGTCCATGCAGGCGAGACACTGGGGCCATTTTTCCCCGCTTCATTGCTGCCAAGATGGCATCAACGCTTGTCCCTCTTTGGCTAACTCTCTGCAGCTCCATCTCCATAGCTGACTCTCCACAGCCAATTCTCAGCAGTAGGCCCAGCCCCCCTTGGAGGAACAATTGCCCCTTAGGACACACCAAGCCAAACAAAAAACAGTCAAGGGGGCTGTAGTAGGGTGGGGTTGGGGAGGAGGGGGAGAAGATCTGAATATGTCTACTCTGTAAAAAATTTTGAAAATCAATAAAAATATTAAAAATATTTATTCGGGAGCTGGAGAGATGGTTCAGTGGTTGAGAGCACTGACTGCTCTTACAGAGGACCTGGGTTTGATTCCCAGCACCCACAAGGCAGCTAACAACCTTCCATCCATTACTCCAGTTCCAGGGGATCTGCTGCCTTCTTCTGACCTACATCAACATTGCGTGACACAGGTGCACTTACATGAACACAGGCAGTACACTCATACACATAAAATAAAAAAATTAATAAATTTAAAAAAGTATTTATTCAGATAATATCACTTTGATAGTAAACTGATTGGAAGTTTCATTGAAATTGCAAAGATAAAAGGAGTTTGATGTAAAACAAGAACCCAGTTTAAAAATTGTAAAGGTACAGATATAGGAAAAAGCAGCCAAGCCTTTAAGCATCGGTTAATTTTAATTTAGTCAGTAGTGGTTAAGATACATTGCTATCCTCTGTTGATGGAAAAGACAACAGTACATTGCGATTTTCTTAAGGGAACTCACCTCCTAAAAGATGGTAAAGTGTACATTCAAGTAACTTGCTATATATACCAAAATAAAATTTTACATAAAAAAATGAAAGAACAGAAAGGGCAGCGGACACAGTGTGATGCAAGTGTGAAGCTGTCCTGTGTGGTGAGAGACTTAGAGGCACTCCAATTTAGTAATTCTTAGAATGTAAGAAACAGCAAATAAAAAAATGCATAATGTTTTACAAATACATACCCTTATGGGGCTTTATCTTAATGTGTATATAATGGATGCTATAATAGTCTTTAAATACAATTAAATAACCCATGAAATGAATATTCTTTTCTAACCAAGAAATGAAAAAGTCATTCAGTTTCAACTTGCCACCTCTTAGAAACTTGAAGTGTATGGAATGAGTCTATTCAGACTTGTTTGTAACCCTTCATTTTGATGCCAATCAAATACTATATAGAACCCAGAGATACTGCTAAAAATAAATGAATAAAAAACTCAACATAGTTTTCACATAAATTATGCCAACCATACAAATGACATTTCTGAGATGATGGCCCACTGTAATTATAGTGTGCCCCACATCATTATCTGCCATCTATGTGTTTCTACAGCATCCTTCAACCAAGTTCATATCACTGTTGAGATGACTACTGTTTTATAGCAAAATACTACAAAAACAAGTATTCTCAGTTTTGTGCTAAAGTTGGCCAGTAAGCCTCATGGAAAACAGTTAGGCTTAGTCCTTTCCCAACTCCAAGTTCAATGACTTCTTATTGGCACTTTGAAACTGGTAACAGTAGAAAGGATGCACATCATAGAACTCAGACTATTCAATGCATCAATTCATTTTTTTTTGAAGAACCAGCGTTTAAGTATTTATTAACACACTGCTGAATGTCCTTTGATTATCTTTATGATTACCTTCACTACTAACAGAAAAATGTTTCCACAATCATCTAAATAGATCTTTATATTGATACTATATCAATATATACTATAAATAGATCACTTAGTTTTATAGATTGATGATGTATTTTAGAAACGATTACCAGTCTAAACATTGAACACTTCTAATATAAAGAACCAAATGAATGGAAGTTTTTATGTCAGTTACAAATGGAATAAAAACACTCATTTGTTTTTATTATTCTATCACATAGTTCTAAAACAGCAGAATTAAGGTTATCACATGAACCATACTGAGATTCAGAATCAGATATGCTGTGTGCATAAAAAGGATAAGATATCTGTGAATTTCCACCATTTGTATTTTGTGTATTAAGCTGTCAAGGGCTATCTAAATCACTTCCTTTTCTGTCACTGGGTCTTTGGACAACATCCTTTGAGACACAACAGCATTCAGCAGTGAGCCCCATCCCCAAAGTCTCAAAATGATATGTAAATCCTGCAATTCACTATGCTCCGTGTAGTACAGGTTTAATTCTTCCTCCTAGGCCTCAATCTGCTGAAACATTACTCTGATATACAGTACAAAAGCAGTAACAAAGATGTTCATATCAGCCCATTGTGAGATGGTGGCAGGCAGAGAAATCAATGAAGCCAAGGGGACAATAGCTGAAGTTTAAACAGGCTGCTGAAATCTGCTAAGACGCAGACAAAGGGCCCATGCTGAAAGGGAGCTGCTGCGGAATTCCGAGGCCCCCATTATGTGGCTGAAACAATCCTTACTCTGAGAGTGGATTTGCATCTGTAATAGAGTTCAGGCTCTGTTTGTGAAAGGCTTTCGCTAGACCTGACCCCGTGTCTCAGGAGCACATTGATACCCAGCGCCTCGCCTGTGCCTTGTCCCACACTACAGAGAGCAGTATCATGGGAAAATGCACTAACTTAAAAGAATGCCAAGGAAGGCAAGAGGAAGGGAAAAAATTAAAGGCTTGAGGCAGTTTTGGTGGTACTTAGCAGTGAAAATTACTTTGGCAAATAATAGAACCTACTGCTGGTAATTACTGCTAACAAGCTTCCCCCAGCCCAAATGTGACACTTGGGCTGATGTGAGAAAAGCTGATATAGGCCAAGCTTATTAAGCTTGAATGAAAGAACCCTTTCCCTATGAAAATACAGCAACTTGGGGGCTTTGCAAATCATGTAATCTAGTGTTACCAATTATTCAGCAAAACAGAAAAAAATGGTGCTGCCATATTTAAAATCCGTCTTGAATTTTATTCAGCTGGGTGCCCTAATCCCAAGCAACTGTAATCACGAACATTCTTAGTTTCCTAAACATGCATTCTTGCTTCCAAACAAAATATTGTGGGGACTTAATCTATTTCATGCTAAGGACTACTGGGGAGATATTTCTTATGTGTTCAATGTGTAACTTGGCAAAATTTTTCTCTATGGAAGATTTTTTTTAAGTATGCAAATAATCATTTAACAAAGGTACAAATTCTTTCTCAGTTTGTCTCTTAACTTTCATGACTCATTTATGATATTAATTTCAAATTAAATTCTGTGTGAGTTGATATAAAAATGTTTCATCCATTTTAAATTTTCTTTATCACTAGGTGATCATATAAATTTTTAGTCTATTATGTATCATTAAACAAATATTTCACTTTGAGAATGAACTCAAAATTTCTGAGGTAAAATGAATAGTGAAATAAAAGAAGTCTCAGAAATATACTTTGTTTATTACTATAAATGCTTCATAACAGAAATGATGTTATTCTTTCCTACATAGGATATGGTCATTAGTTAAAACAGGAATATATCTTGTGTGCAAAACTAATTACATGACAGATAAATTTTGAATTGAATTCCATTATAGTTATCTGGCATATCTGTAATCTTTATTTTTAAAATATTTTTAAATACTTTTTAATATTTTTAATTAGGTATGTATGCATGTTTGCATGTGGGTATGTGTACATAAATGGTGTCCTATCCAGGCAGTTGTGAGCTTACTTATGTGTATGCTGGGAACCAGACTTGGGTCGTCTCGAAGAGCAGTATACAGTCTTACACACTGATCCCTTTCCAGCTCCTTTATAATTCTTAAACATCAATGCTTTTATAGTTTAAAATATTATATTACAGAAACTAAGATACAAATAATTCTTCTATTATCTAGTAAAGTACAAGTATTTTAAGCATAGAAAATTTAAATCAGTGAAACATAATCATGGGCTACTTTTGAAATAAAAAGGTACAATTATGACAATTTTTAACTTCTCAATGTGACTTTCACTTCTTATAATCTCACAAGTTCAACCTTAACTATACTCTTTGAATTTTTTAAAATATATTTTGCTTTTCTGTAGCATAATAATTTGGGGCACATAGCAATAGTAAAAGATGTCATACAACTCTAAATTTGATAATTCATGTAGATATACTCTAAATTTTATGCATTATTTTGTGGGAGAACAGGCTTAGAAACACAGGTTTAAATTTTTGATCAGTGTGGTAAAGCCAAAAAGCCACATACATGGCTATTAGTTCATTTTGAAATACACATGGTTAATTCTAAAATGGCTGCTTTATGGTTACAAGGGTTTTATTTATACAATGTCACTTTTTAGAACAAAATATTTATTGATCATATCTGAAAATCTAGTGCTATAAGTTACATCAGAGCCATTTATTCAGTAATCAGGAAACAGAAGGTAATGTTTGAAAGCTGCATATTTAATCCACAGAGAATATTTTCTATTCTTCTTGGTTCGCAACTAGATCATGCAAGAGTAAAAGAGTCAAGGAATTAAAATCAAGCGTATTAAAATTGTGATTTCTAACTCCAGATAATTTTTAAGTTTAGCTTATAAATTGCTACTTTTCCTTATACTTATTTAATTACTATGTAAAATTATCTATTATTCTGTTTGTGTGCTGTTGCAAAGTCTTTGTTTTCCTTATTAGATGTTTGTTTAGGCTATGACATTTATTACACTGTAACATTTATTTTCAATTGTCTCTGCATATGTTTGCTCCCTGACCATTTCTATCATGTTAGTAGACACAGTTGATCCAGAACACCTTACTGCACTGAGTGTAATAAACCCAGAATCAGCTACTACTTGTAATAGCAGTCTTTCTAAGTTAGAACAAATACAGGTGTAAAATCTTTCAAAGCAAAAGAAGCTTGTTTATCTCAAAGTTATTTATAATCAAGAAAGTAAGTTGTACAGAAGATCAAAATTTATAATATGATAAGAAATCAACTTTGTACATTATTTCAAGGAATTCTCTCTTCTGTCTGATTCAATAACCACTGAAAATGAACCCAACTCAGAGAATATTAAAGAAGTCAAACAGATGAATAAAGAAATTAACTTTCATCACAAATTTTATGCATTTTAATTTTTAGGTAAATGAGTCTGTGTGTATATTTTATGATTTTTTTTTTTTTTTTTACTTCAGAACAGGTATGAACATAAAGAACAGAAATGTACCTTAACTTTCTCTGATAAGACTGGTACTGTAAGTAATCCTGATGATTGTTGTCTTTATGAACCACACATGTTCCTGGTACTATGGTTTGAGTAGTGAACACTCTCCAGATCATTTCATAGGAAAAATAAAAGCAAAAATGCCAAGGAATGGAAAGAAGAAATGATAGACAAAAAGATAGAAGTCAGAAGCTAAAAGGAGGCTGAAGAAGTGAATAAAGGCTGGTGGATGTGAGAGCGGGTACGGCTGACAGGTAGGGGGAAAGGAGTGAGCAGAAAGGTGGCGAAGACAGCAAAAGCAAACTGCTGCCCCTCAGCTGGACATCTTACTTCCTGGTACATTCAGTTTTATGTAATCTGTTGTGCTAACAGAAATTCTATTATTTTAGCAGTGGCTTGTTCCAGGTTTAATGAAGTCTAATTGACAAATGAAATTTGTACATATTTAAGATAAACAATTAGATGCTTTGATATTCATGTCACAAAATATTATCAAAGTCCAAGCCAACACATCACCACATCTATATCTATGTGTGTAATGTGTGTTGCATATTAAGAATATTCATTCCCTGTCAGATTTTATTTGAAACCTTTTGAAGGCATTTTTCTATGTCATGGGAAAATCTGTGTTGAAAATAGACTTTAGGCAAAAATAAGCATTTCAAAGCTTAATTAATATAAATGCATTTATATGGAGAACAAGAGCATACACTTAATGATAGACTGTGAAGACTATTTTTAAAATGTGCAAATAAATTTAATGACTCATCCTGTTCCTGAAGCCATATGTCATTATACTTAAGTATATGACAGAGAAAATTAAGGGAAATACCAGTTTATGAAGGAGAATATGGAAATTGAAATCAAGTACTTTATTCTACAAAAGTATGTGTCTACGTTTTTACAGAGAAAATTGTATTTTACATAACGTTTACACAGAATTATAAGTATTATATATACACATATATAAGCTATAATTCAATAGCTAAGAAACAATCACCAGATGAGATTCCTCTGAAGACACAGCCATGCTGAAATCTTCAGTAGCATGGAAGGGCAAATGGAACTTTTCATTGCATGACTGTATTTAATTCTACACAATGTGTGCTACTACTGTGTCCAATTTTGAAAGTGGTGCGCCCTTTGAGACCTTCATTTCCATTCTTCTTTCTACAACAAGTCATAAATCCCTGTCAACTGTCCCTCCTGTGTCTCAGGGAACTGATAGAGCACTCCCGCTCTCCTCTGAGCACTCCAGCAGCTTCTAAACGTGCGTCCCCACTGCTGACTGTGCCACTCTATTCACAGACAGTTAGGCTATCTCAATGCTCAAAACCTCATTATTGTCCTTGAAAAGATGGACAATCCTGAAGGTAGCTCTCAAGTCAAAACCAAGCTCTGTCCCCAATGTAGGCATACTCTATCACCACACATTTTCCCAGTATCATACAGTACATGACTGCTACTCTATGACTTATTCTGTGACTATGTCGCAGATCGCACCACTGTGTCATCTTGATTTTTCTGTTCCCTTTATCCCTCTCTACCCACCAAACTAGGAAAAATTACTTCTATTATGACAGCCACCCATATTTCACTTTTTGTGACACCAATGTCCCTTACACCAAAAAGACTGCTTTATTTAAATACAGGCATGATTAATTCCCAAGAGTGCCTAATAGATTTCATTCCTATATTAACATTAAATGAATAATTAATGAATTGGACACATACAGAGAGACACAAAGGATTTCTAAGTTAATAAGAAAAAATAAACGGTGCTTATATATGTATCTTTTAAATTTTTAGGAAATAAAAATATGAGGTTTTTTCCACTAGTGAGAAAAATCAGTATATCTTTAAACAAATCGATCATTTTCGATAATGGATTCAAATTGTTATGCTAGAATTCATTTCCATGCTAGTATTTTGAAAATCAGAGAATGGAAATTTAATTGTGCTTAGATAAATGTAGATAAAGTTTGTGCGGCATGCTAGCAGTTAGCATAGGAATTGCACTTTATTTCATGTGCTTTTGCATCAAAATGGTACTGATGATACGTTATAGGATAGGGTACATTTATAACAGTGTAACAAAGTGTACAACATACAAGACATACTAAATTTTATTAAAATCAAGATGTATGGCACTATGGGAACCAGCAGACTATGGAAAAGAGTGATTAGCCATGAGCACCTCATAGGACATTACCACAGGCACCCTAGAAAGTGGTGGGCATTTTGATGCTTTCTCTGATTTAACTTTTGGTATCTATTTATTGAACCCCATTGAAAAGCTATCATTTAAATGCTTTTATTCAGGATGTTGGCCTATGAAGATTGTCAAAATTAGTGTAGTACTAGAATTTTTCTTTACTTTTCTAAGTAACTTTTGTGATGTTTTAGAATGAGGCTGTAGAGCTGTTTTTATTCTTTCTCATTTTCCTCCCCCAAATCAGTGGAAAATATTTAAATGGATTCTATTGTGCTTATAATGCAATCTAAGTTATAGTGCTTATTAACATTTCCCTTAATGATAAAGACAGTAAACACAACTGCCAGAGCTAGACACCTTGTGTTCAAAAGAAAATTGAGATTTGAAAAACATAGTGTCAATCTGCTTATTTTATGCTTTTCTTTTCAAAGCTATTTCTCTAATCAGTGCAGCAGGAACTTTAAGAATCATCTCAAATAATCACATCTGAATTTATCTTGGAATGGTTTCTCACACCTATTTCTTTAGTGTTTTGAATAAAAATACCAGCAAAGTTATGATATAATTTCTCTAATTCATATAAATTTGAGAATATATCATTTCTCTCGTCAGTTTCACAGTCAGTGAAAATTTCTAATATCTTCAGACCACAATTTTTTCACCTATAAGAGCAGCAAGCATAAGAGGCACTAGTCGCCTATTTTAAACCATTTGACTATTTTTTTTATCTTCTGATTGTTATCAGAAATGTGAAACATCAGGTATAGAGTATGGTTAGCCTGAAGGGTTTAGGATCTTTTGCCTGGTCCCCACAAACTTTCTGTTTCATGCGGTAAAAATACTTAAGCTACAAGTTATGCCATCTGTACCAAAGTGATTTCAATTTGGGCACTATGCTCAATGAGTCTACCCAGTATTTCACAGTCTGTCATGAAATATAAGAGAAAACCAGACTCTTAGATTTCTAAGCATTCCAAACCTATGAGGCTCTACTACTTCAGTTCCAAATACAGCAGCAGCATGGTGATCAAATGGATACTAGCGAGAACGTGAGGCTCAGTGTGGAGGAAGGCCTCCTGGCCCCATTAATTTTTTAAATCCTTTTCATTTGTGCTGTCTCCTCTGTTCTTACAGAACAACAACAAAAAATGCACATTTAGTTTTCCTGTAGCAAAGAATAAAAGTGAAATATATTTCTGAACTTGAAATTTTCAGATCATAATAGCATTTTGTCTCCTTGGTGTTTCTTTCATTTTGTCAACTGGGTGACTTGTTGAAGGGAATAAAAAGAGAAGGCTTCATACAGGGGAAGCCACTGATATCATTGGCGAGTGAACCTCACGACAAATGAGATATTGTACAGGCAAACACAAAATGAGCTTTCACGCAGGGCTCTGTCAGTGTCATTCAGCTTTGCCTGAATGGATAACCCTCTCATGATTTATCTTCCATTCATCAAGGCAATGCCTCACATCTTTTCAGTTGTGATGGATAAGACCTTACTAAATTGACTACTGCCTGCTGAGCACTGTGGAGCATGAGAACGGAACAGGCAGGGGGATGCGACCATATTCATTCATATCCTAAATCAGCCATATTCAGTAAACCCAAGGACTGAGAGTTACAATGATCCTCTTTCAACTGACTCATGGGTTGGGACCACAGAGCGGTCCAGGTCTATCTACTTTTGTGACTTGGGGAACGTAGGAGTGTAGATGGGCAGGAGATGCCTAAAGGACCAACTAGAAATTGAGAACAAATTGGTAAGGAAGGAGCCATAATCCCTTCAGACACTGTTCTATATAATAGATATTTAAATAATTTCTTTCAACTATCATATTTATTTCATCATGAAAATAATTATCTTAAATATATTTCTAACTGAAGAAAGTCAAAAGATGTTAAGCTACATTCAACAGTAAACCTAACTGACTCAATCAGGTCCTTAGCTTGTAGAAGATAATCTAAATATTAAATAGAAATAAAATATCATATAAATCATATACTGGAAATTTGGTAACATGAACTATTTTAGATCTAATGTTTTATTTAAGCACATGTGAAAGAGGATCAAATGTCTCTCTCATAATTCAAGAAAGAACAATTTCAAAACCTTTCTATAAATTTGTGTGTCCTCTGAAAAGTTGACTAAATTTCTAAGCATGATGTACTGACATAGATAAGTTTTATATATTCTGTGAAGCAGGGGTTGAGAATGAGGAGATGGTAAAAATATATCTAGTCTTATAATGAGAAGCATTACATGCAAAAGAAAATAAAGGCTTCAAAGTAAGGAGGTGAAAAGATAGATGAAAAGTTCAGGCTAGCTTTGTTGGTGTGTTGCTGTATTTTCTGGTAAAAGTATTCTTCTACTTACATTTGCTTTGAATTTTCACTTTTTATAAAAAAGCCAAGGAGAATGTGCTTTCTTATAAAAAAAATACACTCTCTGCAATAGCTTAAATTATAGAGAGCATTTTCAAAATATGTCAAATGTGGAAGGAATGCATGTAGACCGGCATGTGTACACACACACACACACATACACACACACACACACACACACACACACACACACACAAACTAAAGTAAATCAATGAAACTGGGTATTCCACTAACTTCTCTTTTTAGAGTTTAGCAATATAATTTCCCGTGTTAATCACTTATACCAAATATTGGTCAATCCATTGCATAAAGAAATGCACTACAGCAAGCTTGTGTTATTTGTTTAAATAATGACAAAATTGAGTAGGAGGACATTAACAACACAACTGAAATAAGCCTTAGGAATAATTTTACTACAAAAATTGGGCTTCTGTCTTATTCTGTTATTAAGGGAGATAATGAATTAGTTTGATTTCATTACATGGGCATTATAGGACATTATAGTTATAGTCATATAATTTTTACTAGCACAGTTAATGATAGCTAGAAAAGAACTAATGGTGTGGTTTATACTATATTCTTTTTGAAGAATTAAGCTGCTGACACTAAACTTTACAACATATACTAAAGCTTATGAATGAGTTTTATTCAATGTTTGTTCTCCAAATATTTGCAGGGTACTTTCTATGTTCCAGGTTTCCATTCTAGGAAATGTGGATGCATCATTGAAAAATAAATATTTTTAAATTCCTCAGACTTCTTGAAGCCTATAGTCTATAAGTAGTTAGATATATTAATTTCAATGCATACAAAAAATCATAATTATGATCAACCAAGATTTGGAAAGGCTAGGTATTTCAATAAGTCTTGCTCATTATTGATGTGTTTGTTCCTTAGTAAATCCTTGGAGCTATCTAGTTTTGCTACACAAAAATTCGTTTGGTGTCCTTGAATATTACATAATCAGAAAGATGCCTCTACGTTACCCAAACTAAAAGTTTAAGAGCATCTTATGTTGATGGCTTGATCCATTTGCAACTGAGTTCTATACAATTTAAGAGATAAGAGTCTAATTTCATTCATTTGATATTGATATCCAGGTTTCCCAGCAACATGTTTTGAAGAAGCTGTTCTTTCTCCAATGTATATTTTAATGTATTTGTCAAAAATCACTTATCTGTGGTCAGGTGAGGTGGTGTACATCTTTAATTCCAGCACTTGGGAGGCAGAGGCAGGTAGATCTCTGGAAGATAAAGGCCAGCCTGGTCTTTGCAGCCTCAGGCTAGTTGGGGCTACAGGAAAACCCTGCCTCAAAAACAACAACAATAACAACAACAACAACAACCAAAAAAAACCTACAAATAAACAGCAAGAAATAAACAGAAAACAACAAAAATCAACAACAACAAAAATTCACGTTTCTGTGGTTGCATGGAGTTATATGGGACAGCTCTTCTATTCCATTGATACATGATCCGTTTTTGTGTCAGTACCATGTTGTTTTTATTATTATGTCTCTGTACTATAACTTGAAATCAGATATGCTAATAATTACTTTAGTGTTCTTTGTGTTCAGGATTTCTTTGGCTATCCTTGTTCCTTTGTACTTTCATATAAATTTTAGAATTGTTTTCACTGTAGCTCTCTGAAGACTAGCTCTGGAATTGTGATGGGTATTGTTTTATAGATTGGTTTAGGTAGGATGTCTATTTTCACAATATTAATTCTTCTAATTCATGAATGTAAGAGGTCTCTCTATCTTCTAATGTGTTCCCCAATTTCTTTCTTCAATGACCTAAGCTTTTCATTGTGGAAATCTTTCATTTACTTGGTTAGATTTATTCCTAAATTTTGTGTGTGTGTGTGTGTGTGTGTGTGTGTGTTTTGCTATTCTGAATAGGATTGCTTCCATAAATTCTTTTTCAGAGAATTTCTCACTTTTATATAAGGAGACTATTGATTTTTTTCTGTGTAAAGTTTTATCCTGCCATTTTACTGAAAGCATTTCTTCTGCCTTATGGCTCCAGCTAAGACTCCAAACATTATATAGAGTAAGTGTGAGGAGAGAGTAGACATCATTGCCTCATTCCTGATCTTAGTGGGAAGACTGACTTTCTCTCCATTTAACAGGATGTTGGCTATAGGTTTGTCATATGTAGCCTAGAGCAAGAGCAAGTTTCTAGTCTGGATTTCATTGTTGTCTTTTTGAGTTCCATGTAGGAATATGCCTCTCCTAAAAAAATGATGATTAGCATTATCCCTAATGGCTATGTAAAGTTATCACTGTCAAGTGGTAGAATACCTAAGGCAATACATTGAAAAGGCTGGGGTAGGTACCTTGTGAAGCTTCTTAAGTAAAATACATATATTCAGTGGGCACGCTACACATGTCTACTGTATGAACAAATGGTTAAAGAAAAGCTAATATTTGATACTATTTATATCACTATTCAAAAAGAAGTGTGGTGAACGTTTGGTCTTCCAATTCAAACTTAGTTTTAAAAGTAAAACATCAATTTCCCTCTCCAAGGCTTCAGGGAGAACAATTTTAAGCTTCTAATTATATTTGTTATTTTTGTAAAGCAGTTTTGTTGAATTTAACATAAACCTTTTGCATTAATAATAATTAATATATTGTTTATTCAATTATAATAAATAGCTTTATTTTTTCTAAATTAAACATAGTAAACTCTGTTAACCAGCTGCTTCTTGTGCGCTGCTAGATCTGGAAGCAGGCTTAATGCATAAATGTATTGTATGTGATTCAGTCAGAGAAAAGAAGTGTTAAACTGAGCATGTGCTAAATAATTAAAATATACATTAAACATTATTTGTTCTTGGTACAAATCAAATTCTCTTCAGGTATTGTCATTTTTATCTTATACCTGTGATATGCCCCCCCCCAACTTAGTATTTGCCCTTTGGTGGGATAGAATGAAAGAACTGACTAAATATCAAGAAACAGTTCATTTCTCTAAGTCTCCAAATATGAAAGATAACAGGGGCTGCAAAGTTGAAGGTGGAAAATCTGGACTCCTTACACAGTCACTGGGCTTCAGTATGAATCTCAGTTACGTGATCAGCCACGCATGTGAACAAAAGAGACATTCTCAGAGAGGAGGGGTTTCTGGTTTCTGATGGAAATCACACAGAAAAAAAGGAAAATAGTTTGGGAAATAAAGCAAGAAGATGACTGTGAGGTCTTGTGGGTTTTGCTAACCGGGTTGACACCCCCACACTCTTTGCAGTAATTCTTTTCCTCTTAATCTCCATCCTTCCTTTTCAGAGTGCATTAGATACAACACAAGAATCTCTTATAAAAGAAAAGTTTTGTATATTTTTGATGTCTGTGGGAAAGAAGTATCCCTGGGGAAGTTTTACTTGTGAACATACTTTGGAAGCATTTTCTGGTAGGCAAAAGGATTTAAGAGGAAGATTTACTTTGATGTTAATTATTTGGCTTGAAGTTCTGTGAGGATATATTGGATGTCTTTCTCATCTAGAATAGTATATTCCACAAGAATCAAGATCGAGCTCTCTAGCCTGCTGTTGGACATGACATCTTCAATGAGATACCTTGGGCATGTACCTTACCAGGATGTTCCTGTGCCTTCAATCACTCTGATGGAATCAGGAAAACATACTGACTAGTGAAAATATTGAGAAAAATTAAAAGATGGGAAAGTATTAAACTGAAACAAAAACATAAAAACTTTCAATTTAAGTTTCTGTTTAAAAATTATCCTATGAAACTGTGGGAAAAAGAAACAGCATAGCCCACCCAGAGAGAAAAATTTGTTTACTGGATAACATACTCGACATTTATTCTATTTGAGGTTAGAAAAACAAAATTAACTCTGGGAAATATTGTCAATTACTAATTCATATCACATATCTTAGTAGGTTATCAGTCAACAAATAAATTCAAGATTGAAGGACTAAGCATATTTGCATCATGAACTAAATGGAAGAGTGCAGGTTATGAGAGGTTTGATCTTTAAATGTAATGTTCACACCAAAGTTAGTTTTTCTTTCCTTTTCCTTCTACATTTATAAGGAACATGTTGCACAACAATATGATCCTTAAAACTTACACAAGTCATTGAAAATATGGGATATTTGAGATGCAATAACTAAATTTTTTAATTCAACTAGTCTAACACTGTTCACACGCTTGATTAATTAGATACATGAAAAAATGTTTAATTCAAAATTTACCCATTTCTTGTTTGTCAGTCATTGAGGGACAGGAAGATAAAGGAAAAGGAATATTCTTTACTATTAAATTAAACTGTACGCAGTCATACCAGGTTATACACACTGATGCATTTTGCTTCATGAAGCACTTTAAATACATTGCTTAATTGCATACTCGTAGCTTCTCCTTTCAAATACTATAAGTGAACAATAGCAAAAAAAAATCTTTGTGAAACAGAGGGTTTACATGATTCATTAAATCTCAATGTCTGAATTTTGCTACCACTCTGATAAAAAAAAAAATGGTGAGGGCCTAACTACTTATACTACCCCAGCTAAAAACTCTAAACCTCCAGACACAAGAGAATTTTATTTGAATTGTCCTCTTGACTTAATACTCATCCTGTTTTACCTTATAAAGTTTAACAAAGCTTTTCTCTAAATATATCCAACCATTAGTGTATTGATAATTACTAATTCAATTGCAAATCCATAAAAAAATCTTAAAAACTGTTTCCTAATAATATCTTCATAAAATCCTATACCACTATGTTCCTAAAAACTTGCCTTCCATTTTCAAAGTATTTTAAATAATTTGACATGATTATAGCAAATTTATTATCCTGAGAAAAAGGAAATTTTATGAATGTCATTGACAAATTATACATTTGTTGGGAGTATAACCAGTAATCATTCTTAGAACTTATTGTCAGATACAATTTTATAGGCTTTATAT
This sequence comes from Nannospalax galili, assembly GCF_000622305.1. Classification (NCBI taxonomy): domain Eukaryota; kingdom Metazoa; phylum Chordata; class Mammalia; order Rodentia; family Spalacidae; genus Nannospalax; species Nannospalax galili. Next base: position 9,535,820 of record NW_008337147.1, read on the forward strand.
ATAATCTCCTTTCCATCATGTGAGAAACTCAAGAATAAATGCTACTGATAAGTAACTGAAGTTGCATCTCTGTGTTTCTGGCTAATGCTGTGAAGTGTGGACAAACATTTGGTTTTTAGCCTTTGAATGAAGTTTTCCATCAATTCTAAAGCTGTTTCTAAGGAAATATTGCCATGTGTTCTTGTTAAAACTTTTATTATGATTATGATGGTAAAATAATAAAGATTAATCTGCAGCTTGGGTCATTTAATATTATGGACATTTCAAACTTATTGGACATCAAAGTCCTCTTCTTGAATAGAAATAGAAAAGACAGGTGGAAATCTTTTTAATCCTTTTATCATTTGCATAAATCATATTGATACTTTTACAATTGGAATCAGTTTCTCATTGTTTATCTTATACAGTATACATTGTGTTTTTTTCTGACTTTTGAAAGGCAATAATATTTCATTACATAACAGGCATATGTACATTATGACCATTGAAAATTATGGAAGAAAGAGTTTTATTGCCCAATAAAAGTTTTGTGTCTTGTAGCTGTTTTGTGAGATATTTTATAATAAAGGAATTTTATTGCCTTTAATCAGCTTATGTAGACTGAATTATGTTTAATGAACTAATCTTCCTTTTACAATATGATCAACACATTTTCACACCTTTATTGATCTTATGTTTTACAAATATTGCCTTATAATTGGGCAGGTGTTTTTTCCATTAAGCAAATATCCAAAAAAATTAAAAAAGAACAATTCAAAACTAACGAACAATGCGAATTTCCTATAGACTTGATGCAGTACAGGGCAAAGGGCTCCCGTAGTGTGGATAGTCAGATATTTGAAAATAAAGATGATGAAGGTATGGATGCTAATTAAATTTTGTCTATGATTATTTTTCTTGTCCTTATTGTTAGTGCAAAGCACACAATTTGTAAATTATTTCTATATGTGTTCTAGTCATTTACAAATATATAAGCTACTATTTTACTTGACAACTGACAGCAAAATAACTGTTAGCTAATTCTATCAAAGAAAGCAAGTTAATTAAAGAGCAAAGCCAAAAGTGAGTCAATAGAAGTTAATGGTATTTTAAGTAATTAGATTTGATTATTAGAGCATAAGTATTTTAATGGCAAAAGCGTGTTTCTAAGGAACACTTAACACAGTCTCATATAGAGCACATAAATGTTTTAAAACATTTTTAGCATATTCCCTGCAAGGTTCAAAAGATAGCATTTCCTATCATTAATCATTCTCTTTGCTAATAATGAACTATTCCTAACCATAAAATATATATCAGATTTTCTGCCCTCACATTGAAAGTTTCTGATTCTCCCCTACACTGATTGCAGTATTACCATGCCTAAAGGAGAGGTATTCAAAAAAAAACAAGGCTCCATTAATCATGAATCATTACGTTTTGTCAGTTGGCAAAGGAATACTTTGCTCATTTATCCTTTGAATGAAATTAGTTCTGGCTCAGGCCCTGTAGAAGGAAATTCTAAATTGTCTTGGCATCTTCCTATAGCAGTTTGTGTATGTGCCATAAAATGGCAGATGGGGCTTATTAATGGCAGATGAGTTTAGTTTGCAAGGATTTTCCCCCCTTTTTCCTATTTGATCATTTTAATATTGGATCTCAGATAAGACTCATACATTATTGCTGTGCATTTATCTGTAGATATATGTTTTATCTTATTTATGAGAGGAAAATAGAGAAATCTGGCAGTGTTTATGCTGCCAGATACCAGTAAGTTCTTTCTTCTCTGAGCTATGGGAGAGATAGACACATGTTTCCTTAAATGTAAGAATTTTAGCAGATTCTAATAATCAAAAAAATTAAAAATTTTATGGCAATATGTAGAGATGATAGTTGTAAACAGTTACCTGGTACACTGATATGAAGAACAAAGTGAGAAGGATGACTTTAACATATATAAGAGGAAGGCTTGAAGAACAAGTTTCTTTTCTGAATAATCACTCCATAAATTTTGTTGCCCTGACTTAGTCATTCTAAATATTGAAAACTAGTAAAGTTTTACCATTAAAAACTCAAACCTAATTATATGACTGAAATAGCAAAATATCTTAAAGGTATTTTTAATCACTGGGTGATTTATACCTTAACAAACTGTCTCACAGCATGGCTGGAGCCTAAATAGGCACATGCATTCTTTTGACTATAATGTATGGTTGGCAGCTATGTTACTGAGAACTAGGGGGCCTGAGGAAAACTTCTTCAAGTACTTACCTAAATTTCACAGAAGAGACATTGGTGCTGGAGAGGACACACATACAGATATGTTTTACAATCTTTAAAGACCTAAGACTTGAAAACTGGTCTTTAGCCTAAATGTAGGAATTGCAAAGGGCTTTACCGTTTGCTAATGAAATGCTTGTACTGAATACCCATGTCTTAGACAGGGTGAAATGTTGGACATTTTATTTCAAGAATTTAAAAAGTAGTTTTGACATGCTGTAGAGCAGATCAAAATATGTTAAGACTCATATTGTTTACTTGAAAAAAGAACAAAGGAAATAGAAAATAATAGTAAAACAATTTTTTTTTTGGTCTTTTTGAGACAGGGTGTCCCTGTAGCCCCGGCTGTCCTGTAACTCACTATATAGACCAGGCTGGGCTTGAACTCACAGAGATCCACCTGCCTCTGCCTCCCAAGTGCTGGGATTAAATGCGTGCTCTACACCTGGCAGTAAAACATTTTTTAAGAATTTATTTATTTATTTATTTATATATTTATTTATTTATTTATTTGAGACAGTGTCTAACTGGAGCCCAGGCTTGCCTAGAAATCTGTGTGGTCCACGCTTCACCTCAAATTTATAGTCCTCTACTTCCCAAATGCTAGAATTGTATTACAAGTATACACCATAATGACAGGATCGCAATTAAATAACTCCAAAGAAGAAACTATACCCAAATAGATAATGTAATATGTAAAGATACAGAGAAAAACATGTTTTTGTGGGCTGTCAAGATGCTTCAGAAGGTAAAAGCATCTGAAACTCAAGTCTCATGACCATAACCAATGGTTGAAGGAAAAAACTGACTAATGAAATTGTCCTTGGACCTCTAAATGCCTATCCAGGGACAGACACACTCTGCAGTCTCTTGTTCTCTAAAAATTGACCAGTTGTGGCTTTCTGTGTGCATTGTACATTTCTCTATAAGGAAGCTTCACTGGTGAGAGTTGAGGGATATATTAGTATTCTCTCTATCCCCTGTTCCTCAAGACCTGCTCTCTGCATCCTAATACCCTGCACTCAGACCAGCTCAACTCTCCTGCTTAGTTGGTGAGATCCTCCACAGACTGTCCCCACCTCCACCTTGGCCTCCTGATGTGCCTGCCACAGAACTGTCTACTATACTCTTAAGTCAGATCCTGCCCACAGTGCCTTGATTCCCCTGTACCCTGAGCTGCAGCACCACTCTCTCCTCCACACTCTGTCCTCCTTCTAGGCTTAGACCCAGGCTCTCTCCTGCTTTTACCACCCCAGAGCTCTGGGCTAGCCTCTTAGTCCAGATTCACCCACTATGTCTTGATTCCCTGTACCCAAACTAGCTCAATTAACCAGCTTCATTTGTAGGACAGTCACCACTTCCATCTTTCCTTTGGTCCCCACTCTTGATTTGTCTGCCACACACCTGACTACTACCCATACCAGCCTAGTACCCCTGAGAGAACCGGAAGACACACCAAATAACTTTTCATACCTGATCACAAAGCAACCAAGCTACATCAACAATATAAACTTCAAGTAAACACAATAGAATTTCCTATTGAACACACAACCAACAAAAGACATTCATGTGCTCAATGCAAAAACACAATAATATGAAAAACCAAGAGAGTATGTCCTCAACAAAAAGTAACAGAGGTGTACTACAATGAGAATAATGTTGAAGAACCCTACAATGCAGTTTTTAAAAGAACAACTATAAACATGATCAAAGAACTTAACACACAAACAACCCAAAGAGTTCTAAGAAGAGAGGCATAAACTTGGGACTGAAGCTCAAGGAAAGACAAATATGTAGTGGAGTGAAATAACACAAACAGTTCAGGACTTGAAAAGTGAATGCACAAAAGAGATAGAAATATTGACAAAAACCCAAGCTGAAATGAAGATGAAATTGAAAAATTAAGTCAATTTGAAACAACAGGAGGAAGTCTCACAAGCGGAATGAATGAAACAGAAAACAATTTTAAGACTGGATGACAAAATAGAAGAACTGGATTCTTCAAACAAAAACTATGAAAAATTCTTTAAAAAATACCCACAGAAATAAAATTTTCAGAAAATGTGGGATACCAAGAAAAGACCAAGTCTACGCATCATCGGCATACAGGAAGGAGAGAAATCTCAGGCCAATGGCATTGGCCAGTTCTTCAACAGGATTTTTTAAGGAAACTTTCTCAAATCATGTAAAGACATGTAGATACCAGAAGCACATAGAACACCAATTAGACACAGTTAGAACATAAATTCCTGATGATATATCATGGTAGAAACATTAAATGTACAGAACAAAGAAAGGGTACTGAAAGCTGCTAGAGAAAACCAAATTGTGCTTAAAGGAAAATCCATCGGAATTACAGTTCTCATTCCAATACATACTATGAAAGCCAGAATAACCTGGACAAAAGTATTCCCAGTTCTAAATGATCATTGACTCCAACCCCAAATACTTTATCCAGAAGAAATATCCATCAGAGTTGAAGGGGAATTGAAATTTTTCTATGACATGAATAGGCTGAAAGAATTCATGTCCACCAAACTAGCCCTATAAAGAATACTCAAAACAACATAAAGGACTAAAGATAAGAATGACTATACCCAAAAAGTTGCAAAAAGAAAACAAAGGATAGTAACCAATACAAATCTTTCAATAATAATTCTGAATATCAATAGTCTCAACACTTCAGTCAAAAGACAAGGGCTAGTGGAATGGATTAAGAAAAAAATCCATATTTTTGTTTTCTTCAAGAAAATCATCTCATATTCAACAATAGGCACTATCTTAGGGTGGGGGGATGGAAAAAATTACTCCAAGCAAATGGCATTATGAAGCAAGCAGGTGATGCAATTCAAATATCTCACAAAATAGACTTCAAATTAAAAATAGTCAGAAATGCCAGGTATGGTGGTGCACGCTTTTAATCCTAGCACCCAGGAGGCAGAGACAGGCAGATCTCTGTGAGTTCAAGGCCAGCCTGGTTTACATAGTGAGTTCCAGGACAGCTGGGGAGACAGGGAGACCCTGTCTCAAAAAAGACCAAAAAAAAAAAAATCAGAAGTGATAAAGAGGGTCACTTTATTCTAATCAAAGAAACAATTGCCTAAGAAGATATTATAATCATGAATGAATATGCATCAAACACTGGTGCATACAATTTCATAAAACACAGTACTGTAGGACTATAAAACACAGATTAACCCCAACTCAGTAATAAAAGGTGATTTCAATACTATAATATTTCCAATAGACAGGTCAATTGAACAGAGAATAAACTGAAAGACAACTGAATTAAATGATATATCAAATGGATCTAAAAGAAATCCAGAAAATATCACACCTAAGCATCAAAGAATACACATTCTACTCAGCAGCCCTTGTAAGTTTCTCCAAAACTGACCACACACTGGGACACAAAATAGACTATTTTTCTAATGCTATTTGAAATGGTAATTATAATATATTATAGGCTGTTTTATTTTTAAAGTAGTATATTTAGTTTTGCATCACAGCATTAATGAGATTCTTTTAGCTTCTTTTATTGACTAACTTTTTTATCCATTAATAGAGTTTACCTCCCAAAATAATACAAGCTATTGCCACAACCCTTGATTACATCCCAGAGCTTAAAAGTAAGAGCCTACTCCTGAAGACAGGACCTAATTCAGAAACAGGGCTTAGAGCTATAGAGCTGGAACTCACATGGAAACCTTCCCCTGGAAGACTGGCTCTCAGAGTTCTAGAGGATACTATGCAAGCTGCTAAGGGAAAGAAATCAGTCAATGGTAAAACCCAGTCCTAAAACTGAATAACCATAACAACTGGCACAGCAAGCTACCTCTATTGGTACAGTAGTGGCAGTGTTATCTGGGAGGGGGAGTAATCAACAACTATGTAATTGGACTTAAAGCTCTCTCAAGGAGAATGAACTCATTGGTGTCACTGTAATTGTAGCCAAATATACATGACTGAAGAGGTCATAGACCCTAGAGAAAAGCCATACTTCTGTCATACCTCTAGACAAATGAATTTCTTACTGTATGCTAATATTTACAAATGTACCATACACCACTCATCAAAGAAGCTTCTTTACACTATAGAGGCTATTACAAAGATTCACAACTGGTCACACACAAAGAATATATGTCTGAGAGATGTCCAACATTAGGTGACATATCTATAGTGGAACCACTACACCTAAGGCTCATGGAACATAGCAGAAAAGGGGATAGAGAGAATACTAACACATCCCTCAACTCTCACCAGCAACACTTCCTCATGTAACAAAAAGATACACATATAGAAGACCACAACTGGCTAAGATTTACAGAATAAGAGACTGCAGATTGCCTGTCCCTGGCTAGGGCTCCTGTACTAAATCTCACTCACCCATGGCTCAGGCACCATTGTGGAAGAGGGGGTTGAAAGATTTTAAGAACCAGGGTCTGTGCATGAACATAAGGAAACAGAGGTTTTCAAGCCACTGGACACTTATTTATATGAACTCAGCAATGCTGACAGCATGTATGAGTAATGCTGACTCAATCATACAAAACCCCAGCATAGAATGGGGGACATAGGCAGCAAGCCCCCATCCAAACCAAGGAACTATTGGCAAGTGATTACTGTGGGGTGAGGGAGAGTACATCTTCTTTAAGGGAGTGACTCTAGATAGGTTGACTAGACTCCAGTGGATGAACTTGTACTGAGGAACATTGGCATACAAATGCTAGACTAGATCGGAATAACATATATGAAAGAGTATCTGAGATCTGCTGGGGGCATGTAAGGGAGGCAGAGAGGTGAGAGGGGGTCTGAATTTGATTAAGATGTGTTATATGAAATGTACAAAAAGTAAATAAAAAATAATTTTTAATTGAAGAATTTATCATGCTCACATAATGCATATTCTATTTAATGTACAAAAATTGATAAGCTCAAATTTGACTATTTTGAACAATATAAATGTGACATAAATGTGATTCAAAGTTTTATAATAAGTAAAAGTCTTCCATATTATTCATGTTCTTTTAAAAGCCAGTTATTTCCCATCATGATACTCAAAAAGCCAATTAACAGTTTAAGCCAACATCAAATGGATTTGATTTGTCATACATTTTTGCTGCATATGCTGTCAGACTGAGAACTGAATTACCCATTCTGGCACCAGTTTCTTGTTTTACGGAAATAATATTAACTTTTTCAACTATCAGGAGAGGATAGGAGATAGTTTACCTCTTTGATGGATATGGCTCCATTCTTGAGGAGTCTTTGCTTAAATTATTACTGAGTTATAATGACCCTACTCTAAAACACCCCATAAGTTTCTGTTTCAATTATTGTTGTCGCTCCAAGCTACATATATTCCTCCAACATCAATGCATGTGTTTGTGGTAGTTGTTTTTCTACAGCTGCATATGAACAGAAGTTCAGGACTCAGGCATCAGCTGCCTTCAAATTTAAATTGTGATGAAATGGGCATCTCCTTTTGTCTGCCAAAAGATAATGGAATCCCCTGAAATCTCATTACCTGCAAATTCAATGATATTCTTCTTAAGGTGAAATATCAGGAAAGGAAGTGGAATGCCATTGCAAAAACTGGAACTGTAAGTAGATTCTACCATGATCCTACTCATGACAGTATTTCATGAAGTGAGGAAGTTTAGGCCTATTTTTCAAGTTTATATAAATGCTAATGCTGTCTATATTTCTCTATATGTCAGAGACAATATGCTTATATTTTTTTTCTTGTACAACTTTCTTTTCTTTTTTATACTATATCTCTGATTTCCATTATACTAGAGTGATGTTAATAAAAAGGAAATATTTCTTCTATGCCAGAACATGTTTTCTATGTATTCAAATTTCTAATCTTTATAACAATTTTATGAGATACTGACTGCATTCAACTTACTGTGCGTTTATTCAAATATACTTTTAAAATATTTTTGCACTAAATTTTACGTATTTTATACAGAACATCTCAATCAATCATCTTTAAATCCCTGTCCCCACCTGCACCCCTCCATATCCCCCTCACTGGAACTCACATACTCTCATCCATGTTAAGGCCCACTGTGTCAAGTCAGTACCCCTCATTGTTCCCCAGTTCAAGTCTATCCATTGAGGTCTAGTCAGCCTATCTAGAGTCCCTTGTATTAGGACGATCAGCTCTTCTTCACCTAGAAGTAATCAGTTGCCAACAGTACTTCAGCTAAGATTGGGGTCTACTGTTCATATTCGCAGTTCTATGCTGGGTTTTTGTCTGCCTGAGTTTGCATGGGACTTGTGTATGCTGATACCATTGCCATAGAATCATATGAGCAGGGTTCCAGGAGCTTGTAAGACTCTGTATCTATATGGTCATGCACCTCCTCCCTGGCTCTTACAATCTTTCCAACCCCTCTTCCTTGATGGTCCTGAGCCCCAGGTGGGTGTGAAGTTTAACACATGAGTCCTGTCCAAGGACCAGCATTCTGCATACTCTTAATCTCTATGCATTGGCCATTTGTGACCTTTTGTGTTCCTGGCCCTCTGTTGCATGAGGGATAATTGAGAGATTCATTAGTGCCCTTTCTTTATCCCTGTTCTATGTTCCCTGAATCTTAGGTATAGAGGTTGCATTGTAGATGTGTCAGTTAGGTTTGGGCAATTCATAGACAATGTCTGTGTGACCAGTTGTGGCACTCGGTAATAGTCTCTGATTGGTGCAAAATAAGCTTCTTTGATGAGTGGTGACTGGGCTATTTATTTGTATATATAAGGCGATATAATTTGAACATAGTAAGAAATTATATTAGTCTAGGATGTGACCGTTTGGGGGTTTTGTCTAAGATCTATGACCATTCCAGTCATGTGTATTTGGTTATGTTTACAGTCCCACTTTCCACTGAGTGGGCTTTTAATCCAATTAGGTAGCTGTTTATTGCCCCCAAGATAAAAGTGGCATCACTGCACCAATGTCATATGTTGTGCTGAACACTGAGGTAGTTATTTGGTCTTGAAGCTTGTATTGGACCATGAATTAATGTTTTCCCTTGGCAACTTCATAGTGTTCTCCAAAGCTATGAGAGCTAGCCTTGAGAGAAAGTGGCTTCAGGTCAGTTCCAGCTCTAGTGCTCCAAACCCTGTGTCTTAAGTATGCTCTGTCTTCAGCAGTAGAGGCTTACCTTCAAGTTCTGGAAGTCCATCAAGGGCCGTGTCAATAGCCTGTGCAATTTGGGAGTCTTTTGGACCACCCTGGCCAACAACTCAAAGGAAGGTTTCTCCCATTTGGCACTGTTTCTTGTTATGTTGCCTTTAGCTATACACATGGACTAATGTAGAGATGTTGTGTGTGTAAACTGTCATAAGGTTTTTGAACTAATATGATTTCCCCCGTCTTTCTCTCCATCTAACCTTTCTACTATACTTTCCCCATTTAAAGTGTTCCCATTTTCCCACCTCTGTTGAGCTCCTTCTTTCTCTTTATCCCCAGGTTCCTTGTATGACTCTTCCTCCCCCTACCTTTTAAGTAGCCCATTTTTACAAATTTCTCCCTTAGTAACACCTGTGTCTTACTGTTCTTCTCTCTCAGTCTTTAGTTTTAACATTAAGGTAGTACAAAAATTGTACCCAATCACTAGAAACCACACTGAATTTCTGTTCCTGAGCTAGGTTTATGTGCTGGAATTCACTCTTGCAATCTTGGGTAGTGGCAGCAAGACACAACTCCCAGTCAACCAGGTGACCACAGAGCAAGCACCTAACACTCTCATGTATTACGTTGTTCAGTGTGTTTTAACCAAAAATACATTTTTATCCTATAATCGTTTATCAGGTTCTTATCCCATTATCAATAAAAGAGCATCTGTACTAGGAAAACACATATTCCTCCAACTGGAGGTTGATAGCTAAATGATCATAAGCCTGTGCTGCCAGAGACCCTGCAAGAAGACTGCCTCAGATTGGAACCTATGAGAGAGAATGTTGAATTGAGGGATGAAATCAGATTATGATCTGATATTATTTAATCTTCTGGATTTTAAAATACAGGAGCAAGCTGATTAGAAAAATAAAACGATGCAGTCGCAATGCCCTAAGAATTAATCTGAATAATTATCTGTATCAGATGCCAAATGTCATACCTACTGTTAGCATCACCATTGAATTATTGAAAACCAAGCACTATTTTCCCCAGCGATATTCACAACTTAGCAGAGCTGATGATGCTAAATTTAAAAAAAAATGAATCTGTAGCTTCCAGCATTCCCTAGTTATATACGATTTTGTAGTGCCCTTTAAATCAGACCAGATTCATGTGTACTTGGCACCTGCTATGGAGAAGTTATCTCAGACAAGAGAGGTTACAGAGTCATAGACCTACAGTGGCTAGACTGATGTGCACATGAATGAATAAGATCACAGTTTGAAAGCTCAGGAGACCCAGCGAGAGTTTTCATGGTTTTTTTTTTCAGTTCCTAAAAACAAATGTGACTAATGTTTGCCAACTAAAGAGTGAACTGGATTGTAGCGACTGCACTGAGTCAGGGAACATCAATGACTTTTTGAATTTCTATCTGAAATATTTTTCAACTAATATGCTTTTTTAAGAAAAGAACTAAGGTAAGGGTTTTATGGAAAAATGTGTTATTGTTGACACATTTGATTTACTAAGTATGGACATTAATTAAACAATAACAACAAACATCAAATAACAACAACAAAAATACCCTGCATGCTGACCACTGTGTTCACTATCATGACATATTGACATTTGTACTGTTGAGTTAGGAAATTCACAATTTAAAAAATGTCTTTTTGTTTGTTCAGTTTAATTATTAAAATAATCCACTAGAAAGTTACTTTCAGTTCACAAATGAGAAGAAAACATCCAAAGGCACCAAATATTCTAAAGGCTAAAAGAACCCCATGGGAGTGATATGACAGGAGTATTCTCTCAGAATCTTAGTATTTCATTATTGCAAACATTAATGTAATTACAGATAGGAATGAGCAGAGAAAAACTCAGGTTAATATGCAGGCAATATTGATTACTGAGATAAGGGATAACTGTGAGTTGGGTAACTGTGAGCAGCATTTACATATACAACCGTAAAATTAGCATGTTTTTAGTCATTCGAGTTTTAATAGAGAAAGGAAATAAAAAGACCCCTAATCCTTAATTTACGGGCTTCTGAGAACCGCTTTAATTGTATCTGGAAGTTTGTATGTTATGTGTACCCGCACACATGCAAATATGTTTCCGAAGATAGTTTGCTTTCTCCGTATTTTCAAAGAGGTCAGTGTCCAAAGAAAGATTGAGAACCACTAAATTTAAATGATTGCTTATGGACATTAACGTAGTAGCAGCTGAAAAAGAGAGAATCAAAAGTGTTGGACAGTGTAAATGTTGATGTTCTGGTATGAGGTTTCCGAAACTCACTAGCTTACTAATTTTCAGAAAAGAATCATCTGCAAAAAATGCCAATGAACTCTTTTTTCCTCATTTCTTCTTTCTTCCCCTCTTTTATTCTTTCTCCTCCTGTCCCTTCCAGTTTCCTTGCCTTATTTCTAGAAGAGTGGCATACCTTTTAGCAAGCTGCAATTGGGACCTTCTCGTCCGGTGTGTGCTGAGTGATGACTTTTATAGCCATACATCATCTGTGGGAGGGAGCGCATATCAAAGACATTGGCAACACTATATATCGGGGTTGTGGAGAGAATCACTAAACATCTATAGTAATAAAAGTTCTTCCGTCTTCTTTTGACTTCCCTTCCTTGTTTTCTTCCATCCAGCGCTTTCTCCTTTCTCTTCCCATTCATTCTTTTCTATCCACATTCTGATGGATGTTTTTTATACACTTAAATGAAATCAAGGAGACAATTTAGTGCATATGTTAGAAAAACCAAATTAATAAATAGAATAATATTTAACAGTTTGAGCTAAGTTCTGTGTGTAAATTCAAAATTGCATATTAGTCATCCACAAGGCCTTCTCTTTTCAAATGCATTTCAGCTATTTTTCTGCAATGTTGATTTATATGTAAATGATATCTTGGAATTATTTATTGTATTGACTACTGAAATTTATTAGCATGGTATTAAATGTGTATAAAAAAGGATCTTCAGGTCACTGAAAAAGCAATTAAGTCAAGCCACATGATACAAGTCCTTACAATGAAACTGAATCAATCATGACATTGATCAAGTCACTACATCTTTTGTGCATTTATCTCTTATCTACTGCACCATTTTTAATGCCCTCTACTTCTAAATTTCAAATTATAATTATACTCAAATTATATTACATATTATTAATAATTATATTAAAATAATATGTATCTGCAATTTTAATGTTTTCTTTCCTCATATTTCATAATAAACAGATACTTGAGCAAAATAAACCCAAAATGTCTAGAACTAAACTTACATTAACACGGATTCCATCAGAAAAAAGTAAAAGAATAGGAGTATTTTTTGTATGCACAAGAATGCCATATTATAATTTTATCTATATCATTATCAAATTGTTTTGCCTTATTTTGCCTGTCATATTTCCATGTAACTTAATCTTTCCAGTGCATTTATTAACCAGTATTTGTTCATCAGTTTTATATGTGACACTTCTGTGGCTTCTCTCTGCTGTGGGCAAATTCACATCTTTTAAATGTTGTCTGTAGATTCCTGTAATGTTTCTTTGCTCATTTCTCTTCCATCTGACTGAAAGTCCTAGGAATAAAGTATAAGAATTACTAAAATTAGAACATAAATTTGAAAGGTAAAATAATAATAAATTTCTTATACTATGAGAAAAGAGACTTTACATATATATTGAGCACATGTCTGAAAGGCAGATTAGCCAACGCTGAAAGAGAAAATTAACAGCTGCATCCTTGGTGCCTTTCCTTCTTTTCTGAATATCAAGTAATATTTAAATATAACTTTTAGTATAAAAGTAGATGTTATGAATTGAAAATATATGCAAATTAATAAAGTACTTAATGTATATTTATACTTCCTGGGGTTCCACTCTTCAAATTGGATAATATCCTTGTGGCTAATTGGATGGAACATGGAAGCATCTTGTATAACATCGTTGCTGCTGCCTTCCAATTTAATTATGTTAGCGTAGTGAAGTGTTTTATAGATTTACTGGGTATTATTATAAATGTCATTTGAATCTGATGTCAGACATTAAAATGTCAGTTGTTTGCTTTTAGGTTAATAAAATGTTTTTACAGGAATAAGAGTGGTGATATGAAATACTATATATAAACTGGTTTTGATATGCACATCATGTAATCAAAGAACCTACTTCATAAACTATCTGTTTAACTCATTTTTCTTGACAAAGTTGTACTGAAAGGTCTTATTTGCAGCATTGTTTTAGTAAGCATGATAATCTGATCACCTAGTTTATTTAATAGCAGAAAATTTCAGAATCTTAGAGGACTGAGAATCGTTTCCTTCATTTCTACTTTGCCAATGAAATAAAATCATTTGTCTGATAGCATGGCTGTCAAAGTAGATAGCTAAATGGCTATGGGTAACTTTTGAGGCTGATAAAACACAGAATAACATCAGATAGGAGCCAAACATCATTATATAAAATTGGAAACCTGCACCCTAGGGACCTCTCACTTGATCAGGCATATAGTTATGCCTCCCTGCAACATTTATTTTCAAGATAGGGCAAAATGCTTCAGTCAGCCAGGTAATTACAGAGTGCTTGTGTTTTTGATAAGTGCATGAGTGTGACAGCAAATTTTCATGTATAAACAAGAGAATGTAAAGATAAGTCAAATCCAAGGGGAGGACAGTGCCAGGCATCTGAACTCAGTTTTATTTACTCAAATCACCTGTGCTTGCAGAGAACTTCCCCTCAGCCAGAAGAAATGAGTACAAAGTTTACCCAGCAGGACAAGCTAGACAGAAGGGAAGGGCAGAATTTTCCTTTTAGGAAAGGGAACAGAAGTAGCACAACATCACTCTTTAATATATGTTATAGCTAATTTTATGGAGACCCTAGGAGTCTGACACGGTTTTGATGTCTGAGTGCTGATTACTTTTAAGCCAAAGCCCCTCCTTTCTTAACTGGAACACCTAATAGATCAGGTTCTCCTTTTCTCAGTGGTGAAACTCTGCTAGGTATGTAGAATCTTCATCAGTACTTATCCCTTAGTCACCGTAGAGCCCTAAGGGCAGGATTCTTCCCTTGCTTCCTCAAGTCAGTTTTGGAGCAGCATAGGAAGCCTGCCTGGTTCTCCCACAAAAGTCTTATGTAGGTAACAAATCCTTTTCTCGTCTTCATATTTGTGTATATAGTCATCATTTTTTCACATCAAAATAGTTTCAGTAGGGTTCCATTCCAATTCTATATAGAAACAAAATGTTTAAAATGTAATGACAAGAAGTAGGTAGGCATTTTCAAAAATAGCATATAAGTAATATCAAAATAATAAAATCATAGGCTGTCCTTTTTATCAAAATCAGTGCTTTTCATTTTGACTTCAAATATCATGTAACATTTTTGTACAGTAGAGGCAATGATGGGTATTAATAGTATGTCATAAAATATGCATACAGTACTTAGCAAAGAATATTATTTTTTTTCTTACAAAGTTTAGAGTTTAAAAATGGGCATTTTCATATATCAGTTTTTTACTACTGCTGTAAGAACTTACACAGACTTGGTGCCTTAAAAAAGCAGAAGAACATTCTCCAACAGTTCTGGAGGCTAGAAGTCTAGAGTCAATATCACTAGGCTTGCTGAGTTCATTCTGAGGGCTCCAACAGGATTTTTCCCCAGCTGCCTCTTTGTTCCTTGAGGTTATCAGCATTCCTGGGCTCAAAATTTTATGTCTTTCTGGGTTCTTTCTCATATCAACCTCTCCTTTCTCTTTCTCTGGATTCTTCTGTTTTTGTCTTTCCCCCACTGCCTACACGTTGTAAGAACATTGGCTGTCATTTGAGCTACACACATACAGAAAAACCAAGGTAAATGACACCTCCTAGAACTTAATCAAATCTTTATATAATAAATATTCTTTGTTACACATTGTGATGTTTAGAGAATCTAGTGATTAGGATGTGAGTAGATCTTGGAGAATATCGCTTTCATGCTCAATATTTTAGTTAATAAACTCAGAGAACAAAGGCTTCAATGTTACTAACAGAGAGAAAAATTCAGATCATTTTTTTCAATGCAAAGAATTCAGTACATGTGAGCTAGAGATGCCAGTTAATACAGATATGCCTTCGTAATCACAAAACTTATCTCATCTCTTCCCTCCCTTTTGTGCACTCTATTTGTCACTGCAACGGAACACCTGTCATTCTGGATGCAAACCCCTCATTTCCGCACACTGAGCTGTCTTACACTGTTCCCTTAGCTCATATTCTCCGTTCATCATTTCAAGCCTGTATTCTATAAAACCACATTTTTTAAAAATGTCAGTTATTCAATCAGGTCTAATTAGACTATAAATGATCTAAAGAAATTATGTATGATGGACCTATTTAGACCAGTACCAACATAATTCCTCTTACATTCTATGAGATAAATATTTGATCAATGATTACAATAAAAGTGCAATTTTCCCTTTGCATCTATGCTTCCATTTCCAGGTCCTTTAAGCAAAACATTCCATAGCTTTGATTTTCATTCAGGACTGAATTCCTTTTACTGCTGAATTTTCCTCATGTTTGCTCGAGGCTGACTCTTGGCATCATCTTTATGTTGGGCCGGATTCTTGAGAACTCACAACATTTAAAAAATATTTTTTATTGTTTGGAGAATTTCATACAACATATTTTGATCATATTCAGACCCCTTCCCTCCTCTCTACCTCCACCTTATTACCCCTCCAGCTTCATATTCTCTATTTTTATTTGTCTTCCTTATGAGACCTATTGAGTCTAATCTGTGTTTTCCAAGATCACTTGAGGGAGCTCTTTACTTTAAGTGTAGATTTTCTTTTTGTCAGATCCCTAGCCTTTTTCAGTAGGACTCTGATGTGTTCTTTTATTTTGAGAAGCTGTGCCTTCACCTCAATTACAATAACAGTAAGTCCTTCATGTCATCTGTATACCTCATGCATGTTTTTGGAATGAATGAGGAGAATGAGTGAGTGGGCAACCTCTCTGGTGAACTGAAACAAAATGGAGTCATATCCAGCTTTTAGAGTGAAGATTCCAATTTCTTGTCATAAAAGGAAATAGACAGGTATATTTCAACAACAATATACAAAATCCATATTTTCATCTGTTATGAAAAGCTAGAGGATGCTGTGTAACAGTGTTTCTCCCATATTTGGGATATATTTTATCTGACCTGTTTGACTGTGTAAATACTCCCTAAAGCACAGTCTTTCAGAGTAGTCTGTATAACGTATAAGATATCGAAAGAAGCATCAAGCATCACTGACACCAAACTTAGAGTGCCCAGGACCAATTTTGCTCTACGATACTCACTGGATGACCTGGGGAAGTCACTGATACTATCTGATCCTCAATTTCCCAAAGATCACTGAATTCAAGGTCAAGTCCATTGCATCTCAAGATGATTAAATAGTTTATATGTGATATATAGTTTTATATTATTTCCTTTATCCTCTAATATTCATTATTAATGATTCTAAAAACTATTAAAACATGAGGAAAACAGGATTACTGCATTCTGGGAACTTTTTCTCAGGCCCAGTGGAGAAGTCAAGCAATTAGATTAATGATATGGAAATCATGATGTGACTGAGACTCAGTCATGAGATCATAAAAAGACATATTTGGGATGAGAAAATTCTTGAAGAGAGATTGGAATATGGTCCAAAGTTTAAATAAAACAATGTCACTATGCAGATAAGGAAAACAGAGGATGCAATCCCAAGAAAGGAGAATAAGAAATGCTGGCTCAGAGAAGCAAGAGAGCATTGTGCATGCAGAAGAGTTGCATACTTATTTATAGCTCCTAAAATATTGGTTTACATATACTCTGCATTCTAGCCGTGCCATAATTTCTATGGGAAACAATCTCTGCTATCACAGAGAGAGTGGCTCAGTATGCACAAGACACAATGGCAGCCTCCAGCAATTATATTCAAAGATTGGGGTCAAGGGTGGAGTCTAGATATACACATACATAATACACTGCATTCATTCAGAGGCTCTCCTGTGTACCTGTATTTAGAACTGCCCACTTAGAGTAAGATAACCTCTCAGGGAGCTAGTCCCTGGAGAAAACAGATTCTCCTTCCCTCAGCATCCATTTATTGCCTGTAGTTCTTCATCTTGAGGTTATGTCCCTTGAAATTTCCCCCATCTGCTTTGACATGTCACCTGGTTTTGTCATTGTGCAGATCTTGTTAGACTAGCACACTGTGGAGACTTCATTGGTGTAGCTTCCCTGTAAGGTCTAGAATGGTTTTAAGAAGGAGAAGTTGTGTGTGTGTTTGTGTGTGTGTGTATGTGTGTGTGTCTGTATGTCTGTGTATTTCTGTGTGTGTGTGTGTATGCATGTACATGTAACAATTATCAAGGAAAGGGACAATGTATGTGTGTGTGTGTCTGTATGTCTGTGTATTTCTGTGTGTGTGTGTGTGTGTGTATGCATGTACATGTAACAATTATCAAGGAAAGGGACAGTAAATTGAAAGGGAATAGGGAGATGTAGGAGGAGCTGGAGGTGTCTAGGAGGGATGGAAATGGTTCAAGGACTATATTCATGTGTGATGTTCACTAAAAAATTTTAAAAAGAACAAAAAGAATGGAGTCTAGATATGGTGGTTTGAATGAAAATGTCCCCCATAGGTTCCAAGTGTTTGGACATTTTGTCCTCAGATGATGGTGCTGTTTGGAGAGGTTTTAGAAGGTCTGGCTATCCTGGAGGAAGCACGTCACTGGGGGTGGGCTTACAGAGTTCTTAAGCCTTGCCAGGTCTCCAGTCGCCACCCTCTTGCTTCCTGTACCTGTGTGATAACGTGAGAGCTTAGCTTCTGCTGTTCCTGCTCCAGCCACCTCCAGCCACATACCTCCCTGCCATGATGGACTGTAATTCTGCTGGAACCATAACTTCAAATAAATCCTTCCTACTATAAACTGCTTGGGTCAGTGTTTCTATCAAATGCTCTCCATAGATGCATTAGCAATACAGGATATGGGTTAATAAACGTGTTAAAGAGTACTATTTTATATT
>NW_008337147.1:9554668-9558609 GCF_000622305.1 Nannospalax galili
TCTCACAGAGATGGCCTATAATTCCATCATGTGCAGTTACATACCTGCTAACTGCCTAAGAGTAGTGTCACAAATTCCCATCTTGTCCTCTTTTAGAGTTCATTTCAATGTCTGGTATTATGCTGAGCTGTTGCCTTGATCTTAGCCTGTATCTCCAGCTGTAGATCTATGGGTTAATCACACTCAAAGAAAATCTGTCTACTGTTAAATTTGTTCAGTCTTTACATTCTCACAACCATTGGAAATCATTATTAGTAGTTTCAATTCATTTATTATGCCAACCTTTAATGTCAACTAGCAAATTCAGGTAGGACATCCTATGTCAATCATCTCTACAGTCATGCTTTATCATTTGATGATTGAAGAACACATTTTTGTTGGCAGGAATACAGATGTTTACCATATTAATAGTTTCTATAATGCTATGGCATTAAATATCCATATATAAGTAATATATATCTGGAAATCATACATATACTGATTTTATAAGATTTATAAGGCTCATACATAAGGAAAGAGGGAATAGATTTTGAGTTAAAACACACTATTCAAATCCTAAATTCTCTCTTTACATATGCCCGCTCATCCTACATTGTAGGACTATGGTGGGTAACAAAACCCAATGCTCATGTCCCTTCTATAATGGGCACAATATTTGCATGTAGCCTATATACATGTTACCAGAGAATGAAAGAAATGCAAAGAAACAAGCAAAATATTACTGAAACAGAGAACAAAAACAAACTTTCCAGTTCCCCATTCCAATTTGCTTTTCTGCCCTCTATCTTTTAAATAAATTATCTCGCTATCCACTGACACACTTGGGGAAAGATATGAAACCAATTTTCCTGAGAAAAAAAAATGAATGATGTACCTTTATAGACAAGCTTTATCAATTCCTCATAAAGTATTGGTTAGTTTAGTATAACCATCTAATGTAGTTTCCAAACCAGAATCTTTTGGCAAGACACACAGGAAACTGATGATTTTACCAGGAGAGCAAGCAAAATTCTGGACATGAGCATTTTTTTCTCCCTTACTTTTGTTCTGTCACAGAATTTCATGTATCCCAGTTTGGCCTTGCACTATCTGCAGGGCCAAGATTAGCCTTGAACTCCTGATTCTCCTGCCTTCTCGTCTTAAGTGCATGTATTACAGCTTTGTGCCACCACACATAGTGAATAAGGGCAAGTATATGAAGCACAGCCATTCTATCAGCTCAAGTCCTGGACACTTTCAGCAAACTGTTGCTCGAGTCACTGATAATCTGATGAAGATGGATATACATGAAACTTTTGTGTGTGTTTAGGAGAATTGCCCTATGATGAATTCTTAGGAGTTGAATTTCTCCTTGACAGATTAGGAATATATTGAGAATACTGCTGAATCTCTGATGCATGTTTCCTAAATGATACCACAAGTTCTACACCTATTGGGTTTGCAGTTCTGCCGGCAAGATGCACAAGCTACAAATTCACAAGTCATTGAAGTCAGGAAGCTTCAGGAAGTCAAATTAAAACAATGATTTTGGGGAAAGTAAATCCGTTAATGGGAAAAGAAAGCTTAGAAGAACGTAGTTAAATTGAATCATCTGCTGAAGAATTTTAAGCATAGGAAAATAATTCACTGGCAAAGTGTGAGCAGTGTTTACAGTATAAATTAAGAAATGTCCAAGTAGATATTGGTATGAGTATCTAAAATTCAGATAAAATTATAGCACAGGAGAGATAAGTAAATATGAATTTTAGGGGCTAGAGAGCTGGCTCAGTGATTAAGACCAATGGCTGCTCTTGTAGAGGACCTAAGTTCAATTCCCACCACGCATATGGCATCTAACAACCATCCGTAACTCCAGTTCCAGGAAATCCAGCACCCTCTCCTGACCTCTGTGGGCACTGCATAACACAGGTACACTCACATTCATGCAAGCGGTACACTCATACATGCAAAAACTTTACAAAATAGGGGCTGGAAAGATGGATCAGTGGTTAAGAACACTGACTGTTCTTGCAGAAGACCCGGGTTCCAATCCCAGCACCCACATGGCAGCTAACAACTGTTCATAACTCCAGTTCCAGGGGATCTGACAGCCTCTTCTGTCCTCCATGGGTTTTCCATGACATGGTTACACTTACCTACATCCAGGCAATACAAGAATATACATGAAATAAAAATAATAGATAAAATGTTTAAAAAGCTTTACAAAATAAATAAACATGAATTTTAGAAGGAGCAAAATGAGATTAGCATATCTATTGCTTATTAAGCTTTAGGGGAAAAAATCAATGTTTCTTTTCCTAAACTATTTTTATCAACAATACGTCTGTTTGATATTTTATAACTATTTGTAATAGTACTTGCCTTAGAGTTCAGCATGTCAACTATACATGTATACCACACATAGATGTATATAAAGATATAGTTAATATAGTGCCAAGCTAAATAAATAGGGAGCAATATTATGCTTTCTGTTATTATAAAATGATATATTTTATTTAACATAATAGGGCTTCTAAAGGGTGAATAATAATTATTAACATTCATCAGGTCCTTACTTTCTTGCCAAGTCTTTTCTCAATGCTATGCAACTATTATCTCTGCAAATTCTCTTCAGTGCACCTGTGACCTGAACTCTATTTTAGGAATCTGCAAATGCCTTTGGCCATACAGATACCTGTGTAAGCACGAATGGATAAAAGCATATGCACCTTAATTTCTTGAAAATAGATATGACAAAGGACTCCTAGAGCAGTAATTCCTGTAATACTGGACTGTGCTTGGTGGGTTAAACTGCTCTACAGAGAGCAAAGCATTTCTAATAAATGAACTGAAAATGTGACTCACTTCTTTCCTCTGCTTCTGCTTATGTTTCTCTGTCTCTGTCTCTGTTTCTGTTTCTGTCTCTGTCTCTGTCTGTGTCTCTCTGTCTCTCTGTCTCTCTCTCTCTCTCTCTCATTCATACACATATGCACACATGGCTTAGACTGACAGCAGAAATTTTCCTTACATAGGAAATATGATTTTAATCTTAATGCTGCACTCTAGAACAAGGAGTTTAGATATACAATATAACCTTCCTATTCAGTAATATTTCTAACAGTTCTGAAAATACAGTAACATGAAGTAGTAGTTAATCTTTATCATTCTTATGATCCAAAATAAAGCTCTTGTATGCCATTAGAATAATAAACATATCCAAGATGATTCATTAGGTCGATGTTTTCAGACCACAAAAAGGTGGACTTGTAAACTATTTAACTGTGATGCCAAATATAAATAACTTTTGATAACAGCCACGGGTGACAATACTATTAATAAAATTCTCAATAATTATTTTGTAAACATGAAATATTTAACTAGACATTGACTTGACTAGAATGTACAAATGTCTTGCTCATCTTCATCTACAGCAAAACCCAGGACCCATGTACTGCAGAAATCTGTTAGTCTAGATTGGATTTAAAATAATTCCTTCAGATTTTATTGACACTAGTCTTTGGTTGGTTTCATTCAATGGCTCTGCCTGGAGCTCTCTCTCAGAACTCTCAGTGAAGCTGCCTTATTAAAATGTGGCTTTAAATTCCTTATCTTATAGGGTGATGCTATGAAAGGCACTAGTAGATATGATTAAGCAAGGCATATCTCATAAAGGAAAATCACTAACTTCTCCTATCTCTTCTGAGCCGTGTGCTGCAATGCTCCCAAGATATTAAAAAACAGTGAATCAAATGTGACTGTGAATTCCATATGAAAAGATCAATTTTTTCCATAGCAGTTTCCCAGAGACAGCCAGTATCACTCAGTGCATTTTTATATGGAATTTTAAAATACGAATAGAAATTATGTTGAAAAGGAAGAAAGAATATATCAACCAACAAAAACTTTAAGAAATGCTAATATTTTTGAGGCTGACTCAAACCCATTAGTCAAAAATCACATTT
>NW_008337147.1:9559493-9560252 GCF_000622305.1 Nannospalax galili
TTATAATAAAAATAATTATAGATTTCATATATATTAGAGTTCCCTCATCACTGTAAAACAAATCAATGACAGCAACAAATCTTTCCAAAATCATGAATTTAGCATTTCAAAAATTGGCCTGACAAAAGATAAGGGTGATAAGCAACAATCCTGAAGACCTAAGTTTGACCCTCAGGGCACTGATTTCCACAAGTTTTGTTCTGATCTCTTCACATGTATCATGGCACATGCAGGAACATGCAGATGAAAAAAATCAAAACATTTATTCAGATGATAATTCATAGATATAATTATTTGTTTTCTTTTTTCTTTTTTTGAAACACTGTCTCCTTGCAGTCCCAGCTGGCCAGAAACTTTCTCTGTAGACCAGGCTGGCCTTGATCTCATAGAGATCTGACTGCCTCTGCTTCCCAGTTATGGAATTAAAAGTATGTACCAATATACCCAACTTTATTATAATTTTAAAGAACTTGAAAATCATTTGATTTCAATATTGTGGATTCCTTTATCTTAGTTATTTTGAGTGTTCATTCCATTATGCCATAGTCTCCTAAAAACAGATAATCTTAAAACCTCTCATTCAGAGATGGAGCATATGCATATCCTTAGTCTCAATAGTAGAAGCAAATTGTGGAACTTGTTGCTTGAAACTATGCTTTGTGCAGTTAATGTATTAATAATTCCTTTCATAACATTAATATAATGTTTTGCTAGTGACTTGGCTTGAAAAGTTCATTTCAATGGATCTTATATCACAAT
>NW_008337147.1:9560295-9585606 GCF_000622305.1 Nannospalax galili
ACAGCTATTTTGATGAAGCTCACTAAATTTGCTACATTAAATCAACCTCTAAAAAACTTAGGTATTCATTTTCTACTTGAAAGCTCTTTCTTTTCTTAGTAGCTCTTCCTTAGCTCTTAGCTCTTCCTTTCTTAGTCATGCATAAAAAGCATGACTCTGCAGTCTTTTATTTTCTACAGTTTTGGCCAGTTGTAGCCTTCTATGTTCATCACTCTCTGTGGTATGAGGTAGAGTTCACTGACCAGAGTTGAGAGATGCATTAGTGTTCTTTCTACCCCTGTTCCACTATGCCCCATGAGTCTTATGTGCAGATATTCCATTATAGATATGCCACTTGAGACTGGGAATCTCAAGATACTTATTCTCTGTGTGTGACCAGTTGTGGAACTCTGTAATTTTCTCCATCCATTACATAAAGAGGCTTCTTTCATTCTCTCTGAAGACTAGCTCTCATCATTCTAGAGGAGACTATGCAAGCTTCTAAGTGAGAAAATCAATCAATGGTCCAACCCAGCCCTAAAACCCAATAACCATAATAACTGACACAGCAAACTAACTCTACTTTGTAAGGTAACAACACTATTACCTGGGGGGTAATCAACAGCTATCTAATTGGACTTAAAGCCCTCTCAAGGATAATGAACTCATTGGTGACACTGTAATTGTAGCCAAATACACATGGCTGGAGAGGTCACAGATCCTATAGAAAATCCTATCTCTGTCATATCTCTAGACAAATGAAATTTCTTGCCATATGCTAAATATAGATCCTAATATTTACAGACCAGCATATTATACACCACTCATCAAAGAATCTTCTTTTTGCAAGAGATGGAGGCTAGTGCAAAGTGCCACAACACACAGAGAACATAAGTCTGAGAGAAGTCCACCACTAGGTGACATATCTACAGTGGAACTTCTATACTTAAGGGTCACAGAACATACCAGAACAAGGGGTAAAGAGAATATCAGAGTATTCCTCAACTCTCACTAGTGAGCCTTCATTATACCACAGAGTGCAATATACACAGAAGGCCACGACTGGCTAAGATTTAGAGAATAAGAGACTTCAGAGTACGCGTCCTTGGATAGGACTCCTATATTAAACCCCAGCCACCCATAGCTCAGGGACTATTGCAGAAAAGAGGGTGGAAAGTTTGTAAGAGCCAGGGTTGGTCCATGAGCATAGGTAAAAAGAAGCTTTCAACTGGAGACTTGTACATGTGAACTTGTGGCAATGGTGGAGTTGAGCACAAGACCCATGCCAACTCAATTAGACCAGGGCCCAGAGTGAAGCTAGAGAAATGGGTGTTGGGGCAGCCCTAGCCTGGGCACTGTTGAAGACTGATTACTGATGGGTGAGGGAGTATAGACCTTCCTTAAGATCTCTAGATAGGCTGACTAGACTCCAGTGGATAAACGTGTTCCAAAGGACATCTGGGTACAAATGCTTTACTAGATGGGATGCAACATGTATGATGGAAATGCATGAGGGCCAGTGAGAGGGAGTATGAGGGCATGGATGGGGGAAGGAGTTTAAATTTGATTTAGAATTGTTATTTGAAATGTACAAAAGCTCAATAAAATTATTTTTTAAAAAGAGGTTTCTTTGATAAGTGGTGACTGGTATACTTGTTTGTAAATGTGTCCCTTGATAGGACTCTTATATTAAACCTCATCCACCATGACTCAAAGACTATTTCAGAAAAAGGTGTGGAAAGATTTTAAGAGTCAGGCTGTGGTGCATGACCATAAGGAAACAGAGTCTCATAGGCTTCTGGGAAGTTAATAATATGAATTTTCAGCATTAGTAACATCATACAACTCAATCACAGAAAATCACAGCCCCAACCTTAGTTAGCTGAGGAACTATTAGCAGTCAGTCACTGTTGGGTGAGGGAAAGTTAGTCTTCCTTAAGAAAGCCATGCTAGATAGGCTGAATGGGCTCCAGTGGATGAACTTACACCAAGAGATATCTGGGTACACAAACTTGACCCAGTAAGCCTCAACATTTATGACAGAATCCATTAGATCCAGTGGGCAGGCTATGGGAGGGGGGGTCTAAATATGATTAAGATGTATTATATGAAATGCACAAAAATCAATAAAAATATACATTAAAAATAAAAAGAAAGCAAGACTTAATCCTTAGGCTTATTTCCTTCAGAGTTAACTGAAACACTTGTCTGTATATATCATCATTTTATTGTTTTTCTCTAAGTATAGAAACTCAAAGAGCAAAGAGCTATAGGCCTAGCTGAGGCTAAGGTTTTTCCTAGAGAACACAGGAATGCCACTGCTGGCAACAGCTGACAATGACCTAGACCCAAAACGTGGAGAAATAGTGTCCAGAAAAAGCATTGACAGAAGGAAACATCCAACCTTGGAAATTTTACTTAATTTCTTGGGTTCATTTTCATTATCTCTATAGAGGTAGATTTTGGATGACAGAGTGCTGGTTTGTTTATTATATCATTTAAATGGAAGTTATATCAAAAGAAACATATACTAAAAGATAAAAACTGAATTCAAATATTTTCCCTCTCTGTTCCCATTTATTGTGTTGAGACAATCATAAAATAACATTCAGCATGCTTTCCACTCTACAACATTGCTTCACCTCACCTATTTTTTTCTAAAAGACTGTTAACTCATCTTGTAGAGAGATAGTTTACTATAGACCCAAGGGGAATTAGCCAAGAAAGGAGAGATATATGATAGATGTATTCAAGCACAACATTCAAAAAAACAATTGCGTAGCAATTTTAATAACATTTTTCCTGCATTTTGTTTACATATGCAGTTTGTATCACAAAGGTAAATTCAACATCATGAGTTTTAAGAGAAAGAATTTGAGGATGGTGAGGATGAGGTGCTAATGGCCTATTGTGTCTCAGTATCTCCACAATTGGCTATAGCCCTCTATACACAGTTTGGGCCCCTGAGCCTGAAGAAAACGTTTTTTGGAGCCAGAGAAGCAGTGAAAATGGCAGAAGTTTCCAGCATCACCTAGAGATGGAAGCGGTAAAAGCTCAAAAGCTACATTATTAACCACAGGCAGGGAGTTGCCCCAATGTTTCCTGTGGTTCTTAATTTAGCTGGGAGAATATCTAGATTCTCACCACACCCTGTGTATGGGTAAAGAAAAACAAACTTCCCAACCCTTCCTAGGATGGGAATTAATGAGTTTTCTGTTGGTTTCAGAGTCTTGTGGCTGGGAACCTGAGTATTTGGAAGGAACATGTAGTTTAGGCTCACCACCAGATGAGAACATACTGATATTATCAGATGCCAGCATGAAGGGCCTGCCTCCCAGGATTTCAGAATGAATCTTGGGGTTTATAAGCCTTGAACTGTCTTAAATAAAAATCCATTCATATTTTTTGTATGGCTAAGGAATTGGATTGAAGTTACTATAATCACCACAAACTCCCATCCATCCGTATATCCACTATCTAGACCTTCTTTTTTGACACTAGCTCTTCCTCTTTGTTTATACTTTCCACAAGTCCCTCTATTAGAGTGGCAGAAAAGTAACAGGAAGAAGATCCAATAATAGAAAATACAAATGTTACGAAGACTAAGAAAGAGATATATGCAGTAGGCACTGGAAATATATGAGAATCAGAAATTGATTTTATTAATAAACAATTCTTGATCTCCTGAAGCAAATTTTACTTTTACTTATTTGTGCATGTGTGTAGAGGGGAGAGTATGAGTTTGCCACAGCACACTTGTGGGGACCAAAGGACAATTCCCAATAAGTCAGTTCTCTTCTTCAAACATGTGGGTTCCAGGTATTGAACTCAGGTCATCAGACTTGGTGGCCAGCCTGTACCATCTACCTTGTTGATGTATTCTGATGGACCTCCTAAGATGATTTGATGATATCCATCTCAAGTAACCAAGAGCAACCGCCAATATTTCCCCATCTAGAAAAAATCCAGCTGTCATTCTCATTATTTAATTTATCATGAAATGTTTGGCTTTTAAATTAAATGCAAAGAAAGAAAATAAAAGAGAAGGTACTGATCCAGAAATAATACTTTTTAATGTTTGTGGCCATATTTCTGAAGCCAGAGATAGTAGCAGGTAAGCAGTCACAACGATTTCATCACTTCTGGCAAATGAAGACGGTATTGTTCTTTGAACCACTTTAAAATTTTATGCTGGAAACAAAGTTTAAATGTGAGACTATCTCATTTCTGCTTTTTGAATGGAGAAAAAAATTCTAAAACAAGAAATGAGAGTGGAATACATCTCCCATAGCCTTAAAACAACTAACAAGTTAACCTTAATCTCCATCTTTGGTAGACAATGTAGTTGAAGAATCCTCAAGGAAATGTAAGGATATTTCTTTATGCAGCATTATCATTCTAAAAGTTAAGAACATAGCCATTCATGGAGATTCTGCATGGAATTTGCCTAGCAACTTCTGGAACACTGAATACTCTCAATAAATAGTATTTACAGAGTAGTAACATAACTGCTAATAATATTATATTAATATTATGATGTTATAACACAAAATATATGGATATTTAATGTATTTCTATTGATTTTGATGAGATGAGTCTTCATTGGAAAAATACCAAGCTATATTTCTATGGGTCATCCACTCTAAAGAACCAAAACAGGAGTTTTGGAGTCTTAAATCTGATGTACATATCCATAATGGTGACAATGTCAGCATGAATTAATTGTGTGAAGTGACTTATCTATCTCTTGAACAAATACTGTCTCTTACAGATTAAAATGATCACCAGGCCAAGCACAATAATGTTGAAATAAAGTAGATATGTTTCTGATTTTATTCTCTTGCCTCATCACAAAAGAATGCCTCTCAGGGACATTGCTTTTTGTGATCTATTAACAAAATAAATATAAGGGCCTGTAAAATAGATTGAGGAAATAGCAGTCTTTTCCCTTTTCTGAAAATACAGTCATAACAGAGGTGTCAAAAGTGGAACTGACAGTGATAGTCAAGCATCTGACAGCTCAAACACAGCTTGGCCGTCAGTCTGATGTTGCCAGGCAGGCAGTTGCAGGGTTCCACTGTATAAATACATCTGCTACCTTGGGGTTAGGAGGGACTGCTTTTGTTTTCATGTGAGCAAAGGAGCTCATAATAATTGAGAAGCATCTTTACCACTTAACTTACAACTTCAGAGCCAATATTCCCACTCTCATTCTCCCAATTGCATGGGTTTATTTCCAATTATCTCAAATTGAATATACCAATCTGAATATATTTTCAAAATGGGAGAAGGGGAACACTATTTCAGAAGCACTTCTGGGATCTGTCACTTTGGGGATTTGTATGGCAGGGTATTATAAAAATACAGTTTGGATTCTAATTTTCTGGCTTAGCCAGACGAACTGAACTGGTGATGTCAGCACTTCAAGATGCTCATGCCAAGTGTCGCTTACGCCTTCCTGCTCTCCAGGGACTCATACGTCTATCCTGCATCTGCAAGCTGTCAGAGGAGAAGAAAAGCGCTGGTCACTAATCTTGTCATGATCAACATCATTCTGAGCACTGTGGCTTGCATCTTGGTCTGGATTGGAATGAGTAATACAAATGTTACCTTGTATATCCTTTCTGTCTTTACCATCCATTGATCTTCTCTTCTCTTGACATTCTCCTAAACCATGGTAGACAGGTGATACAGGAAGTGGAAAACATTTCTCTCTACACAAAAGTTTCATGTGTTTATACTAAATAAGTTTAATTAATTTATTAAGGTTTCTTGAGACCAGAAAGTCCTTTTCAGGAGGACTTATCTTCCCCTCTGAATGCTTCTGTTTTAGCTAACAGGTTGGTGTAGAAAGCCATCGCACAATGATACGAATAACAATAAGACCACACATTCTCTGCTCAAACTGCCCCCATTAAATCCATCATTGCTCCCATGATGGCCCATGATGGTTCATTTCTTTCAACAAAGAACACTACTGGTACCCATGTGATAGTCAATAATCTTGAGGGGGAAATGTACATATTTTTCCAAAGAGTGAATGTTGAACTTCAATGCTTCAAATTATTTGCAGTCTTTTCAGTCTTAAAATGAATATAGATACAGTCGCATTTTTACTAATAAATATGGCTGTTCTTTATGTCCCCACATAAATTACTTTGTTTTGATGACCACAGAGATTAAAAGCTCTTTGTTACAGCCCAGATTCATAAATGATCTTTACTAGAAGCAGTTTCTGTGTTCAAAAATTGGAGGGAATTTTTTCTAAAGTAAACATATTAAAATGATCACTTTAGCTGAATTTTGACCTCCATCATCTTTTACAACTTACATAATTTATTGGTGCCTGAATATCCATTGTTGTAAAAACTCTTTTATATTTTTAATTTTTATGTTGTGGCAAAAAGAAAAAAAAAACATAAGGAGAGATGGAGGGAGGAAAAAATGGAGGGAGAGAGGAAAGGAGGGGATTAAAAGGAGACAAGCCAAAGAAATAGAGGACAAAGGTGGAACTTGAGTTTCCCAGCTTCCTTGATATATAATTATACTAGGAAAATTGACTTAACAAAATAGACTTCAAATGACTTTGTAAGCAAATTCTCCTACGCTCCAAACTTAACTCCAAGACTTCACAAACGTGTATTTATTGAAATTTAAACTCTATGTACTTCAATTTTTTCATCTTAATGATAATAATGACAACAATATTAGAGGTAAAACCTAACCATGCAAAGCCTAGAAGTGGCCCTGTCAAATTTATTTCTTAATTTCATCTCATTACCCAACAGAATGTATAAGAATTCTGATACAGAGCTTAGCTTATAAAAATATTTTCTTCCTGTGAAGTCTGAAACAGTTTTGGTGAAAACTAGCTGAACAATAAACTCCTTAAAGTTCTTTCCCATCTTAATGATGTAGTTTGGAAAAACTGGGACTACTTTTCTAGTATTTATTTTCGTTTTCCACAAACTAAGTGTTGCTTTGTGTGTGGAAAACTCAAAAGGAATTTACACATCTACATGTTTTTCCTCTTTGCCACTTTTTATCATTAGTTGTACTAATTCTAGTCAAAGAGGTCAAAAATCAGATCACTCAAAGAACAATGTATGATTCTGTTGCTTCTTGGGTTCATAATGTTCATGAGGTTTGGCTCCAGACCCGCACTCAGGTAGAATCTTAGGGAATGGAGTTTATGGGGGAAGACACCATGCTGTCACAGGATAATCTGAATGGTCAAATATTTGGAGCTTGAAGACCTTGGTATCTTTGGGCTATTTTTTCTGACCCACCTCCACCTGGCCCTCGGTGCTTTCTCTGGTCCAATTCTCCCCATATTGGTCTTATACTTGGTAGTTTCAGGAGCAGAATTTTCTCTTTATTTATGTGAAAAATCACCTAAATAGAGAAGTTTCTAAAAAGTTTCTCTTGCTTTCCTTGTGTGCTGAAAAAGTCTGCAAGTCCAAAAGGGCTAAGGCTCCATCTAAATACTAACCCTATTGGCTACCAAGCCTTCATATTTGTGTTCACAAGCTCAGGACATGCAGCTTTGAGTCTGAAAAATAAACTATAGCAGAGCCCTCCAAAGAAAGCACACAAGTCTGGCGCATTTTCTCATTTCCCCTCATGATGCTTTCCTATTGACCTTGCCTTTTTGCTCCAATTTAGAATCAGTTAATCTGCTACTCCTGGGAGGTATGAAATTTCCATATTCTCGTTGATTTATATGGATTTCCTGTAAACTGAAGACGGCAGGATGAAATCAATCACAGTGATGCCTACAGCAGTGGCCCGAGGTAGACTTGAGACACACCTGATGTGTTCCATTCTTAATAGGGATGAATTGAGAGCTTGCTGTTTTCATGGCGCCCTATGTGCTGTGGGGATTATCCTAAGAGCCTCACTCAATAAAAGTACAGAGATATGCCGATTTTTATATTTAGCTGACGTTTTATGATGGTGATAAAAGAATATCTGAACCTTTTTAGCGTGCCTTTTTAAGAATTCTTGATTTTTATAGGACTTCATGGGTCCAGTCGTGACTAGCTTCCAAGGACTTCAGAAACAACTGTTTCAATGAAGCTCAGATACAATATCCACAATCATGAGAAATAGACTCGCTCTGAAATTCTAAGATCCCACCTTGAGGGAAGGACTTTTAGGATGCTTAATTTCATTTGATTACGGATGTGACTTTCTTGCTTTTGTTATTTGTTGCATATAGGAAATATTTCATGCATATTTTCTGAACGAAATCATATAAATGTCCATTATTACAATGAAACTCACTTTAGGAAGCATGATGCAGCATTGTGACAGCAACACCCAGTGTGACCAGGTTATGGACGATTTCTTACCTGACAAAGAAAGAAAAAAGAAAGCAAACCTTAGAGAGCCAGAGCGTGGACTTTTGGTAGTTGAACTTCATTTCAATCTCCTTCTTTTTTTTGCCAGTGTCCAAATTCCCATTTGTCATGGAAATTTAAAATTAAGCCTCTCCGATATGCACATTTTAATTTAATATGAGGGAATGTAATTTATTATTTGGCACAGATTTATTGTTGTAAAAAGCTCCCATTGATGTCATGGTAAATACTGTGCATAAAATGAGGGCAAACAAATGATCCATTTTCCATGAATATTAACAGTAATTGTTACATTCCTCCAAACTGCAGGATAAGGTTCTTTATCAAAATGCTTGACTATATTCAGCTATATTTCTTTCATTGAGATCATAATGCAGAGAGAAGGTTTCATTTTATTTATGCACATGAGTGTATTCCTTGCTTGTATGTAAGTGCACCCAGGTTGTACAATGCCTGTGGAGGTCAGAAGAGGGCATTGGATCCTTGGAACTGGAGTTATGGATGATTGTCAGTGGCCATGTGGGTACTGAGAATTGAACCAAGGGCCTTCACAAGAGCAGCCAATGTTCTCAACCATAGATCCATCTTTCTAGCCCCAGCAGAGAGATGTTTTATGAAAATATATCAATGTATTAAAAAAACATAATAATACAAAAGTGGCATAGGATAGAAAGTGGTCAAATCAGTCTGGCTGCATTAGATCTGTGAACCTGAATGACAAGTTAATGATAGCTCCGTAGTCAGAGTCACTGTGTAATCTGTCAGGCATTTCATTGGATGCTTTGCTGTATTACATATGTTGTGGAGATATTATGAGCTAAGTTGTTTTCACATAAATTGCATTATATAAATAAAGGTCTTTTATGACTCTTTTTTATTTAACATTTTTTAAAAAATTCTCATGTTCTAGAATGTGTACAAGCATTTGAGTTTAGAAGCAAGGGTGATAATACCTGTTGCTCTACTCTAGAGGAGGATGCTGAGAATAAACCAGCATGATGGAATAAGTAGATTATGAGTACTAAGAATATTAGTTATTCCCGTTTTGCCAAATTCTTGTATATTACAGAGTGATTAAAGGTCAGCATTTTCTTAAAAAAATCAGAAATTAATGTTCACATACTTTAACTTCCCAGTGGGTTTTTTTTTCAGATCAATATTTTAATAAGGAAATCTTGAACTGTACAACTTTGCTACACAACCTGTGGAATATTGACAAATTTGTTTTTGTTTGCTGGGGCTGCCATATCAAATTGTGGCAAACAAAGTTACTTTGAGTTCTAGAAGCCAGAATTCCAGAATCAAGGTGATCAGGGTTGGTTCCTTCTACAGGTTTTGAGGGCAATTCTTCCTCAATCCCCTCTCCTAGATGCTGGTGGCTGCCGGCAATCCCGAGAGTGCTTCAGTTAGTTCTGCACCATACTAGCCTCTGCCTCTGTCTTTACATGATCTTATACTCTCTGTCTCCTATTTCGCTCCAATTACTCCTATAAGGGTGATAAGCACTGGATTTAGACCCCTCTTTATTTCAAATGATCTGCCCTTGAGATCCTTACCTTAAATCCATGAGGAAGGCTCAATCTAAACAAGAACAAATTCTGAGGTTTCTTGTGGACATGACTTTGGGAGAGAACAACATTTAACCCACTGCATGTATAAAGTACATGTATTCTTTAGCAAGTAAACAAGTAACAATTGGCCTGAGAAATTAGATTTCCCTATCAGATTTTTCAAGTATAAACTTAAAGGATTGAGTCCATATACTAGTCACATTTCTATGTGTCATATATTCCTCAGAAATAATATACTGGAAGTACAAGAAAAAATAGCAGCTATATATTTGAAAATGTACACACCCTCTGTAAAGGACAGAGCCACAGTCCCAAGCTCAGTAAGGATATAGTTGAACTGAATACTACCGCCAGTCAACTGTTTTTAATTGACATTGATAGAATACTTCACCTCACAACAATGTACATTTTCCACATCCTGGACTATGTTACATTCCTTTCCAGATATAAGAGAAAGAAATCATACAGACTAAATTCTCAGTCCATTTTGATATTGAACCATAAATCAGTAACAGAAATATACCTGGAAAGTCACCAATATTTATAGAGTAACAATTTGAAATAACACATGGTTCAGAGACATCTCAATATAAATTAAAAAAATATTTTGAATTGAAATATAACACATCAAAATATGTGCATGACAGTATTTGTAGGGGAATTCATGACATTTGTAAAAACAGAAAAATTGGGAGTTAGAGAAAAGGCTCAGAGGCTAAGAGCACTGATTGCTCTTGCAGAGGACCTGGGTTCGATTCCTGGCACCCACATTGCAGCTAACAACCATCTGTAACTCCAGTTCTAGGGACTTTGATGTCCTCTTCTGACTTCTGCAGTCATTACACAACAAGGGTGCATCTACTTACATGCAGGTAATGCACTCATAGACATAAAATTAAAAATACATTAAATATATTAAAAAAAAGAAAATTGGAAAGTAGCAAATCTAATTTTCTTTAATGAAAGGGAAATTAAATTCAAACTAAGGTGATGAAAGTTGGGTGAAAGATCAACAAAACTGAAAACATAAAATGACTCGAATAGATGCATACTGACTTGATTAAGCCCAGTTCCAATGGTTTTATGAAACTAAGAAATTAAAATAATAGAATAAAAGAAATGTAGACAGATAAATGATGTTGAAAATTGTCAAAATGCATCTAATCTTGGTGTTTTTAATTTTTTTGAAAGGTAAGCTATAACAGTATTTCCAGCACTGTTTTTTTTTTTTCAAAGTAAATTTAGGTAATCAAAACATTTTACTGGTTATAACTGCATTGTTTTCTATGTGTTGAAAGTGTTGCTGTTTTTCATTTTTTTAAGTCTTTTTGAGACAGGGTCTCTCTGTACCCCTAGCTGTCCTGGAACTTGTTATGTAGACCAGGATGGACATGAACTTACAGAGACCTCCCTGCCTCTGCCTTCTGAGTGTTAGTATTAAAGGCCTGCACCACCACACCTGGTGTTATGCTAAATTGTTTCATATGCAATAAAGTAAATATTTTTATTGTGACATCCTAAATTAAAAACAATTATTGTAGTAGGCAGTTATAAACCTACTTATGTATGTGTTGTGTAGCAATTTCCTCTGAGTTAAAACCTTCAGTCTCAGAGCAAATAACAAGGTGTTCTAATGTCTAAAGAGATATAAGCAACAGGATGTTTGAAGAGGGGATGAAACATTCTATCCTTCCCGGAAGCTCCTTAAGCTCAGGAGATAAACAACTCAATAGCTTCAAGTCTCTGAAATTGATCAGGTTCACTAGACTTCTGGTTATTCAGGCATATGTAAGTCCCAATAGCTACTAAGACATTGTCATACCAGTCAAATCACCTAGAAGAAACAGCAACCAGTAGAGCTGCCTAAAAGAGGCTCAGACCAACTGAACCACCTGGAAAGGACCCTCTCTAACCTGTTGAGTTGTCTGGAAGTTTTCCAGTGTTGCAGTTTTATGCTTTTTTGAGCTGTCACCCATGCTGTGGTGGGCTTTTGTGATTCAGCTGTCTTGACTCATATCTTCTCCTGAATATAACCCCATATTACATTCATGTAACTCATATTCCAGTATGTAGCCCCAATAAAACCTGTTGGTTCACAAAGTTGGACTTGGTACTATCCTTACTTAGGTTTGTTGTGGGGGTAAGTAGGCATTTGTTCACTTCTCCCCAGGAATAATGTCACTCAACAGAATATTTCCATGAAACCAACGTGCTTAATCACATGCATCTAGTCAGGAAGATGGTCATAGAAGTAAAGCCTTCTTTGGGTATAACAACTCCCTAACAAAATTTTAGGTTCTTCCTCAGTTTCCTAAAATTGCCTTAGTTCTAACAAATCTCTTATGTTAACTTACAATATATGATTGTTAGCACAACAAGTTTACCATTTAAGAAGAAAATACCAAAAGCAGGCATTTTATGAGAATGTGAAATAAAAATTATTTTGACCATAGTTCACAGTGGAATAAAGCATAGAAGTCAGACTCAGGGAGAGGTGTGTGTTTGGTCCAGGTTCACAGGCTAATGGCTTTGTTAGCTCCAAGCATGCTCCTTTCTTTCAACTTGTTTTATTCTTGCTTCCTGTCCATGTCCTGAGAAATATTTCTACTCAATGTACTTTTTTCATTTGAAATTTTTATTTCTGAGATAAAAGATTAAAAATTATTCTCTTCAGATTTGGACTAAATTGACTAGTAAGAAAAGCTGATATAGAGATAGACAAAATGGTTGCAGGTATTCATTTGTAATATTGTTCATATGGATAAAAACTTTCAAGCATAAAATATTAAACCTGAGAATTCAAATATTTCATTAAATATTTTGAAAAAACACAAAATAAACTAGAATTAACTAAACATTAATTACTGAAGAGTATAAAGGAAGGCAAATAAAGTAACAGCTGTTTATATCTTTGCAAACACAACCTAGTATACAGTTTAATGACACTTTAAAACATTTTGTGTCCACCAGATGGGATAAAAACACCTCACACCAGCCATCGCAGCTCACAGTCCCTTAGGCAAAGATTATGATAGTGGAAATTAGAGTTCAAAAGTTTCATTAGAGAGAGCTACTGGGCTCAGCTCTTTTGGTAATGAGTGGGGCAGCTGAGTAGAGAAAGCCTCAATGCAAGCCCCAGACAAATCAAGTGAACCAGGGGTAGCTGTTCATATTTATGCTGAATTGTGTTAAAGATTTCAGATCTTTGTAGGTTTCTAATGATTATCCAGTGTGGCTCCCTGACTGAGCAAGGCACCTGTGCACAGCCCATACAAAACCAGCAAAGGCCTGGCGAATGAGGACTACCTCTATTGTTCTTCCGGTCGGTTGCTTCATTCTGGTAGATGAACTATAGGGAAGCCTAGTCCTTCCACCACATTGAAAAACTTGTACAAAATCAGGGAACACTTAGCACAGGCCTCGCCTGTACTGCTTTTGTTTTCCTTCTTTACTATCAATTCTACTTCATCACTTGAGATCAACCAGAATTTCTTCATGTCCTCAATGGTAAGATACTCACTTGAATCCTTGAACAACTTGAGTCTTTGGTCTTCATGTCCTTATTAAACTGAAAGTATTGCACTTGCTCATTCACTATCAAACTGGGGCAGAGAGTATCTAAAGACGATAGTATAACACCAGCTTGTTAAATAGAATTCGTGGTGTTCATTATTTCAGAACAGAATTCAATGGTTGAATTTGCTGTTCCCAAATAGTGCATGTATTTACATCTTTTCTTTCCCCACTCAAGTCCCTTCACCAGGCATGTTCAGTTTTCTACTCCAAACAACTTTGTACTATGTCATTCAACTCTTGAATATTTCCATTTCCTTCTTTATTAGTTTGTTTGCCTCTAGTTTGGTTTTAAGTTAATCCTAGAGACCAAGAAGAAAGACATTATGAGGCTAGGACTCAAGTTAGCTGACAAGAGACTCTTCTTTATCATCCTCTTATGAAGGTGTGCCAATAGGTTTATACAGAATGGAGTGAGCCATTTCTCATAATTGAGAGGCATGTAATGTTTCAGAGTTGATAATAGATTGAATACAGAGGTCCCATCCATGTGTAAAGGTCACCCTCTTTCCTAAACAGCTACATAAGTCTTGACTTGGCAAAAATGCTCAGACTGAGTTAAAGGGTCTGTGGAGCTCTACCACTTCCAGAATTAAATATTGTCCCTATTCCCCAGATTGCCATGAGTTTGTCTTCAGGGTACAAACCTCCATGAGGTGCAATCTCCCTCCTAATTTCCCTCTTAGTTTCATTATTAGAGAATTATTTTGAACATTTTTTTCTTTTTCTAAGGCTATAATACCTAGCCCACCTATGTAGATATATGTCTTTATAGTCACTTTTTTTTCACTATTCTCTGTCATCTAATACATCACACAAAGATGATATGATCTCTTCTACCAGTATACCAAGCTGAGTGAGAGCTTTAATAATTGCCTGGGTGTTTGGGTCAGAAGTTATCTATAGGTCTACCAACTCCCAGTGGTAGAGCTGGGCGTCATTACAGGCTATAGATCAGAGACACAAAGTCTTGTCTGCTTCATCAGATGGTTGCTGGTACCTATTATTCCTATTGGCTTCCACAGGAAGAAGACTTATGCGATCAAAACACCTCTGAAGAGTATTTTCTACAAAATTCTCCTGAGACTAACATAAAGGGGAAAAAAAGAGAAACACCATTGACTAACCCGAGAAGCTGAGCTTTAATACAAATGCAGTGGAGGCCTTAGCCTTTGTTCATTATACATAACAGACTAGGCTGGGGTGACATTTTGGAGTTCAAGCCAGAATTAGTGTCTTCTGCTACACTGTTGGTCCTTCCACTAAACACGTTTGTCTTTGCTTTAGTAATCATTCTACCTACAAGTAAATCTCTCCAAATTTTTCCTAATTTGATTGCATACATTTTTCTTAATAGGACCCTTATTGAGCTAATTCACAGATACATCCTTTGTACATGATCCAGTTATTTATAAATTCCTTGAGAGCCATATATATCTCTGCCTGACCTTTCCTTCTGCCTCCCAGGTCCTTTAAGTGTTCCATAGTAGTTGAAGAGACTTGCATTTCAAATGCAGAGATGTGAATTTCTTATGTCCTATTTTGGTCAAGGTCACTGGAGGGAACTGAAATGGAGCAATATTTCCTGCATGCCATATTTTAGTTGTAAATAAAACATTGGTTAACTTAGAACTCAGCTCTCTGGGATGTATTAGAAATCCAGAGACCATTTAACTGGATCATGAAAACTTCTTACTTAAAGTAGTCCATGGTTTGTAAGAACTAGGGGAAGATTTTTTGTTATGCAAGACTTTGTGTCTTCATCTCTGCCGCCAGAAATTGGAAAAAAGCATCACTGAGTATCTTGAGGGTGTAGCCTTTTGTTCTCCAGTATAAGAAACTGTAAATGGACACAATGCAGTTATTATTTTGTGTACTCTAACTTCGAAGCAATCGATTATCATTTTGTGCTTTTTAATGGATGGGGATAAAATAAGAAATAGGCAATGTTATTGAGATTTTGGCAAAGACAACCATGTGAGGTTTATAAATATTGCATTTCTGCTTTGCTGAGGTGACCATTGCTCAAAGTTAATGGTTTTGGCAGCCCTGGATGGCCCAGTGCTGAGTGACTGACATAAGCTGTCCAGCCAGAATAAAGACACTAGTGCTGACCTGCTGTCAGAGGAACTGCCATTGTCACCACTGATACAATAGTGATGATGATTTAAAAAGAATCCATCTACCTTCTTTGATCCCTGCTTCTTGTGATCAATGGCACTTAAGCCAGGTCAGGATTAAGAGAGGTATTTCAGAAGCTGGTGAACAATTAAAGCCAGGCTGCTAAGAAGTGCTATTAACTTCTGCATTCTGTTCTAAAAAACGGAATTAGTCAGACATAGGTAAATACTAGCAGATACTTAGTCCGCAGGAAAGTTCATTTTCTATTAGTTTTAAACTGTTCGCATAAAATTCAGCAATTCCACATATTAGAAATTATTTTTCTTAAATTCCAATGCAGAAGTAGTCTTCCCCCCATCATTCTCTCTCTCTCTCTTCCCCTCTCTCTTTCTCTGTGTGTGTGTTGCTTTGTGTAAGTCTCTGTCTCTCTGTGTGTGCACTTGACTGTAGAGATGCCCTTGCCCATGTAGGAATATGTGGAGGCCAGAGACTGACTTTCAGTTATCTCCCTCAATTGCTTCTCCACCTCAATTTTTGAGACAGGATCTCTCACTGAATCTGTAACTAGTTTTTTCAAGTATACTGGCTGACCAGTGAGCCCTTGGGTTCCAGAGGACTCCACCTCCCCAGCCCTAAGATTACAGACCAGCACCAGTACACCTGATGTTTATGTGGGTGTTTGGGATCCAAGCTCAAGTTCTCATGCTTACATAACAAGCAGTTTACCTACTGAGCCATTTCCCAAGAATCAGAAGTTGGCTACTTTATTTTTTCAATTTTGTGTGCACGTGTATGCATGTGTGTGGGCATATGTGGAGATCAGAAGATAACTTGCAGGAATCAGTTCTCTTTTTCCCCTGTGGGTCCACGGGATAAAACTGAAGTCATTAGCTTTGGTGGCAGGCACCCTTATCCTCTGTGCTGTCTTGCTGGCCTGAAATTGACTTTGAAAGCACATCATAAATCTTTCCAACATTGACATAAAACTGATTGTGACAATTTATGAAAATTGATAATTATATAGTAAGACGAAACCTTATTTCTTGAAAACATGAAAAAATAATTTAATCTATGGTTTCTTAATCTAGATAGCAATGATATTTTGGAATACAGTATTTTGTTTGGGAAATTGTTCTATTCATTATAGTATGTTTAGGGCTATCACTGGCTTCTCCTTGAAGACGTAATAGAAATCTCCTTCAGTTGTGATAAAACAGTATGTTCATAGTCTTTATCAACTATCCCCATAAATTAATATACTCTCAGACTATAAACTGCTGATTTAATTAATAAATACTTTTGCATTTTAACTTTCTACCAAAAAGTCAGCACTGGGGACTCAAATTTGAATATGGCCCCTACTCTCTAGCATCTGTCAATCTGGTCAAAAAGGTGGGTCAGAGTTGGAAAGATTGCTCAGTGGTTAAAGTACCTGCCAGACAAGGATAAGGGCCAGATTTTAGATCCACAGAAATCCTGTAAAAGCCAGCTGGGCATAGCATCATATTTATCATTCCAGCACTCAGAAGGATAAAGCAGGGGGTCCTCAAAGTAAGCTGGATGCCAGACTGGTCAAATGGGCAAGCTCTGGATAAATTGTGAGACCCTGCCTCAATAAATAGAGTGGAGACTGATCAATAAAAATTTCCAATGTTTATCTTGTGCCTTCACATTTACAGGTATTCATGACCACACAAACTAGAGTACACATGGCATACATGCACACATATACGCACATGAAGTAAAAAAGAAAGGTTACTAAATGCTAATTCTGATGTGCATATGGGAGATTTGGGTGTATAAATGCTTTCTATGTTTTAACATATCTCGTTTTATAATAATTATGATATATTAGTTTCTTTTCCATTGCTGTGATAGAATATGCTGAAAAAAATCAAGACAGGGAAGAAAGTTTATTTTGACCTACATCTATCATGGATGAGAAGGCACAATATTCAGGGAACAGAGTGATCATATTTCATCCATTCCTAGGAAGCAGAGAGAGACTATAGGAAGTGGGGCCAAGCTATAAAATCTCAAAGCCTGATCCCAAGTGACTTACTCCCTCATGCAAGGTTCCATCTCTAAAATCTTCCCTAACTTTCCCAAGCAGTCTCACCAACCAGGGTCTATGTGTTCAAGCACATGAGCCTATGGGTGCATTTCTCATTCAAACCACCACAAGGTGGTAACTAATGCATTAATCAATTAACTAGGCCACTCTTTGTGCCTTTGTATGAAGGAAAAATGAAGTGCTTAGGAATGTCAGGGAGAAAGATATGAGAAAAAAGGCCATAATGAAAATAAAATGGAGATGCATAAACATGTAATACGAGAATCAATGTCTTAGAGTGTAACAACCTAATATCTGAAGATGAAAACTGATAATAATTGCAGGGCTTTGTTTTTTTTTAAAGACCTATAATGTAAATCTTCTAGATCCAGGAACTTGAATGTTACACAAGGACATTTCAATCTATATTGCAATGAAACATGTGACACTGAACAGTTTAGATTGATTGTCTCATGAAAGCTCCTTCACCTGAGGTAGAGAGCTGGTTTAGCTATCACATCCATTCTACCACATTTTCTAATTCCAAATTAAAAGTCAAAATAAAGTAACACTTACCTGAAACTGGAAAAAATTAGAAGATGAACTCCAGCATAGATAGTCCTGTACCAAGGTTGCTGCCACGGACTGAATAGATAGGGATGGATTTTATTTAAAAGGCATGCTTGGAAGGCATTCAAACAAATATAATGGAACAAGCTAAGCTTAGTGCAGTCTTCAAAAGGAAACTGCCAATGGAGCAACAATTTTCAGTTGTGACAGACAAATTGAATTTGTACTTGTTATGTGGCGAAAAATATTACTTAATTCAACAATTTTGGGACATTGTCCAGGAAAACCACAACCATATGCATTTCTACAATAGAAATCAATAAGACTCATAGCTGGTACCTTATGTGAGGAATCATCACAGCAGCTCAACAGCTGTTTGGGGATGACAACAATATTGTAATCAGTCCTGGGGAGTAACAAATGTTTTTAACTTAGAAATTCATATTTCTAGTAGCAAATAAACACTTGTTTCATATATCGAGCACAAATGCGTCAAGAAAACCAGGAATGTGTAGTCTACATAAAACTATTTTTTTTTACTTTTTTACTTTAGTGAAAATTATCTGAGCGATTGAAAAAGAAAAGTGGTATCTTAGAGCAATGTAATGTTTTCTTTTGATGACCAAAAATTTGAAGATCCCAAGCAAAATTTATGAATATATTAGTAAAATGTTTAGTAAATTTAAAGCTCGAAATGTGAACCACGGCTAATAAAAAGACAATTAATAGAGCAGTAAGAATTAACTTTTTTTTTTACTTAAGATTGATGTAGACTCAAAAAAGTACATGGCACAGGCATTGTAAATAAAGACTCCTTTTTCCTGTCTTCTAGATTGAAAGGGTAACTGATCAAGTGTAAGCCAGTTATGAATAGACTGATGTATTTTCTCACTCTTGTTTACAAATAGAAACCTGTCCATCCTCAGTATTGTCCATAAACCACTAAAATTAAATGAACACAGAACGACAAAATAGAAACAAGCAATCCAGAAAGGTCTCTTGCATTGTTTCTCAGTTAATATGAACATATAGGACTTACAAATCTCTGTGAGGTGATTCAAAGCTGAGTCAGAGAGATTTCCTATTCTGGACCTGTTTGCAATTTATGTTAATGCAAAATGAACTAAAATGGACTTTAAATATTGCTAACTAAAGGGAAATAATGAAATAAACCTAGACTGTTGTGGAAAAGAAAACACTGAATTACTTTTTATTAGTTCTGGATACTTTTAGGCATTTTTATTTATATTCATAAAATAAAGTAGGCTTTATTTTCTGTTGTTGATTTTATGTTCTTAGTTACCAAGTGAAGACAGCACCCTTCATAGACAGAATGAGTTATGTGAAGACTGTTTTGAGAAGGGTCAGTTTTTCTTTTCTCTTGCAAGTATTTGAGCTGAGTCTATGGTTTCCTTTGAAGTTTTTGGTGTTCCAGTCAGTATCTCAGAAGTATAAGACAATAGCCCAAACATGTCCCAGATGTTATCTTTCACTTTTTTGAAACCTGCCATTCTATTTAAAAGACAACAGACTTAAGAATTTTCAAAATATACATCTTACTATAAAGCTTGAAACTTAATGCCTTATTCAACCAGTATACACTATTTGCTAATAAAAATTAATATTTTTTTCTTGTATGTGTTTTCAGATTCTTGTAATTACAGATAAATGTTTGTGAGTGGGCTGTGAGTGGGCATGTATCTAATAACATACAGATTGCAGGTTTATGGGAATGAAAACAAATGATCTTGCCTCTATCCTGCATTATATTTAATTTAAATCACAAACTGACTATTCAAGTCTTAATGCATTTATATTCTAACACATTTATGCTAATAGAGTGAATTGTTATAGGTTCTTTTTATAACTTTTGGCTTCTGCATATTAAATTTAAAAACAGATTTTTAGAGAAACTAAGCTGCCAGTATACTTTAAGTAACTATAAAAACAACATATTTGGGATTTAAAAATATATAAATAGTGTTGAATATTCTCGAACCTGTATTGTTTTTGCTTAGATCTTTTAAAAATAAATCATGGCTAGAA
Organism: Nannospalax galili; assembly: GCF_000622305.1. Lineage (NCBI taxonomy): Eukaryota > Metazoa > Chordata > Mammalia > Rodentia > Spalacidae > Nannospalax > Nannospalax galili. The sequence goes on from NW_008337147.1 coordinate 9,580,572, forward strand.
AATATAAAATAAGAAATTTATCAGTTTCAAATTTTAAAGAGGAATTGTTTCATTATACTTTATGTGGATGTAGTTCAAACAGACATGGTACAAAGTATTATACAAATCAGATAAAATCAAATGAAGAAAGATGACACTAGAGAATGAAATCAGGAAAGAAAAAAAGAAGATTTTGAGAAATTTCTCTAAAGATGCAGAAGTCTTAAGGGAGATTTAAATACTGAGGTTTATGATCACATTTATTGGCACATGATTAAGTTATTGATTTACAAACTACACTGAAATTCAATTCATGTTCTGCTTCTTTGTGTATTAATGTAGGTTTTATCTAATCATAATTATCCATAACGTGTTCAGAAAATGCAATAAGTATGTTCAAATATTTGAATATTTAACTAAAACATTACATTTTAGCCATCATTGGAAAGATAACTGTGGTTGGTGACAAAACTGCCTCCAAAAGGCCAAGTTTCCCTAGATGATTATTAAAAGATTGGTTGCCTTGTTAAAAGATTGTTAAGTTTTTCGCATTTCATTAACTAAAGTGAAGTTTTCTAGCATGCATGATTGTTGCAGTGAACTAAATAGATCGTTCATGGAACAGGTACAACATGAAATATTCATAAATCTGATTGGTATGTAGAACAACTCTATTTATAAAAATCAAATTTGGAATTGCATATATCTATGTTATAGTTTATTGCCTTGGAAAATTGATGTTGGAAAACAGTAATCATGCAACCAAGGAACAATGTCAAAAAAATCATATCTTAAACAAGGGTATCATTATGACAATCATCCATAAACAAAAGGAACACAAATGACATGGAGGCATGTCAAACACTAAGTGTGGGAAATATCATTGTATTCACATTTATTTCAGTTCATTTTATGTTATTCAGGAAAAGAGATCCACCTTAGCAGGTGCTGAATAATATATAGAAACATGAACATTTCTATTAGATGTACCTGTGGGTTCAGAGCTAGGATAACAATAGCCAAACAAAATGCAATCAGTATGGATTGCAGGCAAAGAGATGCTTTTGCTTTTTTTCTAGAATGTTCTCTTAAATTCCATTGTATTATACCTTTCAAATTTAAGCTGAAAATAGTCTCTAATTTTTACTATGTGATCTAGCAGGGTGAATATACACGTTTTTAGGGTATATTAGTGGTATCACCTAAACAAGCAGTTCTGTAGCCTTCTGTTCAGTATGTGAACAGGCATGACAAACAAAAGTCACTAGTTTTGAGTTATTGATGCCAGGTGTTTCACAGATATGAAATATTAGCTTAACCTAAGGAATTCTAATATCCTTGACCTACTCCTGATCAAAGGAGTGCAATGTTGTAACTACATGGAGTTTTCTGTGTGAAGGTAAGATATGAGCTCAAACGGGCAACCAAGAATATGCAATTAGAATTTGAGCTAAGTGATAAAGGTATAGCTATTATTCTTGATGACATCATAGATTTTGGGTAATCATTTTAAACGTACCTTGTAAACATCATCTTACCAAAACACGCATTTAAGAAACATTTTGCTGAAATTTCCCAAGTGAGAGGGTTAGGTTCACATTTTCTCTCTTTTTATGATTGGTGATTTTTCTGTTCCTGACAAAAGTGCTGGAAAATATCTCAAATATAATCTTCTAGGGTCAGTTTCTTTTTAAGTTTACAGACAAATTCAGCTGCTTGGTGGAAAAAGAATAAGAAGAGGAAAGAGGAGAAAAGGAAGGAAAGAAGGCTAGGACTTAACATGTATGGTGGAGTGCATAAGGTTCAATGGTGTAGTGGGGGTACATGGACAGGACGAGGGTTTAAATTTGACTAAAAACTGTTGTATGAAATGCACAAAAGCTCAATAAAAAATTTTGAAAATCTCAAGCATCTACCTCACACCTTTAAGATGTGTTACATGTAAGACAATAGTGCCAACATTAATAACAACTGCAGTAGTACAAACTGTCCACATCTGGCCGAGTATCTAAAAAAGACCAGGTTTAAATAATGTTCTTTCCAGTGAGAGAGTGAAAAGAAAAGAGAATTTGCACAGACTTCACACAATGATTCTACAGAAAAGGAAATGAAACAAAGAAACCAAACCGCTAATAGATGATGCTGGTAATGCAATCTGGTGAAAAGGGGAAAACTTGGGAAAATGAACTCATCACTTGCTAAAGGAAATGTAGATGACAAATGCACAAAGTACAAAGAAAATCAAGTGCACCATGGAATGTACAATGGCAGGAGAAAACCAAAGTTGAACTAACTAGAGGGCATGTGTGTCTTTAGGAGTGTTTGTTTTAGTGAGGAAGCTGAGGCTAACACTGCCAAACAGTGACCATGGATAGAGTTGAAGCAGAGTGAGGGCCTTCAGAGCCATTTCATCCGTAAGACAGTGGGCCTGAGATTGTCACACGGATTGGAGAAAAACAAACAGCAACAACAAGAGAAAGCAAAGCAGAGAAACGAGCTTAAAAAACAAATGCTAGAGTTAAAAACATGGAAAATTGGAGCCTCCCCAATGCAGAAAGCAGAACAAATAGAGTAAGAAAAAAGAAAAGAAAAATACCTTCCTTAAATGCAAAAATTGCTGAATTTACACATTGACAATGTTCACTTTGTTCCCAGAAATGTTAATAGAGAACACTCAAAACCAAAAACATGTCCTGCTGAAATTATTGAATTATAAGGGATGAAGAAAATGCCAAAGGCATTTATTTTTTTTTAAAAAAGTAAGTTACCTATAAAGAAAAAATAAATGAAAAAAAAGCTCCTCCGACTTCTTTAAGGTAATCACTGTGGATTGGAGTCAAGTCTACAGTGTTTACAAGGAAACAGAGGCAGAATTGAACTGTCATTCCCAGCAAAGTCCCCACTGATGTGTAAAAGAAACTAAAAGTCCTGTTCATATTGTTTGGGAATTGGAGAAACGTATTACCTCTAAGAAATATTTTTTGCAATCTATACAGCTAAAGCACCAATCATAACAACAAAATTCTGATATGGCAAATTCTTAACTAAACAAAGAAGAAAATCTATAAATGAGGGAAATTCAAAGTTATAAAGAAAAGGTTGATTTTTAAAATAATGTTCTATTTATATAATTTGTTTGAAATCATTCAAAAACAAAATAAACAAATTAACTTGAGTATAGCAGACAAATGCAATTCATTCAAAAATGAATCAGAAGATAAAACGGTCTGTGTGTGCATTGCAAGTACATAAGTGTGGGAGTGTGTGTACTTGTGTGCATGTGTGAGGAGGCCCTTGTCTTCCTCCAGCTCTCTATGCCTTATTACCTTGAGACAGCGTCTTTAAAGGACTAGAAACATGCCATTCTGAGTATGGTAGCTGGCCAGTGAATGTGCAACCATCCCAGGCTTTTTACATGGGTGCCAAGAAGTTGAACTTACATCCTCGTGTTTGCAAAAAAAGTGATCATATCCACTGAGCCATCTCCTCAGCTCTGATAATATGATCTTAAATTGGGAGTCAAGTAAAAGAAATATTTGTAAATTATGGCAAAGAAGGCAAGAACAGTGATTAATAAGCAATAATGTCTGACAAGAACACATGATTGTTATTAACATGCTCCAAATTATATAGTATCAAATATTTCACATATGTTCTGCATATATAAGACCATAATTTTGGCCACTGAGGTGACTGAACAGGTAAAGGTGCTTGCTTCAGAGGCCTGGCAACCTACATTCAAGCCCCAGGATCCACATAAAAGTTGGAAAGAATAACTCCACAAAACTGTCTTCTGACATTCACTCATGTGCCATGATATGCAGACTCATATATATACACATCGTGCACATACACACACACACACAAACACACACACACACACAGAAAGAGAGAGAGAAAGTAGTAGTGACTTTTTAAAAAAATAGAACTTTATCATTCCTTAGATGAAATGTACAAAAAAATAAGGATCTGAATAATGTAATGAATGTGGTTGATTTAAAGTAATGACTCCAAAAAATAAACAGAACTTCAACCCACAGAGAATGTGTTTTCTCCATGTTCAATGGAACATTTACTCGATATTTTTAGCTTGAAACTGACAGTGTAGAAAAATAACCCACTCAGAATTAATAAATATAAAATTGAGCTACTCAGGATCCATGTTACCTAAGCAACTATGTTGAGGGAATGCTCTTGTTTGTCTACTTCACACTCATAATGGTTTTACTCAATTACCCTTTGAATGACTTCAAAATAAGACTTTCTTACCTGGCCATTTAGACCCAGTGTCTGTGATTATATAAAATGAGGCATTTAGAAAAGATTTTTCCACAGAAGAGATTCAGAATACTTTCATGTATGTGTTTCAGGTTCTCGGAAGTAGCATGGATTGCCTGTGATTGATGAGCTAGTTATTTCAGAATTCCATTTTATGATAGCATTTCAGAAATGTTAAGTCTTGGGGCAGTTTTCCCAGATCAAAAAGCTGTAATTCATTGAGGACATTAATGCTGAGCACTGAGTTCTGGCTCTGCAGTTTGATGCCATCTTTACATTCGCAGATCAATCCCCCATACACCACTGTCACATAAAAAACATCCTATCGCACAGTACAATTTAGCATGATTGCCTAAGAGGCTTGGATTGAACTGGCATTAATTAGCTATGTCTCACTATTATTCATTCCCCATGAATTTGCTCTTGCCATTCAGCTCAGGGATGAATTCACTAGCACAGCAGTGTGCAGAAACAATATCTGATCTACTTGCTGACGTATGGTCAAGTATTTTCTGCACAAAAAAGAAAATCTTGTAGAATTTAAAGCACTTGAAATTTTCTTCCATCCTTCTTTCCTCTCCTCACTTCCAGCACAAATAAATCACACATTAAGGGATCATCTCTGGTTGGAAACTTGCAAGTATAGCTTAGTTTCTTCTTCCCTCTGACAGTTCTGACTCCTCTTTGCACATTTCTCCCTTTACCTATCACTGAGTGTCTTTCATGGGGCTAGTTCTCTGAATTTAAATGTTTAAGCATGTCATCTTCCTATGTCATA
>NW_008337147.1:9585627-9588405 GCF_000622305.1 Nannospalax galili
ATTATATATATATATAAATCTAGATCAGGATATATAATTTATCTTGATCTGGGAGCATCTAAAAAGACCATATCCAGTTCATGAATATGTCTTTACTTAAATAATGTATAAAGCTAATTATGTATTAGGTTGCATAATGGTCTTAGGTGAACACATATTCCTTTTAAAGGAATGGGCAATATTCCTTTCAAAGTTATTTTCAATCATCTCAGAGTAGTCTAGTGATTGTGCTTGCGGCCAGAGACTAAAACTAGTTTTTATAAAAACCTGTCTATATGCAGCCAAAAATATAGGACAGAGACTGCTTGTAGCCCAAAATCAAAGTAGCCCCACAGAACTTACAGATTGTGTAATTTAACATGTCACTGAGAGATGCTGTCATGTGCTTTTCCTTCTAGTGAATGTGAAGGATGATTTAGAAGCAAAGGGGTATGTCAGAATATCTGTTAAAATTCATGTTATTAGAAGTGTTTCACAAACTCTACAATTACATAGTGGGAGTTATTTGTTAAGGACATTTAAATTGAAAATGATGGGCAATTCTGTCTTAGCACTAAATAAATGTATGTTTCTCTCAAAAAGATATCAGGTAAGGTGGCTTCATGTTTGCCTGAGTAGTCCAAAGACATGGTGAAGTACCTTGCCATCCCTAACATATCCGCTTAACTACAGTTAGTTTGGGATGCTGGCTGCCATTTTCCTAAACTGTGAAAGGATATTCCAGAAAACCACTTGGTATTTATTTAGCCAGCATTATGAAATAGATTAAACCTATCAAAGGGAACAAAGTGGCTGTGGTTGATTCAGGACAGTGTTCTAATTCTCTAGATCACAATAAGGATTGTGTAATGGTCAAAAAAGATTGTGTAGGTAAGTAATAGCATCCATGTGATATATTTCCTGAACTTAAAATCAATATTTTGGTGGCTCAGCAATTAAGACCACTTACTGCTCTTGTAGAGGACTCAGGTTTTATTCCCAGCACCCACATAGGGGTTCACAACCATCATTAACTCTAGTTCCAGGGGATTTGATACCATCTTCTGTCCTCTGTAGACACCAGGCATGCATGTGGTGAAGATATATACATGTCAGCAAACACTCATACATATAAAATAAAAATAAACAAATCTTTTTTAAAAAGTATTTTGCTTCCTATTAAAAGGAGCCCTGAGTAGCTAAAGGAAACTTAATGGAATTTAGAATGCTAATGTTCATAAGACAAGGTCTATATGATTGATTCTCGTAATAAGAGGCCAGTCCCGAGAAAGACAATTTGTAGTGTGATAGCCCCATACTTAACTGAGAGCTGTGTACATTAATAGGAGGTAGGAAAGAGGTTAGGAAGATTCAAGATCTAAGGATAAAAAAGAGGAGGAGAGTACTACAGCCACAGTGTTTACAGAGACATGATTTCTCATCTTTAATTTAGCCAAGGACAAAGAAGAGTTTCTAAATCTCCACATCACTGTCCCAGCTTCCATTAAACATTGCTGCTTCTCTTTCTCCAGAATAATCTTATCTATTCTACATTAAATAAACGTTATACCAAGTGACTGTATTGTATCCGTGAAATGGATAGGACTCTGTTGTTAGCAAAGATGTCTGATCACAAGGATCTTAAAAAATAAATATTAAAAAGAGAGAAAGATAATATTGAGAGCAAAATTATAAGGGAAACACTAAATAAACAATAAATAGAAAATAATCCATGTATTTGTATAAATTAACTTTCGTGCAAAAACAGAAAAATATAAGGTAGGGTGATAGAGACTGTTAGAATAGGAGGGGTAAAGTTTTTAAAGGACTATTTACTACACACCATATTGAAGGGAAATTTGTGCCAAAAATTTCCTACTCTTCGAATTACCTCTGTCACATTACTAAATGGTAACATAAGTAAAATGTTTATGAAATAGTAAAATATTAAAATATGCTCACGAATTATTCTAAAATCTAATAACATATTTTTTAAATGATTTATTTAATAACAACATACTTAGAAGAAGCATATCATTACAACACAATTGACAAACGGTTTCCTGAGGTAGGATGCATCTCTTTCAAAATTGGCTGTAAATTTTTAGGTTTACAGTTGAATTATTACGAGAACCTTGAGAGTGAGTAGGAAGGATGGACTGGCAGGTTGGCAAGCTGGCAGGCTAGTAGGTGAGGTGACTAAGCAGTCAGATATTCCTGATCAGGGCCAGTTTGGGGGGAAGAGATGACCTGCTCCTGCTGTGAGAACCCTGGGTTTCATCCACTTCTCTACCAAGATATTTACCAAACTCTTAAACAAAAGACTAGCAACTCCTCAAAGACCAATTCTGCCCTCTGTGATTTTGTAAAGTTCATCCCACCTTGCATGTCCTTTGTCCTGCAGAGTTTGGATCTGGCCTGAAGTGTCTTAGCTGTCTTTCTCAATTCTGACAGTCTCATAACTGTGCTGTCAGCATTAATCTTTGTTCAAGTTCAGACCTGGACTGATCTTCCTCCTTACTGTCTGAAACTCTCCTCAACCCACAACTCCCCTTGGGACAGGCCTTTGTAGAGCCAGGAGTAGGCTGCTGCTGCAAGGCGGCTGGGTGGAGCCTGTCTTCAGCAGCTTGGAACTAGAATGTGTCCTCTGCTCCCAGGGGCTCTGTGTTTAAAAACAGCACAGGCAACCCTCCCTGTGCTGGTGACACACAGACTCATGAGGGTGAATAATCATTTTGATAGTCATTTTGGGGGTAAGCAACAGAACAGTGAATAAAAACTCATCTCCAACTAAAAATA
>NW_008337147.1:9591014-9591262 GCF_000622305.1 Nannospalax galili
ATATTAATTCTTCCAATCCATGAGCATGGGAGGTCCTTCCATCTTCTGATGTCTTCCTCAATTTCTTGCTTTAAAGAGTTTAAATTTTCCTTGTAGAGCTCTTTACTGTCTTTGGTCAGGTTTATTCCAAGGTATTTTATTTTTTTTTTGTGGCTATTGTGAATGGAAGGGTTTCCCTGTGCTCTTTCTCTGACTGCTTGTCATTGGTATATAGAAAGGCTATAGACTTTTGTAGGTTAACTTTGTAG
>NW_008337147.1:9595551-9617157 GCF_000622305.1 Nannospalax galili
GTGAGAAGGATCAGGAAACAGTATTGGTTCCCCAGGTGTCTGGGGCCCCAAGACTAGGAATGGCACAGGGTCCAAGCTAGAGTATAGAATGCCAGGCGGGGGGGCAGGGGGGTGGGGGGTGGGGTGGAAGGGTGAATGAGGCTTAGGGAGTCCCTGCGCGGAGAGCTGCGCTGTAGACTTACCCCAAGAGGCCTGAGGATAGTAGTCTCTAATAACATATTTAATTGAACTATGCTAGAAAATTTTTGATTTTCTCTTCAAGTACCTGTAATGATAGCATTCAGTTCACATACTATGTTAAGAATTTCTACACTGACTGATGTCTTCCTTAAACAATGGCTGATGATGGGCTTATCCACCTTGCTATGCATTGCCCTGAGTTTTGCACACTCATGTCTGTGTCCTAAGCACTTGACCTTCTGAATGACTGAAACGGGACTTCGTCTTTTAACAGGAAGGATGTCTTCCACAAATTAAAAATTGGCCTGTGAAGAAGAGGGACTTGGGGTTGTGAAGGATTGAACGAGGAAGACTTCACAGCCTCTACCAACCAAAATAGCCAATGATCAATTCTCGTGATTGAAGGTATGAGAGATTGTCTTCTTACCTATGCGGCATCTAGAAAAGCCATTGATTTGTTTGGTGTACAATACAGAGAGTGCTACCTTTAGTTATAACTTTAATCAATGCTTATGTTTTATGTCTTTTGACACCTCCCTGTTTTTCTACAATCACTGGGTATCTAATGTGATTGTTACTTGGGTCATGATGAGCACTTTTTTCTTTATAAATTGCACTAGGCATTAAAGGATTGATATCTCCTCTTCATCTTGTACATTTGTAGATAGATATCTTAGGTGCATAACAGGTTCCGGGTACTGGCTTCAAAAATTGTTTTATGTACAAAATTGATAAGAACAATATAATTTGACCTAAGGTTCTTATTTACTTTAATCCAAATAAACGTAGTAGATAAAAATAGATAACTATCAGATGATTTGGAAAGCATTTTTGTGTTATATTATAAAGCTGAACAGAGTATAAATGCAGTGCTTATCTCTCATGCCTCATTTGTTTTTTTAGAGAATGGTAGGAAGGAAGAAAACCTCAAATAGGCAAGGACATGTTATAAAATAGAGAATGGATTGGTAGTAGATGTTAGGTTGCAAATGATGTTATAGTCATGTAGGTATATTAGCATATGCCACAGGTATGTTTAGAAATTTGGGAAGAGGATGAGTTCAAAGCAACATATACTTTATGTGGGTGGCTGTATTAGTGGGTATGACCAAACAGACTGAACATTTTTCAATGTGAAGAAAATTTCATCCTGAGAATCCCCCAACTTCTGCAAATAGTAACAATGGACTGTAAAGAAACCCTAACACATGGAGTCTGGCAGGGGAATTCAAGAGAGTAGAAAGAAGACCCTCCAGCTAACACTGTCAGGGAGATGGTGGTAAGAAGAGGAATGCTGCATGTGTTGGAAGGGGATAGGATGAGGCATGGGCAATACATGTAATCTGTTTGTAAAACAAATGTAGGTAACCTTCTACACAACTTATTTTAACACAGTAATTGTTATTTCTCCCACCAAGAAAACTGATACTCAAAGAAGATAAATAATTCATAGAAATTCAACAAACAAAGGATGAAACCAGGATCAAACACAATTGCTTTCAATCCTAAGATACAGTGTTTCTCATACAAAGAAAGCCTTGTTCCAATGTCAAGTGCAGTCAATCCTTCATATGAGTTTAAAATGCTGTTTACAAATAGGAAGAATTTCACAAGCCTGGTTTGTACAGAATCTCAGTCTTTGTGTAAAAGACTATGGGCCCATATTACTGTTATCCATAAGAAAGTTAATTCCATGTGTGTCAAGTATTATTCTTTCAGAAGGCTAGGAAGACTAGGGTGCTAAAGAATAAAAAGAAAGACTGTGGTGGTGTGGTAGAGTAATTAATTGCAGGCTTTTTAATTAATAATTTATGATTTCTTACATTTCTGCTATTGGACCTGTAATTTTATATTCCACTTCTGAACTGACTCTGAGCTGGCCTTTGTCGTTCTTTTTCAGTAAGACCTTACAAGAGTCAGAATGTGATCATTACAACCCCAAATCTCAAAAGATGCTTTTCTTATCTGTTTTTTCTTTGAATACTGATACTTCTATAAGAACAAACTTGAATTACTCACTAGACTATAAGATACCTTGTGGAACACAGCCTAATTATCTCAGCCAAAGATATCTTGGATTACCCTACTGTAAAAGGACCCTGAGTATATGTGAGAGTTCATGCTAGGAAATGCATCCATGATTCTTTGAACTCGTTGATACCTGACAAAGTTGAGGCTAAAGTAGTTGACCAGCTTACACATGAACTCAACACTAAAAATATTTATTATTTTAAGCTATAACATTCTGAATTGGTTTGTTATCTAATAATAGTCTGCTAGTATAGATGGTTTCGTTGAGCGATAGTTTAATGCCTTGTATTATCATCCCACAAACCCTTATGTATTAGTTTCCCAGGAATTGGTGTTTCTGAGTCCATCAGTAAACAATATTCTTAATATAGATTCTGGCAAAGCTATCAAGGGAATGATAACATCATCAATAGAGAAATGCTTCTAGGCAGCTTAAAGATCAGAATACATCTGCTAAAGGAGGAACACAATATACTCTACTGGAGATCTCAGTAGACAGATTAACTTGTTGAGCTACATGAGTCATCCCCTTTGGAGTGCCCATGATGGTGAAAGCTTATTTTAGCCAAACTTCTGGGAATAATATCATGATAATTGGGGATTAAAAACAAATCTGATTAAATTTTGGATTCTTAAATTCATAAATCCTTTGGCCTACCAGTTATAAAAGCAAAGCTATATTTCCATGCAATTAATCATGACTTTCTGGGATGGTTCAAGTGAAGCCAAGAGACTTTGTCCAAATGACTTTTTGGAACCCTTTCCCACCCATAAATCCATAATTTTAATCATGGGAGGAAATTGTTACCAAAGGATTGCTTATTCTACATTGCACACTATTATTCATTATTGATACGTAACAATCTTATATGTCAGCTTCAGTATTTTAAATATCGTACTAAATTCCAAGAGCTAATTATTGAGCAATTGGCATGCAATAAACCTTGAAGCAATCTTCAAAGAAAGAGAAGGTTAAGTAGGAGGATCTAAAGACTGGTAATTGCAATAATCAAATTTTGTGGTTAGTAGGCATTACATGTTGCTGTGAGGTCTTTGGAATATAAACATGGCTGAACCCACTGTGAATAAATAGCTGACATCAACAAATTTTGTAGCATATCCTACACAAACACATTGGGTGGGAAGAGAAAGCTTCCAAAATTAAATTAGTTCATCATTTCCAGACAATGTTCTTAGAACCTCACCACCAACCCAAGTAGGGAGGAAGTGAAGAAGGAAACATTGAAACACCGACAAATCATTTTATAACCACCAAAATGTCATCTTCCTTATGTTGGAATTAACTAGAATTGGCTTAGTCATCCAGAAGTGTTCACTGAGTGCCCAGGAATACCTGAAAGGTTAAGCTTTGGACTCAGGTTCAGAGTTCAATGGATTCTAGGTCTATCATGATCCTTTTAAAAATCTTTAAGTACAAGAACGATGCAGAGAGTTCATGAAAATGTGCTCTGACATTCATATGTGCACAATGGGTAGTTTAATCCAATCTTGCTATATTAAGGATTCTAAAATCCTAAAAACTATGTAGTTTTTGTATGGTTAAAGTGTTTCGATGTTCTAATTATTGAGTCATTTGTTTCACACATAAATGATGGACAAAGTCAACTTTATTTACAGAGAAAGAGTACCAAATCTCTCTCTTTGATTTACAAAGGAAGACTATCAAATCAATCTCTCTCTCTCTCTCTCTCTCTCTCTCTCTCTCTCTCTCTTTCCAATCTTATTCTATAAAATCTCATCTGAATAGATGACAGAATCACGACACAGTTCCCAATTTTGCACAGAGTGTATTAAGGGTTTCTCTAGTGTGTTTAGTCCAGGAAGCATTTCACATGCATCACAGTCTTGGCTAATGGTGATTTAGAAGTTGAGTCATGAAGCCTGGCCTTCTGATAGCCATTTTACCATTCCCACAGTAAACATGTCCGTTCAAATTTTATTTGCTCAATTAAAATACTTATATAAGCAATGTTTATGTGTACTAACCAGTTACAAATTTTAGAAAAGTTTGAGGAAATGTAATTGTCTGCCTTTCTATAACTATGCTTCCCCCCTCAAAAAATGACAATGAAAGCTGTTTTTTATTTCACCAGAGTGAATATTTATGTAATATATAGAAATAAATATGTAAAATAATTTCATCTGTAGATAAAAATCAACAGCTACACCACAAATCAGAAAACAGTATTTATAATACCTAAAATACATAAAGGATTAAAAGTAAAAGCATAAAAGAAAATGTCATAAAATCAGTAAGCCAAAATGAGAAAGCCCTATCCATAAATGACCATGGGTTATGAACAGACCTGTCACATGGAGGAAAATCAGGAAGAAGTCAATGAAAATTGGCCATGCTAACTTTTAATGAGATTTGCAACTTATGGATTATCACTGAACACAATATAAAACTTACAAGTTTGAAATAAAAATAATTTAAGTGCCAGATGTGGTAATACACACCTTTATTCATAGCACTCAAGAGGATGCAAAGGCAGGAGGATCTCTATGAGATCAACACCATCCAGGTCTACATAGTGAGTTTCAGGCCAGCTGAGGCTACAGGGGAATCCTGTTTCAAAAAATATTTAAAAACTTAAAAAAAAAGATTCACACTTTGCTTCATGTGATAACGACTGGCATGTGATTCATTCAGCTGCATTTATCTTGGAGTCTGTCCAGATTGTCAAATCTGGCTGCTCTCACATATCTGGAACCTTGACTTGTTGGCATGGACAGCTGCAGGCTGGCCACACATTTCCCTTTATTTAGGAAGTTTCTCCATGGAGGTTGAAGATGGCTTTGTATGTTTATCTCAGGCATATCAGTGAACAAGAGCAGAAGCTCCAACTGGCATAACCTCATTTCTTCCTCAACTGGATGGCTAAAATAAGTCACAAGCCATATAAGGGGAAAGGGAAGAGTCTCAATTTTTTGATGCTAGGTAGAGTGAAACCTTGTGATTATATGTAAGGGTGACATCAGTCAAATATAAAAGCATCAATAGTGTACTTTTTGCCCATCAGACTGGCAAAATGTTACAATTTAATAGGATTTGTGAAGAACTGTGGCAATATAGAGAAACATCTTAGGTCATGGTTACTGATCCAACACCTGGGTATATGGTTTATAGATCTGGAAAAGTTGCTGTGAAAATATTCCTTGCAACAATGTTTGTGGAAGTGTAACAATGAGAGCATCTATTCTGACCATCAGTGTGGGAGTAGTGAGCAGTAATAGGGTTGTTTATGTTAAATATCAGCAGTCAATTAGAAGCTAAGAATTAACTTTACTCGTAGCAACATGGAAATATCTTTAAACATATGTTGTAAATTAAAAAGTTAAAGCTATCATCTACACAGAAAATAACAAATGCTGGAAAGGATGAAGAGAGAAGAAAACTACACTTTAGTGGGGTGTAAATTAACACAGTTATTACTGAAGAAAACGGTATGGAAATTCCCCTAAAACTAAAAAAAAACATATATGTATGTGTGTATATATATAAGTGTAATGTATAATGTATATATCAAAGAGGTATGAAATAATTTTACCAAAAATATCATGTATTCCAAGATTTATGGCAGCAATGTTCACAATAACTAAAATGAAGAATTAGATGTGATATCCATTAGTGAATGAATAGACACAAGTCTGCGGTATAAATGCATAATGGAATATTTTGGTTCCATTAAAAGAATGATATAGTCATGTGTGGCAGCTTTTACAGAAATAGATGTTATTCTATTACATAAAATAAGTCAGACACAGAAGACAAATACAGAATATTCCCACTGATTTGTAGAAAGTGAAGTTGAAAAAAGAATGCAATCATGGAGATACTCATGGAATGGGAAGCCCAGGGCTGCAAAGAAAGAACTTCAACAGGAGATACAGAAACACAGAGAGGAAGAATTAGTTCTATTTTTTTATAGAACACATCGGGTTCAGTGGGGAGAAAGAAGGAGGCATGGGTGGGAAGGGTGGTCTGGATTTGAGTGGGAAATGTATAAAATTTCAAAAGCTCAATTAAAAAATATAAAAGGGTAGGTACTATCTAAATGTGATATATTTACATATCTCTGAAAGATTTCAAAACAGCTTTGATTATCAATGTATCAGTACCTAAAATCGATTAGTATTTGAAATGCTGAAAATTCTTGTTATTCTGATTTGATTCTAACACATTGTATGCATGTATCAGTTTATCATAATATAGACAATGACTTTGGAAAAAATATTATGTTTCAATAACAATGAAATTCAATGTGATTATTATTGACTTTTAAAGTACCTCTGAATTTTAACAAGTGCAATTTATTAATTGTGACTGATTTACCAAATTTTATTTAATCAAAAATCAATACTTTAAAGGGAATAACTTCTCAGGGTGAATAAGAAGAAAATAAACATACACAAACACAGTATAGCTTTACAGTGGAAAACTTCCACAATCACAATGCCATTTGATTCCTTGATGTGCGTTTGGATGATCTTGTTCATTTTCTATGTACTTCTTATTCTAGACTTTACACTTTACTTCTAGATTTTGAATTATGAATATCACATTTCAGAGGTCATATTTTATATGCCCAAATTCTATTCTATTGAATAATATTCATATTAACAATTCTGCATGTTATACATGTAAAATTTCATTTAGAACATGCTTCTCAAGTAAAGTTCCAATATTTCAGCATTATTTCACCTTTATCAAACAAGTAATACTTAAAACACTGTTTCTTGAGAATATAATTTAACATAATTAGTGAGTCTTAGTATGTGGATAGCATATTGTTCTTACCTTGACATAATCATTTTGAATTAGAACTAAGTTTTAATGACAACATTACCAATCTCAAGACAAATACTCTGAGAAAGTTTTAATTTTATTTCAGTAAGACATCTTTAAGATAATAACCCTTGGGTCATAATAGAGATCAGTAAGTACACTGAGTCAGAATGATTTTATAAAACTCAAGAAGTGAAGCAAAAGTATTTCCTGATGCTCAGTGTGATTATGAAGGAGCAATGAGGCGGTGCTGACCCTGCAGATGCCAGCTGACACTGTTCAGTCATCAGACACTGTTGACATCTTTTCATTTGGTGTGTAGATAGGAAACTGACTCCGTGCTCTAGAATGTATCCTCAAAATTATTTTCAAGCAATCCAAATTATGTGGTTCCAATAGGAAAACGTTTTCAATTTCAAGTAGAAAATGGATTATGCACTAATCCATAAAACCTTATGTTTTAGACCTCAACCATGCTTCGGTATAGCTATTCTATTACATATTTTAAATGAAGATGTGAATCTGTCTGGTTATCCCAGCCATTTTTCTTACATTTTCCCCAAAGAACAGGACAACAGGCAAGATGGATGAGCTGCCACTTCTCCACACAGGGATGCCAGTGAGAGACACGCATTCCTGATGTAGATTTTGGCATTGGATCTAGATTGGCATCAAACTCCTTAAAGTTTCCTTAAATATCATTGACTTAGTTTCTCTTCTGTGATGGTGCCAATCTCTGTTCCTGTTGAGAAAAAAAAACTCTTTCGTCAAGGCTCTATATGGACTTTGAATTCAGGTTTTGACTCGTGGCTTGATTCAATTACAAGGAGATGTAGGTTTTTGTGTGTTTGTTTGATTTGTCCTGTTTTATTTCTAGTCACAAGCATTCTTTCTTTCTCCAAGTTACCACTATCCCCAAACCTCAGGAGACACAGTTTGCTTGGGTAACAATCAAATCCCGAAAGCAAATCTCTTTAAAAAAAATAAAAATCAATTTTTCACAGTTATTCAAATATGCATAATAATTTGGATTTTGTCTGCTGGGAGGTATCACTTTCTGAACCATGAGTTCCTTCCTTTTAGCTCAGTGTTCTTGTAAGAAAACAGTGTGTATAAGCCGTGTAAGCCTTAGATGGAAACAATATCACTATGATTCACACTACAGAGCTTTGAGTTGTAGGTGTCTTGCCTGAAGCAATTGTTCTGTTTCCTTGGGATGCTGCTTTCTTTGTACTTTCTCTGAAATGAAATTATGCTTGAAAGCTTGATAATTTGATAAATCTTTTAATTGTGAGCTATACATCATCAAGTTCTTTTAGTTTGGTGTTAACAATATTAGCTCTCTCTGAAAAGAGCACACTGCAGTGATTAACTTCCTGCTAAATGCTGCGCTATAGATTTTTGCTTTTTATCTTCCAGAAGCAGCCAAATGATTCAGACATTTGAGTTTTAATATATGAAGTGAAGAAAGCTCCAAGTTTGCCACATGTCTGGAAAGGATCTAGCATTCTATTACTTACCTCAGCCATGAGGTTTGCCTTCATTTTTGTGCTGAGTTTGGGTATTCTAGTCCATATTGCTGAGCATGTGCTTCCTTTATTTGCCATAGTAACAATGGTGACCCCAGAGACTTCTTTCTAGCTTGTTGGCTTTGTTACATATTCTCATTTTGGCTATTACAGAAGACTGACTGACTTACTGTGACCATTTTGAAATTAGATCAGAAATTCTCAATAGTGTGCCACGCTAGGAATTTGTATTATTCATTTGAAAATACATCAAACGCTTTTTTTCTGATGTTCATATTATCAAAACATGGAAAAAGTCTTTGTCTAATTATTCAGGAGAAAGCCAAAAATTACTTAATTGTCTGGGAGAATCCCAGAGGGGAATAAATATTGTAGCATGGGTAAAGAGGAAAGATCTATGAAGAAACCTGGAGATGCAGCCTTTTGAGTACCCCAAAGACTTGATATTATGTCACATAACTGTATATTTAATTTAAATTTATTCAATTTCCAATATTTATTTTTAAGCATTAAACATAAGCACAGATATTTTTTCCAAAAGCCCTTACATTTTATTTTCACAATTATTTTTCCAAAATCAAAATTTTGTCTTTCAGTCAAGCAATATACTCAACAACCTGCTTATACTGGAATTTTGTATGGTTTGAAATTTCATCCCAGCCAGTTAGAGGTTGTATTACCTTGACTAACCACTTTAATTCTTGATGAGTCTGCTTTCCCATCTATAAATTAGGTTAATATGTTTGCCATGGTACTTTAATAATTTAATGAAATACTACATGGAAAAACAGATGTCTACCTGTTTCATATAACATGTCAATTCTTTTCTCATTTAAATAACAAATATTTGTGAGTTTGAAGAGATGGCTCAGCAGTTAAGAGCACTTATTTCTCTTACAGAGGACTCAAGTTCTGTTCCCACTGTCTATGTCAGATGGCTCACAGACACCTACAAAACCAGCTCCAAGGGAAGCTGATGTCCTCCTCTGGTCTCTGAGGGCACCTGCACTCATGCACACGGAACTCCCTCCCCAACACACATGCATGTATAAACATATTTAAAAATAAAATTGTGTTTTTGTTCAGAAATCCCAAATATCTACATGACACAAAACTGATTGTTAAAAGTATCAAGCTCACTAGGTGTGGTGTCTCATCCATTTAATCATAAAATTTGGGCGGCAAAGACATGTGGATCTCTGTGAGATCAAGGCTAACCTGATCTGCATATCAAGTTCTTGGCCAGCTGCTGCTACAGGGAGACCTTATCTCAAAAACTGCGTGTGTGTGTGTCTGTGTGTGTGTGTGTGTGTGTGTACTCACTGTTTGCAAGTGTTTGGATAAAATAACCTTACTTGTATCTGGAAAAAATCAAGAATCTTCTGAAATATGTTGACTATTCTGTGGGTGGTTTCTTAGATACATTTCTTATGTCACAGCAGATAAAATTTATAATGTGCCACCTTTAAATTCATAATCCTATTGTTTATAATTTCATATTTTTAAATATTTTTGACACAATACTGCTAAGTCCTCTGCAATTTACTTTCTATGTTATTGTTTTTATGATTATAAATTTCAACACTGATTTTGAAGTATTCAACTTAATTATCTTCAAAGATATTAATACATACCCTAGTAAGCATATCTGAATACATACGTTTTGGAGTAGACTCCAGGATTCATAACTTTTTTCACATATTCCTGTATATTCACCTTCTTTCACCATACCAATTTTTTTTCTTCTCTAAGCATGTTCTGAATATCCCTACATTCTTTTGCTTAAGTCAGAATTTCTGTATGAAATGGTTGACTCAAAAATAATAAATAAAAAATATTAAAAAATAAAGGGGCTGGAGTGAGGGCTCAACCATTAAGAACATTGGCTGTTCTTGCAGAAAACCTGGGTTCAAATCCCAGCACCCACATGGCAGCTAACAACTGTCCATAACTACAGTTCCAGAGGATCCGACAGACTCTTCTGTCTTCTGGAGGCATTGCACAGGTGCACTTACCTACGATGAAGGCAAAACACACATACACACAAAATAAAAATAATAAATAAAAATATTGAAAAATAAATGGTTGTCTCACCGAAAACAACCCACTATTTATCTGTTCGATGGACTTCTATGAATATCTTACAACCCAGGTCAAATGCAACATGCTATTACATATATATATATGTGTATATATATACATATACATATGCGCATACATATACATGTATATATATATTTATGTATAAAATCAGCGTTAATGTTGATCTCCAATTTGATTGGACTGAGAACCACCAAGGAGATTAGTAAAGCACACATCCAGTTCTTTTTGTGAAGGTATTTCCAGAGGCTAATAGATTATAAGAACTCTAACCCAATCGATGATTTAATCCATTGATAGATTGAAAGTTTCAAAAGACTATTTGGTGTGTTGTGGAACTGCAGAAGGTAGAGCTCAGTTGGAGGAAGGAGGTCCTTGGGGTTGCATCCTTGCGAGTTACTTTATTTCCTGACACTTTCTTGTTAATGCTCTGCTCTGTTTCTGGTCCAGCAAGATGTAAGCTGCTGTATCAAACATTCTCTGTCATCCATGACAGAATGACCAAACTTCTGAAAGCTATTTTAGCTGTACTTTCAACTATTTGTCACACTGGCATAAACCTGACATGTGTAATACACACACACACACACACACACACACACATTTAAAAAATGTATTATATTTGAGAAGGAATCATGGAAATTTACATCATGCTAACTAGTAGAGGTGATAAACATTACCATTGAAATCTACCCAATGACTTTATAGAGACACACAAAAAAAAATAGTTTACTTCTTATATGAATTTACTCCCTATCTAGATTTCAGCAGCATACTAGAAGAAAACTGTCTCCACCACTATTTAAGTGTACTTAGAACGATGAAATGAAATAAATCCTTTAATCCTTCTTTGAATGATATTTTTGCTTCACAAAAATGAGCATTCTTAAGTATGGAGGCCTTGAGAATTACATGGAGGTATCTGGTAATATTTATTTTCTATGATAAACTTAGAATGCTGGTGCTGGGAGTGGAGACAAGGGAGGAAGGGAGAGCAGGCTCTGAACAAATCCAGCATGTACATATGAAAAGAAGTACATGAAGATGCAGGAGATAGGATTTGGGTTATGGGCTACTGGGACACCCTGCTCTTTTGGTAAATAGTGACACAGAGCCAATGGAAACCAGGAAGACTCTTCCAAAAGCCAAAACTTGTCTTCTAATATCTTCAAAAATATTTAGACTCTGCTGTAACAGCATATCTTTCCTCAGAAAAAGTTGACATTCCTTCTCCTTTGACCCTTTCCGTGACCTTCTAAATGAATTGTAATTCTGTATTTCACAGCTCAAGACATTATCTCCTGGCACCTTCCAAAGTTGTCTGAGTGTTTTGATGGAGCTATGGAAAACTAGCCAAATTAGATGGCTGCCTTTCTTTACACATGAACTCATTTCTCCACCCTTATACAACTTGTCTCATCCTTTGCTGTAACTGGAATGAACTTCCATCTAACTTTGCTTCATCCTCCTCAAATTCCATCTCGATTTATGTACTGAAATGCTGCTATTGAGACTTAAAGGTATAACAGAAGTGTCTCTCTGTTCTTGGAGACTTTCAGGGTTCTTAAGACTATATTACAAATGAAATATGATTTCTTATTTTGATCACATTTACCCCATACTCCTTTCCCTAACACTTCCAGGATTCACTCCATGACTCCCAAACCTACCTCCTACTTGATGCCATCTTTTAAAATTATTTTTAATTAACACAATACAAGTTATACTACCCATATGAGGCATAAGTAAGGGGACACCCAATGGAGCATAATCAACCTACCAGGGGACATACCATTGAAGAAAACTGACTCTCCCTCTCCCTCCCCTAGAAGATCCTCAGTTGGGGTGGGAGTTCATGATTCCCTTTTCCCTCCATGCTAAAATGTTGTATCTCTTGGTCTTGTGCAGGACTTATGCGGGTAACCATAGCTGCTATGAGTTCATGAGTGCCATAGTCCTGTCATGTCCAGAAAATACTGTTTGGTCCATTCTCTCTAACTTCTGTCTCTTGCAATCTTCCTGTTTGTTTTTCCTCCTGAACCTTGGGGAAGAGAGTGAAGCATCTGTGATAGACATAAATGTCCAGTTTATGACTAGGCACTCAATAGACGCTTAAATCAGTTTCGAGTTTCTTTGTTAACCACAGTCCACTGTATAAAGAACTTTCTCTGAGATAACACTAATCTATGGATATAGAGATCTATATTTATAGCATAGTTTGATACTATGCCCACTAGCAAAATAATGGTAGTAGGCTCTCTTCTGGGACCTAGGATTTCCTCAACCATGAGTTCTTGGGCAGATTTACATTACCAAGAATGCATTTCCTCCAGTACAGAAGATCTTAAGTTCAATATGAGAGGAACTGCTCATAGAACATTCATGTTACTATTGCAGCCATGGACATATCTTTTCAAAAAATAATAATACATATAGGAAATTTGATTTGTTAAATACATTTGAAATGATTTGAAAAATGTACAAATTGTACAAATACTATTGAAGTACAATATACTTCAATATTTATATACTTTATATCCTTTACTAGTTTGTGATTTCTCAAAGACATGAAAGATGTACATAAAATCATTGTACAGTGAATGAAAAAAACATTATTTGAATTCCTACTTGAATGATAGGACCAGGTTCATACATGAAGTCAGGAGAAAGCTAACAAAGTACAATCTTTGATTTTTAAGTCAAATAGTAGAAAATATATTTTAATTGAGAATTTGAAGTTTGCTAAAATGGGATTTCAACAAAAGCATCAATTTCATAGAACTAGGAAGGATTAATGCATCAGAAAAAGAAATAACAGGGCTGGAGAGATGGCTCTGCATTTAAGAACACTGACTGTTCTTGCAGAAGACCCAGATTCAAATCCCAGAACCTACACCACAGTTAGCAACTGTCTGTAACTCCAGTTCCAGGGGATCCGACAGCCTCTTCTGTCCTCCATTGGCATTGCACAACACAGGTGCACTTACCTACATGCAAGCAATACATACAAATAAAATACAATACACAAAAATAAAAATAGAATATTTTTAAAAAGAAAAGAAATAGCATGTCTTATGAAGTAGACCAATCAAAAATTTTGCAAGAAAGGTATATATTATTTAAAAACAAAATTAGTGATTTTTTTTCAGGCCACAACATGTGAAATCTCAAAAAACAGTCTAGTATCTGGTTAATGGTAGTTCTCAGAAAAAAGACTCTCATAGTCAAATTAGGTAGCTAAATTTTTTAATTGATTAAATTTGTTGACAAGTTTATATATGTATAAAATATATTCAGATAACTAATTTCTCACCCTCTTCTAACTCCTTCTCATCCTTGCTATTTCCACCCTACAAATTCCTTTCCCACATTCATGTCTTTTTAGTTTTTGTTTGTTTGTAATTCAGTGAACATCAGGGAACATTAGGGAGAAGGACAGCCATGTGCTACCTTCAGGGTACCACAGAGACATTGCAAGACTGACTCATAGCAGCAGCAGTTGCTTGGGTGGTAAACAGTCCATGAGAGACTTGAAATGGTTCTTGGGGTCCTGTCCCCACTGTTGATCTATTGATGGTTTCTGGGGGAGGAGAAACTATTGTCTTCAGTTGTGTACTCAAAGTTGAGTCCATCCTGCTCCAGTGGACAGTTGCAAAGTCATGGGCACCCTGAGCTCTAGTTGAATCAGTGTTTTCAAAACAAATGATGGAATTCTTTATGGTTGCACATCTTAAATTCTTTATGGTCGCACCTCTTAACAAAAGTTGTTGCTGAATTTCCTGCTGAAAAGTTCAGTTCTCACAATTTTAGGTTTTCTGTGATCTCTTTAACATGCCCATATTTAGCCTTGGTGCTCATGTCTTTGGATACTTTCTGCTGGGAAGATATTTCATATGGTTGAAACATTCCCTCATGGAAGATGGGAAGGGGTTCTTGAGAATCCAAGAACCATTACAAGACTCACGAAATTCTTCTCTACAGTTATAAAAGGAGTGAGCAGTTGCTGAGGAGACTTTTTGGTGGTATACTTACCTGGAGTTTACTCAGGGCTCTCTGCAGATGTTGCTTTCATAAGCTGACACTCAGGCCAGGGTGGGCCTTTTGGTGATGCAGCTTCCTGAGTCATTCATGCTTCTACATGTAACCTCTCACCTATGTTCTGCAAGTAACCCCAGTGAACACGCTGGTTCACCAGAGTAGACATGAATGAAAGCATTTCTTTGGTGCCCTTAGTCATGTTTTTTTGTACATTTTCTTCTAAATCATGCCAGGAAAAGTCATATTCATTTGAAATCCTCAAATGTAGTAATTTGAAACAATAACAAAAATATTAATTATCCCTCTCTTGTACTTCAAAATAAAAACAATTTATTTTTGCAAGACTGCATGAGATGGCAAACTTAAAATTCAAAAATCACTTAGAAGGAATTATATACAAGTTTTAGTTGGTTATAGCTGCGGCAATAACATGCAGGGTTTTTGAAGCTTCTGGGACCCTCTTGACCAACAACTCAACAGAGGTCATCCCACACATGTTATTTGGCTTCTTTGGTAACCAATGGGCTGTGGTTAGGGGTGTTATCCCTCCTTCCACATAGGGTAACTCCAAGTAAATGTGTTATATACATATGGCCTTTCAAATATGCTTGGTGCTGTTTATCTCTACTCTTTCCTTTCCTCCTCCCTACATTTCCATTTCTCTCCCCATTTAAATCCACTCTTCTCCTTTCTCTCATCATATTCTCTGTGCTCTACTATCCCATTTTCTCCTTTAATTACTTTCTCTTTGCCTACCCCAACCCCCAACACAATGTCACCTTTCTAGTTTCATGGCTTCTACAGGTGCTCCAAGTTAAACAAAGAATAAAAAGATTTGAAGCCAGAGTCCACTATGGTCTTTGCTTCTTTGGGTCTGAACTACTTTGTGAAGTATATTTTTTCCAGTTCCATCTATTTACCTGGAAATTTCATAGTTTCATTGTTCTTTACAACTGAGTAAAATTCCATTGTGTGTATGTATCATATTTTCATAATCCATTCGTCAGTTGTTGATCATCTAGACTGACTAGATTTCCCAATGATTATGATAAAGCAACAATAAATATGGATGGTAAGTCCCTACTGCTGAAAACACCACACACTTGGATCCCAGGTCATGAAGCAATTAAGATGGTACTGACCTGGAAACATCCTACTTGTTGGCTAGTTTGCAAATGTTGAATGGTGCTATGCAAGCTGCTGATGGAGAAGAGTCATCAACAGTCTGAATTCACACAGTGTGAATCCTGGGACTTATAAATAATGACCACACTTGCAAGATATGCCTGTTGATGTAATAGCTGCATGAATGTTATGGGCATAACCAATGGCTTTGTGGTTGGACTTAAGACTAACTCCACAGGAGGGACCTCATGTCTGGCACTGTAAAGCTGTCCAAGAACCTATGAATAGGGAAGTCATAGACCACACTAATATTATTTTGTTAGAAATGTGTAGTACCAAACTGCCTTCTAAATAATGATCCTTGTTACCATGGTGCATGTCTTACCTCTCTTAACAGAAGTGTCTTTATGCAATACAGAGACTCAGAAGTATTCAAAATATAGAGAATGAGTTACTAGGAAGTTATCATCCCTAAATGTGACATCTATATCAAATCGCTATCCCCCTCATCCCCAAGGGTCAGAGAACATGGTGGAAGACAGGGTGGAAAAATTATAAGAGTCAGAAGTTAGGTAAGATTGCATTGAAACAATGTCTTCTGAATATGACAGGGCTATTGGATTCATGAAAACAGCAGTTGGGGTTTCCAATAAGAAACCTACAAATGATCCAGCTGGCCGACACTCCAACATGGAGAAGGAAGGAGTTTATGAGGCCCACATCTCACTAAGGAGCTACTGGGAGTTGATGGCCCCTGGGAAGAGATTCAATTTTTTTGAGTGGTTGGTTTGGCCCATGATAGGATAGTTGCCCATGCTCCCTTGGATGGTCAAATATATCTTTGTGTGTATTGACAACACTAATTCTTTCTAATTTCTTCAGATAAGCCATATTTTATATTCTATTTTAAACCCTCATTTTATATTTGAGGTATGTTTTTATCTGCCCATCCTAGAGATGTTATATGATCTGGTATAATGTTCAACTCTAATGTCTAACTGCTAGCAGAAATTATTTTAAAACATATTAATATTATAAGCCAAAGATAGCAAAAAAGACAATTAAATATCATAAGCAAAATGCCTAGTTTGTTTTCTTTCCAGTTAATTCCATGCAAAAAATAAAGAAGTCTGTATTTTAACCTAAATTGGTTTAACCTCTCATGTCTATGAACAAATTACATATTAAAAGTTAGGACTTCAATTATTATTTAAAAGGCATTGTGATCCATAAGTATGAAATGAATTTAATGAAGACAGTGAGCTGTTGTATGCAAAAAGAATAAAGAAAAATTAAATAACTAAATATGTGACCTGGTTTGAACCAACAACTCATTGTCTTTGTTAGAGATTTTGGTCCTACCCCCCTCTCAACCTTTACACAATAGCTGATGAAGAACAGTAACTCAGCTTTTTCTATGGGCTGCTCTGCAACAAAATCCTGTCAGTATTCACTGCTGAAGTACTATAATTAGAACTTGCTAGAAGCAAAATTACAGTGATAAATAATTATATTTTCTCTACTAACAGCACATGTGGGAATACAATAGAGATAAACACAATGAGACACGGAAAAAGAGACAAAGCGTTCTTTCTGCCTAGCGTCTCTGACAAAAGCTGCACTAGAAACAGCAGTAAACTTAGTATGCAAGAAGTAACCCAACCAGTGCTGCCCAGGTTGTCAATGTCCAGAAAGTATGAGATCCCGTCATTCTTAGAAAATCAATGACAGTGTCATGTTAAATGCTCCTTCATGGATTATTATAGGGCACAGTCTAGAAATCCCTTTAGCCTCATCCCACCACCACTTTACTATTTTCTCCACTAGGTTTTAGTTTCCTTTATTCACACAGCATGGTTAAACAAACATCAGCACTGCCAAACAAATACAGGTATATTAGCTGGGCAAATATAGAAACCAACACTACTTCAAATTGTGTGGAGGATGTCCTAGAGGATGTGCAATATAGACAACCAGTGAAGGTTGAATTGACAACTCTGCAAAGTATTTTCCATACATTGCACAGAGAAAATATATGGTAGAAATAAAGGACTAATTTCATGGGAGTACCCTCAACCCAGGAACTCTCATGATGTTTACTAGACCTGTTCAGTATAGCTGCAAAACAAGCACATAGAAAGCCTGTCTAACCTAGAGAATCAAGCAACTCAGCATACTGGTACTGCTGGAGCAGCAGCCTCAAGGTACCTCTAACATCTTAAAGTATAAGACACTTGAACAAAAAAAAAAGCAGAAGCAACAACAACAAGAAAAGCAAGCAAGCAAACAAACCCTTAAGTGACAAGATATGCACTTTTAGGGGTCTCGTCCCTTTATCTCTGTGCTGCATGAGAAAATTTCCAATGCAGATGTGATTCCAATTTCACACACACACACACACACACACACACACACACACACACACACAAAATATATATATATAATCTATTAAGTAATGAGTATCTGTGCATATTGATGATAGAAACTCAGTATTTTTCTGTAATTCTCATTTGTTTTCAAGAGAATAAATGTATATTGAAAGAGAAAGAGGAGAGAGAGAGGGAGAGAGAGAGAGAGAATATGTTGGTACCACTTAAGAGCAAAGGACACAATAATATCAACTCTATCACTAGAATTTTTCTATGAAGCTAAAACAACAACGTGTAATCTGAATAATATGCCCCAGAAATGTGCTATGAACATTCTTTAAGTCTCAGAATGTAAAAACTTCATGATTTTATTTGGTCATGTTGTCAGTGCCCTCATGAATGGAGATGAACCCCTATAAAAGACCTGGGATGCATTTTCATTCCATTATGTGAGAACTCAGTGAGAAAGACCCTCTCTGTACTAAAAACAGAATCTTCTGGCTTCTTGATTCCATACTTCCCAGCTTAAATAACTTTGAAGACCAAATCTCTGTCCCTTAATAATTATGCAGTTTATAGTGTTTTCTTACAGCAGTATGGATTGTCTAGGAAAATTAGGATACAAGTGATTAACTTGTCCTCTTGTGCATGGAGAAAATTCTCTCTTACCCCAGCATACCAACATGGGAGACCCTAAATTTTGAGAACTTCGAGGACCTAGCTTTGTTGTTGGTTGGATGATAGAATCTGTTAAGAATTATTTTCTTTTGCCGGGTCAGAGGTTTCTGACTCTAACCTACATGGAGAGTTTAGATTATTCCTATAGGAATAGGGACTCTGTTCCATTCCCACACTCTTGCCTTGAATTCTTTGACATTAACTACTGAACAATTTCTTCTAAATTCACTTAGAATAACAACTGTTGAAATAATGTGCTTATCTATTATGGAAAGCCTATTGTAGTTCCCTTCACTGACAGAGTGATACAAGAAACAAGGCTATCAGTTGAGTATAGGGATGAGAAACATGAGAAAAGGAAAGAAAATATATCTAGAATAAGCATTCAAAGCAGCATGAGCATGGAAGCTGAAGTCAATGCTTTGCAGCATCAAGAGTTTTGTCCACCCTGTTCCTGATTTCAGAGCTGGTCACATTTTCTCTAGATACATTTAGCTGCATGGATGTGGGAGTAGAATAGGAAGTGAATTTTATAAACATATTTTATTTATTATTATTTGTTGTTTTATGTGTTTGAGTGTATTGCCTGCATGTATGTAAGGGCACTTATGTCATGCAATGCCCATAGTGGCCGAAAGAATGCATTAGATCCTCTAGAATTGGAGTTACAGATGGTTGTTATTTGCCATGTGAGTGTTGGGAACTGCACCCTGGTCTGCTACAAGAGCAGCCAGTGCTCTTACCCACTGAGCCATCTCTCTAGCCCCAAGAAGAGTAGAATTTAAGTGTGATTACATTTTTATTGAACAAGAACTTATGCTATTGAGATACAGCACTCTGACTCAACTATATTTCCAGAATTTTTCTGAACTTCATTTTTACTAACCCCAAATACTCTCTTTTGTCAAACAAATGAATACATCATTTGAAAATAATTGGGTTTTCTTTTTTGTGTTTTGTGTTTGAAATTGTATATCTAAAACATTAGGGAACATGTTGTACCAGAGTTTGTTTCATATCTGTTTAGGTTTGCAAGTTTTACTTGGTTAATTGTTCCCTTGATCAGAATGAAGTGCCCTTTTTGTCTCATGATTACTTTTAGTTTGACGTCTACTTTACTAGATACTATGATAGAAATATCTGCTTGTTTCCTGTTTCCATTTCCCTGGAATAATTCTTTTCAACCTTTCACACTAAGGTGGTGTCTATCCTTGAAGGTAAGATGAGCTCCTGTAGGTAACAAGAAAGATAGATTTTGCTTCTTAATTCATTCAATTAATTTGTATATTTTGAAGTATTGAGGGAATTAATGTTTAAAATTATTATTGAACGTTATCTATTGATTACTGCCATTTTATTTTCTCTGTGATATTAGTCTCATTTTGTGTTTCAGTAATTATAGCTTCATTTGCTTTCTGTATGTAGCCTCTTTGTTATTTTTCTTCCCCTCTGAGTCTAAAGCACTGTTTCCAGTATTCTCTATAGGGCTGGTTGGTGGATATTATTTTCATTCTGTTATGTCTTAGAAAGTTCTTTCTCCTTAAACTATGACAGATAGTTTTGCTAGGTAAAGTAGTCTGGCTTGGCATCTGCGGTCTTTTGGAAATTGGAGTATATTGTTCTCCAGGCTCTTATGACTTTTGAAGTTTCCACTGAGCAGTAAGCTGTTATTCTGATGGGATTTCCTTTATATATGTCTTGTGGTTTTCTCTTGCAGTTTTAAATACCATTTTGGTTCACTTAGTGTTTTTTTTTTCACACTATGACATAAGAAGTTTCTTTTCTAGTCATTTTTTTTTTGGTGTTCATTGACTTTGTTATCTGTATGGGTATGGCATCAAGCTACATTACAGATCTATAGATATGAAATCTGCATGGTACTGGCACAAAAACAGACATGTAGATCAAAGGAACAAAATAGAAGATCCAAATATGAGTGCACACAATTGCAGCCATCTGATATTTGACAAAGGTGCCAAGAACACACAAAGAAGGAAAGATAACATCTTCAACAAATTGTACTGGCAAAATTGGATCTCAACATGTAGAAGAAATTAAGCCCATATCTATCACCCTGCACAAATTGGATCTCGGCATGTAGAAGAAATTAGACCCGTATCTATCACCCTGCACAAAATCAAATCCAAATGGATCATAGACTTCAATGTGAAACCTGAAATACTGAAACCATTAGAATAAAACATAGCCAGAACCCTTTAAGATATAGGGGCAGGAAAGGACTTTCTAAATCAGACATCAGTTGCTCAGGAATTAATTTGAGCAATTGGGAAATGGGATCTTAGTAAACTAAAAATTTCTGTACAGCAAAGAATCAAACAATTGAGTGAATGGAAGGAAGGTAATGTAGGAGGAGAGAAAGGAAGGAGAGATGGATAATACTAAGGATATGTGAAAAAGTCATAGGAAAATATATTATTTTATAATATTACTTAAAAATAAAAACATAGAGCTTCTTCTTTCTCCTTATCCCCTAGGTTCCTCATATACCCTTCCCTCCCCCCTCTATTATACTAACCCAATTTTTATTCATATCTCCCTTATTAAGGCCTGTTACCTACTATTCTTCTCCTTCAGGTTATTTCTTTTCCTTTACCTCTCTGTTTCCTTACCCTCATCCCGGTTCGTGTAATTATGTCTGCTTGCATACTTATTTATCAGAATCTGATTCTAGGATCCACATATGAGGGAGAACATATGTCGATATTTTTTCTGAGTCTGTGCTACT
>NW_008337147.1:9621541-9622884 GCF_000622305.1 Nannospalax galili
AAATCTCATTCAATTTTATGTCTTACAGGATTTATACTGATTTCAATATTGTATAACTGTATTAATTCAACAGTGAACCTAAAAATTTACAGTCACTTTTGAAAGAGATGTATCCTTGCTCTGGAGTGTGTTACTGAATACGTCAAAGCTGTAGTGAAATGCTTCTTCTAATCATATCGCTATTAAAAATTAAAAAAAACATAATAAGATGGGCACAATACATGTAACATTCACAAATAGGGAGGAATACTGTGCAAGACTGTCTTCTGGACATGACTTCGCTGTCACACACATGAACTCAAAGAAGCTGTGTTTACCTGCACCAGGCCTGAATACGATCAAGCAGTTAAAGCCTCCAGAATGGATGAGGGAGGGCCTATCAAGTTCCCAACCCTAGGTGAGGAGCTAATGGGCAGGTGATTCTGCTGGGGAAGAGTCACTTTTCTTTGAGGAGATGGCTAATGATAGGCTGCCTGTACCCAATGGATGACCCCACATCAATATGCATATTGGACTAATTGGACTGAGTTAAAATGTAATTAATTTAAAAATTAATT
Source organism: Nannospalax galili (assembly GCF_000622305.1). Taxonomy (NCBI): domain Eukaryota; kingdom Metazoa; phylum Chordata; class Mammalia; order Rodentia; family Spalacidae; genus Nannospalax; species Nannospalax galili. Next base: position 9,622,099 of record NW_008337147.1, read on the forward strand.
AATTGTTAAAGGAATTTTGCTTATCAGAGGATCCCTGGGAATGTGGTGGCCATCTCACTTTGTACATAGGAAATAGAAGTGGGAGCGAGTTTTCATTTTTTTCTAGACATGTCATATGTGTTGTAAAGAGTGGAGTGAGTTTCAACCTTGCCCAGGGAATTTAGCTAACATAGTACTCCTGATCTGTCTCTCCAATATCATTTATTTCTCTATGATGGAGGGCTATATGACATCTCTGCATCAGCTATAGAAATGAACTCTTCCCTCTTCTTTCTCCAGGGAACCAGTATGCATGTGAGATGCATGTGTTAGTGACTTTGTCTCCATTTTATTTATTTAAGAAAACATGCAATTGAAAAAGTTTGAGACAGTCCAGTCCTGTCTAAAGCTGAGTGGGTTAACAATTTGAGACTTTACTTTTTGAAAATGTATTCTATATTTTGTCCATATTTTCTAGTAATAACTGAACTCAGATAATGTTCAATTTTTGTTGTGTTGTTAACTAAAGCCACCTACCTTGAATTCTTTCTTATATGTCTGGATTTTACATAGAAGTTTATTGTATAGACTATGTTAATTTGAAATTGTAGTGCATTGTTTTATAGCTGCATTCAACACTTATAAACACATGATACATCTTGCACACAATATAAAACATATCTAATCCTCTATTGCATAAAAATTTAGATATGACATCATGAATTCTACTGAGATTAAACATTCCTTGTAGCAATGTTTGTCATAAGCATGATTCATTTTATAAGAAGATCTTTTCAAATTCAAGGT
>NW_008337147.1:9623704-9635293 GCF_000622305.1 Nannospalax galili
AAAATAAAAATAAAAATAAAAACATAGTGTGTGTGTGTGTGTGTGTGTGTGTGTGTGTGTGTGTCTGAAGGCTCTCTAACAAATATCCCAGTGGTAGGTAAGAGAAAACTCCCCTCAAGTTGTTAATCAAGGTAGTCTAAGAGATTATCAAAATAATATAGACTGTTGCCTCTCAATTTGAAGAACAGACACCCTTGCTCCAGACAAAGAATGGAGAAATTAAGCTTGAACTGACCTGGAAGCCTCCTCCTTGAAGATTTTCTCTCATAGTTTCTGAAGGAATTTGGAAACTTCCAATGTAGAAAACTAATCAATAATCTTATATAGTTTTAAAGCCTACAAACTACAACAATGATGTGCTCAGCATGATATCTCAATTGGTGCAATACTGGTACTATCATCTTTGGGTTAATCAATAGTCATTTGCCTAGACATCGGGGCACTCAGCAGGATGGAATTTATCCCTGGTACTATGGCCATATCCAATACCTGTGTTAGAGATGTCACGGATCCTAAAGGAGAATCTACTACTGCCACTTTCCTAAACCAATGCAACTTCTAACTATATTCTAAATTCTTATCCTTCTATTAATAAAGTGTAACTCTTACCTCTCATCAAAGAAGCTTCTTTTTGCAGCATATGGAGACAATTACAAAACTCCACAACTGACCAAAATGCAAAGAATAAGTGACAGTGTGGTGCCTAGCCTCAATGGATATCTGTAATACAATCTCTTCACCGAAGGCTCAGGGAACATCACAGAAGAGGAGGCAGAAAGACTGTTAGAGCCAGAAGAACAGGATACCAGCTGGTTGCTAAATAGTGTAAGCTAGACACGGCAGGGATGCTATATCCATGAAAGCTCAACAACATAGTTGTCTGCACAAGGTCTGGATAATGACAGCACCACTTGACATGTTAATGTGGATGGAGGAAGTTTCAAAAGGTTCTACCTTTTGATGAAGCACCATAGGCAATGGCTACGGAGGGAGAATGTTTTCTCCCTGGACAAACTCCAATTCTAAGTGGTCAATTCTAAGCATATGTACATATGAGTACTACTAACTGGACTCACTGCATTGTGTGTATGTGTGTGTGTGTGTGTGTGTGTGTATGAGTAACAAAAATATTTAAAGAAGTGGAAACTAAATTGAGAAGGAATTGGGGACATGGGAGGAGTTGGAGGAGGTAGAAAAAGTGTTGGAAAGGATGTAAATACACCACTTATTGTATGAAAATCTCAAAAACATTAAAATTAAAAATAAAATAAACATTAGGGGATGTTTGCCCATCCCATTCTTTGTCCCTAGCCCAGTGGGTGGCACAGACTAGTTTTCCAACCCGTATATCCAGAGTGAGTGAATGATGAAATAAGAATGAGAAAATAACGAAGGAAGGAAAGAACTGGCGAAATCTTTCATCCTACAATTTATTGGTTATGAGGAACCAAAAAAAAAAAAAGGTTTATCTTTGTGAAGGAGTAACTTTTTCTCTATTTAATTCTATGTACTATTTTTAATCTGTATGTCATTAATTTCTGCTCCTGCCTTTTTTACTTCCTGTCATCCACTGCACTTAGGTTTCACTACTTGCTTTTCTAGAGATTTGAAATGTCTTTGGATTATTTATTTGAGCTCTTTCTGATTTATTTTAATGTGAGCACTTGTAACTATGATCTTTCCTCTTAAGACTGTTTTTGTTGTATCCAGAATTTCTAAAATTTTGTACCCTCATCTTCATTTGACTCTAGGATTTTTTTTTCAGTTTTCTCTCTGATTTTGTCAGTGATCTCCTATTTGCTCAAAAGTTTATTGATCACTCTTCAACTACTTATGTTTTTTTCTGAGATGATACTTTTTACTGATTTCAAACTTTATTTCACTGTGTTTTGATAGGATGCAGGGAATTATTTTGATTTTTGGTATTTATTAAGGCTTTCACTGTGGCCCATAATGTGGTAAATTCTAGAGAAGGTTCCATGCAGTGCTGAGAATAATGTGCTCCAGTATTTGTTGGGTGGAATGGTCTGTAAATATCTGTATGAAGTTCAATTGACCTATGGTGTAATATAGCTCTTACATTTTTTAGATAGCATTTGTTTTGGATGACCTATGCTAATATGATGGTGGGTATCCCATGATTATTGTGTCTGAACCTATGTGGTCTTTTATGCATTTTAGTGTTTATTTTATATTATGAGGGGAACCATGAGGCAGTGCAGACCAACCCCTACCCAACTAACCAAAAGAAAAAGAGAAAAGACCCAAGTTAATAAAATTAAGGATGAAAAAAGAGTTGTTACAACAGACTTTAATGAAATCCAGGAGATCATCAAGGAACACTATGAATATTTATATTTCAACAAATTGGAAAATCTAGAAGAAATGGATAAACTTCAAATGCATATGATCTACTAAAATTAAAGACAGAAACAACCTAAACATAGCTACAACCAGCAAATACATAGAGGCAGTAATTAAGTCTCTCATCCAATAAAAGTCCAAGGCTAGATGAATTTCCTGATGAGTTATACTGAACTTTCAAGGAAGATCTAATATCAACATTTCCCAAACTGTTCCACAAAATAGCAAGGGAAGAAACAATAGCAAACTCATTTCTCAAGGTCTGTATAGCCCTGGTATCCAATCAGATAAAGACATAAAAACAACAAAAAATAGAACTCTAGATTAATATCTTTCATGGAAATACATACAAAAATCCTCAATAAAATACTCAAAATTGAATGCAGAATCACAGTAAAAAGATGATATGCCACAGCCAAGACGCAGGTGTGCAAGTTTGTTTCAACATATGCAAATCAATAAATGTAGCATACCAACTAATAGATTTAAAGACAAAAATCACACAATGACCTCAATAGATGCAGAAAAGACATCTGAAGTTCACAAGGCTTTCCTGATAAAAGTTCTGAAGAAAATATGAATAGACATAACATACCTCAGCATAATAATAGCCTAAACAGCGAATCTTCAAACAATACCATGCTAATGGGGAGAAACAGAGAGCATTTTCTATAAAATCTGTTATGGGACAAAGGTGCTAACCTCACCACTCATTCTGTAGTTCTCAAGTCTTAGCTAGAGCAATCAGATAAGAGAAGATATAAATGGAATAAAAGTTGGAAAGAAAGGACGTAAACTATCCCTATTTGCAAACAACATGATTCTATACTTAAAATGTCTTCTTTGACTTCACCAAACAAAATAAATCAAAACAAAACCCAAAACCAAACAGACAAACCAACCAACCAACAAAACAAACAAACAAACAAACAACTTCTGTATCTGATGAACCCTTTCAATGTGGTAGCAGGATACAAAACCAACATGTGAAAACCAATAGCTTTTATACCCACCAACAATGAATTTGTTGACAAAACTCCTGGAAAAGACTTCATTCACAACAGCCTAAAAGCAAACAAATATAAAATACTAGAAATAAACATACCAAGGAGTCAAAAGACCTGTACAGACAAAAATATTAAGACTCTGAATTAAAAAGTTCAGGAAGACACATTAGACAATGGAAAGACCTTCTATTCTTCTAGATTGCAGAATTAATACTGTGAAATTGACTGTACTATGGAACATATTCTGTAGAATCAATTTAATCCCCATCAAAATTCCAATAGCATTCTTCTTAGAATAGTAAAATTCATATGGAAATACAAAGGACATGAATATCCAATTTAGCAATTCTAAACAGAAAGAACATACCAAGACATCAAATTACCTAACCTGGAAGTATACTATATTGTCACAGTGATGGAGACAGCAGAATACTGGCACAGGAACAGATAAACAGACAAATGGAATTTAATAGAATACCCAAAGGAAAGCTCACACATCTATAGGCACTTTAGTTTTACAAAGATATCAAAAGCATGAACTAGAAAAAAAAAAAAACAAAGACAGACTTTCCAATAGATGGTGCTTGATATTCATTTGTGGATGGAAATTAGACCCAAATTTTTCATCGTGAACATAAAGAAAAATCAATTCTGGATCAAATACTTTAAAACCAGAAACATCAAACTGCTAAAAGAATACATGGGAAAATACAACAGGATATAGGTATATGTAATACAGTTCTGAATAGAAATATCACAACAAACATCCCTTGTAGCAGGAGGCCTGCAAAGATGGTGCAGACCCAGAGCCCTGTTCAAATGGGTAATTCTAAACACTTAGTCCTTCTGATGGCTATGGTGAAAGTCTGTAACACACACACACACACACACACACACACACACACACACCCCAATACAAGATAGGCATGTTGGAAATGTTGGAAAGGGATTTTTGGAGAAGATAGAAAGGGGTGGAAAGAAGATAAAAGAATGTGGGTGGTTGTAGCAGGAGGCCTCCAAAGATGGTGCGTACCCAGAGTCCTAGGATTCAGTGAGAATTAACTTCGCTTCTTGGTCTGCAAATAGCCTGCCAAAAGAAGCCCACAGCTCAGTACCCATACCCTGCTCACGAGCCCAGTGACTGCTGACAGACTGCGTAGCGTGGACCAATCAGAAAACAATACACTGACTAAAGGGACTTGGGGGCAGGGAAAAGGGAAATATAAGGCCTGCCCCCTCCTACATTAAACGAGCCTGCAGCACCTCGCCTAGTGCTTGCTTCTACCAGACTCCCGCTGTCTGTGTGTTGACCCCGCGTTTCTTGCCCCCCCAAATGAGCAGGGGACCTGATCCTGGTTAGGGTCTTCACAGCTGGCGTGAGGAGAACCCGCAACACCTGGCACCTGAACAGACACTCCTGCCCAAGGTGTTGGAGACACCCAGAACTTCGGTTCACTCGGTAAGTAGGCCCCTGGATTTGTCTGTTTCTTTGGCTGCTCCAGGGTAAGCCCCCTCCTCTGTCCCCTCCACCCTGTCTGTCGTCTTTATTGTTGGACTAGTTTGTTAGATCAGGGAGGCACACTCCCTCACGTGGTCCCGAAGACCACGTCAGCACCTCCCCCCTCTTGGCTCAGCCTGGTGAGTTCACATAAGGGCTGATCCACCCCAAACTCAGAGCCCAGGCTTCGGGTCACTCTGTTGCCTGTCCCAGAGACACCGTGTGAGCATACAGCTGGAGGTGTCATGGCCTCCAGAAGTCCCTCACTGAGCACAAGACATTTGGGTCTGATATAACTTTACATGTCAGGTGGTTTATATCTGAGTGGCTCACAGTGCTACTTTGCTTCCCTTGTGCCCTCTTGGTGGTCACCCTTGTCTTCTACTTTTGTAAGGAAGGAACTCCTTTGCCTATATCTCAGGATATTCTCCTAGAGCTACCATAGAAGGAGTTACTCTCTCCCCCCCAGTAACGATCCCACCTCTTCCCCTGCTAACATGCCCCTCCCTCCTAGACTGCTCTCCTTAAAGCCTCACCTGCCTTTGTCTGCATTTCGGTTAACATTGGCCCCAATGTAGCACAGCATCCATGACTGCTCACCCCACTTGCTGACGTCCTTCTTATCCACAAAGCAGCTGAGCAATCGGGCCCTGACTCCCCATATTTCAAACAGGTTCTTCACCAGTGGTCCTTACAGTTACAAACCCACTATAATTGGTATAGCTTACTAAAGGCAGTCTTAGAACCCTCAGTCTTTCTAAACTGGAGCGTAGCCTATGACAATCAGGCAAAAAACCAGGCATGCCTAAATCTCCAATATGGTCTCAACATTATTTTGGACATGCTCACGGGACGTGGACAATATACTAACCCCATCTCCCAGTCTACTATTGGCCTCCATGCCTATTTTCAACCAGTTTCTGACTTGGCCTTTAAGGCCCTTAAATGTTGTTCCCCCTGTGACCCACAAGTCTTTTCCGTAACTTGATTCAACAGTCAGGGGAGTCCTTCACAGACTTCTTTACCCATGTCACCTTGTCACCAAGGCAGTAGAGTGGGGGGTTGAGTCTGGACCCACCCAAGAGGTGCTTATCAAACAATTAACTTGGGAGGGACTAAACATCCCTACTCATAATGCTATCTTGACTGTCTGCAATGATAACATTCACAAATGGGTACTCCCTATTAGAGACTTAGACCCTAGGGTGGGCCCTATTGAGGTTTTGAGCACCTCCTTGGAGACTCTTTTGTTGCAAGGAAAACCCGCCTACTTTGGCACATGGGAAGGCTGCTGGAACTGTCGGGGGCTTGGCCACTTTCATAGCCACTGCCCGAGAGGTACAGCCAGCCCCAAGACTCTCTGCCCCAAGTGACAAAGAGGGTTCCATTGGGCTAAAGACTCTAGGTCACAGCCTCAACCAGACTCGGCTCCTTTAAACTCCACCTGGGGTGCCCCTCAGCCCCAACCACAAGAGAGAAAACGAGACAGATATTACGGACTCTCCCAATCTTCAACCACTCCCCCACTAATGACCCTGTTTCTAGATGGAACTGCCATAAAGGGCCTAGTAGACACAGGGACTTATGTCACCATTATATTAGAAATGGAATCCCTTAAATTCCCTCATTGGAAATACTGGCCAGGCCCACCAATAAAAGAAGTTGGTGGAAAACAAAATACCAAGCTGGTCACACGTCCAGTATATTGGAAGGACTTGGATGGGAACCAGGGCACAGTTACCTCCATAGTAGCGGATGTTCCCCGTAACTTATGGGGCCGAGACATCCTAGAGGACATGAGCGCGGTCCTTACCAGAGATGACCAAGCCTTTTATGATGATATCATGCTCCACGATAACTTTGGATTATCAGGGAAAGGACAACCCCTTGCCCAACACCCTCAATCCTAACGGCCACTGCCAGCTTGGGATCGACTCCAATCTTGGCCCCCGAGCCAATCCCCATTACCTGGCTCTCTAATGATGCCATTTGGGTGGACCAGTGGCCTATAATAGAACCTAAATTATCTGCCCTCAAAAATTTGGTAGCTGAACAATTGAGGCTTGGCCACATCAAGTCCTCTCTCAGTAAACATAATACCCCAATATTTGTTATTAAAAAGAAATCAGGGAAATACAGACTCTTCCAAGATCTTAGAGCAGTCAATGCCCAGATGGAAAAGATGGGCTCGCTACAAGCAGGCTTACCACACCCTACAGCCATTCCCCCATCCCATCATATCATAGTACTTGATATCCAAGATTGTTTCTTCCAAATCCCCCTAGCAGAACAAGATAGACCTCACTTTGCCTTCACAGTATGGGAGCCCAACTTTCAAAGAACAGCCAAGAGATACCAATGGAAGGTACTACCACAGGGTATGAAAAATAGCCCCACAATATGTCAATTATATGTTAATAAGGCCTTAACCAACATCCCCAAGGACCTAATTGTCATCCACTATATGGAGACGACATACTGCTAGCACATGTCTCACAATACTTTACAGGCTGCAATACCCAGTCTGCTTGCTGATTTAGAATGTCTAGGTCTCCACATTGCATGAGAGAAAAGTTACAGTACATCCAACCTTTAACATTCCTTCTCTACCATATAGATACTGTAAATAAACCGCTTAACAATTCCATCTTGCAAAAAACTGTATATACCTTAAGCTCCAAGAAATCTGTGGGACTATAAACTGGCTCAAACAATTTATACCAGTCCCTGACTTGGAATCCCAGGCCTTGGTCTCCCTGCTGGAAGGCCATAATTCACCAACTTCAAGGATCCTTCTCACCCTTCTTAATAAGATAGATTATATCTGGTCTGGTCTGTTTCACTCCGACATCATGACCCAGCAGAACCATTACTGGCCTTGATCCTCTGGACTAAAAATAGTATCTTGGGGGCACTATTGCAGCAAGACTACCTGGTGTGGATCCACCTGGCTACCTCAGACCTAACTAGACTTAGCTCTAAGTATGATATTGCCTTCAAGTTAACAATTAAGGCCTGACAAACAGCCAGGCGCATATTCAGAAAGGAACCTGACAAAATTATAATGCCCTTTCCTCTTAAGCATTCCCAAACATTATGGGCAGACTCTCTGGCTTTCCAACTAATGATGTCTGGTGATGTCCAGGTTCACGGGGGAGTTGGATAACCATGCACCCCCAGATAAGCAACTGGCCAGCCTGGCCTGTTTGGAAATCACCACTCAGCCACACACTTCCCCCTGCAAAACCCCCCTACCTTTAGCCATGCTAGCCTTCTCGGATATCAGTAAGTCTCGTCATGGCTTTGTCATTCAGCGCATGGGAAAGGATGACACCTGTTACCTACAAGCCAATCCCGTCTCTGTCCAGTTGGGGGAGCTCCTGGCCTTGTTAAAAATCTTCCAAGTCTGCCAGACTGAGCTGCTCAATATATTCTCCAACAGCCAGTATGCAGTTCAGGCCCTCAGATGTCTTCCCTTTGCTCAGGTAAAAGGCCACAAGGATCCCATCACTAGAACGATGAGAGCTCTCCAGATTATCTTAGATAACAGACAATGGCCCTGGCGCATCTCCCACATTAGATTACACACCAAGCTCCCCGGAATCTTGGTGAAGGAAAATGACAAAGTAGATAAACTTATTATGTCTGTAGAGATTCCTCTACTAGAACAAGCGAGAGACTTACACCAACAATTTCACCTTTCTCCTTGCAGTCTGCACCACCTTCTACCTGACATACCCATCTCTCAATGCAAACATCTGAGCAGATATTTCATTACATTTGCACCTCTTGGTCCCTTAGGCCCCCTCAATTGATATGGCGTTAACCTGCATGGTCTCCTACCCAATGCCCTCTGGCAAATGGATGTCACCCATTATAACTCCTTTGGTAATCTTAAGTATGTCCATGTCATTGTTGACATCTACTCCTCCTTTCTTTTCGCCATTGCTCAAAAAGGCCTCACATGACATTAAGGTGGTCAAATCAGCAAAGCTGGTAATGGGAGTGCCATGGACCCTAAAAACTGATAATAGGCCCGCCTATACCTCTCTACAATTCCAATCATTCCTGTCAACATGGAAAATTAGCCACTCCCTTGGAATCCCTTATAATCCACAGGGACAAGCCATTGTGCAGTGGGCAAAACCTCCTCTACCTTTCACACTCATTCCCTTATCAATCAGCATCTTCACCAGGAAATTAATGTGTTACAACAACAAAATGATCTCTTAAGTGAAGAGCTGGCAATTACCAAAGACATGGCTCTGCTAGCTTGTGACCCTCACTTTAGGTCACTTTGTCTCACCCCCTATAAAGTACAGAATATTACTAAAGCGTGCCTACAACTCGCGCACTATATTCATGGCCACTGGAATCAAAAGTTTCTTAATTACTCTATATTACTAACTAATCAAATTATTGCTCTAAATTATACCCAACCCCCCATGCTGGACATCAATTCCGGGTTCTTAGAAAAAATCTGGTCTAATCTAAAAGCACTGTTTGACCCATCTTGGATCGTCACTTACCTAGTCCTGACAGGCATAATTATTCTTCTCTTTCTAATTCTTAAATGCATTTTTCTTCATTCCCACAGCCAGAAAAAATTCAATCACTCGGTCTATCAGGCCCTCAGAGCAATACATGAAGATGATTTCAACCCGCCCTATGCAGCCCGACAGACTTGGCTTACACAAATGTACGAGGCCTCCTACAGATAATTCCCCACCTTGACTGATCCCCCAGGATGATACCCCTTGGAGGGTGGTAGCCAATGATGGGTAAGCTCTTGTTGGGCTGAATCTACCTAAGCCAGGACATGGACGTGTATGCCTATCCTCCAATGATGGGTAAGGTTCATGTCTGAATAGGACAACCTAAGACAGGCATAGTCCATGATCCTGGGGTCATCCTGAGGCAGAGCTGCCTACAGGCTCTAGCTGGACAGTCATTTTTAAAGAAAAAAGGTGGAAATGTAGCAGAAGGCCTCCAAAGATGGTGCAGACCTAGAGCCCTGGGATTCAGCAAGAATTCACTTCACTTCTTGGTCCATAAATAGGCCACAGAAAGGAGCCCAAGCCTCCATTCCCTGCTTGCGAGCCCAGTGACTGCTGACAGACTGCGTCACATGGACCAATCAGAAAACAAAAAGCTGACTAAAGGGACTTGGGGATGGAGAAAAAGGAAATATAAGGCCTGCCCCCTCCTACATTAAACAAGCCTGCAGCACCTCGCTTAGTGCTTGCTTCTACCTGACTCCCAGGGTCTGTGTGTCGTGCCTCTTGCCTCCCCTAATTGGCAGGTGACCTGATTCAGGTTAGGGTCTTCACAGCTGGCCTGAGGAGAACCCGCAACAATCCCTAGAATTGCCAAGTGGGATTTCATGAAATTTAAAAGCTTCTACAGAGCAAAAGAACAATTAGCAGACTGAACAGAGAGCCTACAGAATGAGAGAAATATTTGTCAGGTATATTGCAGATAAGAAGTGAATTTTGAGACTATATAAAAAGAACTTCAAAATTTTAATCAGAAAAAAATAAAATGACAATCAACAGAGAGTTCTCAAGAAATGACCAAAAATATTTTTTTAATGTTCAAAATTTTCAAACAGCAGAAAATGGAAATTTGAACTACTTTGAGATTCCTCATCAGAATGGCCATCATCAAGAAAACAAATGACAAGTTTTGATGAAGACATAAATAAAGAGCAACATGTACTCACTGTTGGTGGAAATGTAAATAACACAGCAGTATGAAAATAAGTATGGAGGTCACTAAAGAAGATAGAAACATAGCCACCATATGACCCAGCTGTCCCACTCCTGGATATATGCCCAAAACACTCTCTACCTATGACAGAGCTTTGCACCCATAATCACCGATTCTTTATTCACAATAGCTAGGAAATCAAATCAGCCCAAATGTCCATTAACAAATGAATAGATAATTAAAATGTGATATGCACACAATGAAATTTTATTGAGCTATGAGGAAAAATAAGATTATGAAATTTTCATGGAAATGAATGGAACTGGAAAACATATTCACTGAAGTAACCAAGGCTCAGGAAGACAAATAACGTATCTTCTCTCTCATTGTTATATCCTAGCCTTTAATCATTAAATATCCATATCCAGGTGAAAGTTAATATGGGTAAATGATTGGAAACTAGAAAGAAATTCATATAATTCAGAAAAGAAGGCTTTAAGGGAGGAAGCAGGAAAACAATAGATTAAAAATATAAAGCACTTGGTGCAAAAGATACAGCAAGGAAGGGGGAGCAGGAAGACGGGGAGTAGAGTCAACCAAAATGAAATATGTTTGAAATCCCACATGCAAACCTGATACTTTGTAAGCTAATGTTAAAAATAAAAATACAGTATTTTATAAAAAGGAAATAAAGGGACTAGAGAGATGATGCAAGTTAAGAGCACTGGCTGCTCTTGTAGAGGACCCAGGTTCAGTTCCCAGTACCCACATGGTGAATAATAGCCATGGGTAACTCTGGTTCCTGGGAATCTGAAACACTCTCTGGTCTTCATTGTCATTGCATGCACATGGTACGCTTACATACATACAAGAAAAAGTCTCATGCACATAAAAATAAACATAAATAAATAGATTTTAAAAAGTAAATTATTAGTAAGTATTAGTTGGGGTTCTCTAAAGAAACAGACTGGTAGAATGAATATATATACACACATAAATATATATATATAT
>NW_008337147.1:9635483-9636203 GCF_000622305.1 Nannospalax galili
TCTTTCCCTTTATCCTCAAGCTTCCTTGTATAACCCTCTGTATTAGTCAGGGTTCTCCAAAGAAACAGAACAGATAGAATGAATATTTATGTATAGAGATTTATCAGCTTAGCTCACAGGATAGAGTCCGAGTAGTCCAACAATGGCTGTACCACACTGGAGAGTCTGAGAATCCATAGTCACTCAGGCTACAAGGCTGGATGTCTCAGTAGTCCCAATCTTGCGCTGAGGGTCTGATGAATTCCAAAAGATGGGCTAGTCTTCAGTCTACAGCAGCAAGACAAACTCACCAGCAAGATAAAAGGCAAGAGGTAAAAAGCAAGTGCTCTCCTCTGCCATGGCCTTTTATACAGGCAGCATTCAGAAGGTAACACCCACATTTAGGGTGTGTCTTTCAGCTTCAGGTGATCCAATCAAGAAGACCTCTCTCACTTCAGTGAATCCCAGATCCAGTCAAGTTGACACCCAGGATTATCCATCACAAAAAAATATCCCATGCAAGCTCAAACCAGAAAAAGTTCCCAGCATAGACATAAGAAGGTGGGTAAGAATCTCCAACCCCACCTAAGGAAATTGTGGCAACAGATGACTCCTGGGAGAGGCAGAGACAATCTGTTTTGAACATGGGACTCTTGGTACGTTAACCAGGCTCCAAAAAATGGACCCAAAAAGGGCATTTTGGAGACACAAATTAGACTCTACAGATCATATGTATATATA
>NW_008337147.1:9636325-9643227 GCF_000622305.1 Nannospalax galili
ATTCAGTTTTTAAAATGGTTTTAAAAAGGAAATGAAAATTTTGTCACTATTCATTGCAATCATATTATACTCAAACTCTTCATATGACAGCAATCAGAAACAGAACCATTCCCACTGTCTTATCTGAGATCCCCTCTCCTTTAAATATTATCACATATACAGGGAGTGAATCTTTCATTGGGTGTGAAGTAACTAGGTCAATTATTAAGAATAATTAGGTATATCCTCTTCAAGCACACTAATGTGTAAATTTACCTTCATCAGCACAGAGAATTTTTGTTTAACAGTTCTTAGTTCAGCTCTGTTCCTAGTGGGTTAGGCAAACTTCCTCAGCTGCTATTCTTGGCAGGTTTCCTGGGTTAAAGCTAGCTGACTCCTCCAAATTGGCTGCTTCTTTTGATGAATAACACTCATAACCCTGAGAACTTATTTTATACGACCTCATGTTAAAGAAACTTGCTAAGTTTTATTTACTACCTTCAGTTTTCCAGCATTCCCTTTGCCTCTTTTCCTTTCTGCCTTTCTGCTGATCTCCACTGCTTAGGAAGTCGTTTAAGAGCCAATTCTTCTATTTCATAATTTCTCCTTTCTCAGATACTAGGACCTTCAAACAACTTACCCAGGCCTTTTATTATTAACAATTCCAAGCTTTCAAAAATATATATGATTTATTTTCTCTTAAATGTAAGACTAACACTCATACTAACATAATTGGGGGATTTTTTTCATGTATAAACTGAGACATCTTTCTTTTTCCCTCTGATTTCTCTTAAACTGTATTCCAAATAGATTTTCAGAAAAACCATCTTGCCAAACCAAAAAAAAAAATTGATGAAAACTAAACAAACACAAATTTCAAAAAATACTCCACAAACACACAAAATTAGTTTATAGATTTGCATCACTATAATGAAATACCTGACATTAACTGTTTATGAGGAAAAAAAAGGTTTATTTTGTCCCATAGTTCTGGGAGTTTAAGTTCAAGATTTGGTGACCCCACATATGTGAGTTTATAAAGAGAACAGAAGATCACAGTGGGCATGTTAGAGCTAAAGCTCACATCAAGTCAGGGAGCAGAGTTTAATTGAGGACTACTACAATGCCTTTCCACCAGTTTATCTGTGAGTTTTTCATCACTATGACCAACATACCTGAGAGTAACTGCATATGAGGATTTACTAATTCGGGAGTTTGATTTCATGGGTGTGCACCCATCATGGATAGGCGGATATGGTCAAAAAGAATAATTCATATCATGACTATTGGGATAAAGGGGAAAAAGAGCTACACGAGGAGACCAGATAAATACATAGCCACAAGCATAAGTCCACAGTCTAGGATGTTCTCCCAACTCAGCTCCATCTCCTGCCTTTCCCCTTCTCCAACAGTGTCCTCTGACTCCACCATAGATGAACTCATTGATTATGTCAGTCTTCATGATCCAATGATCATTGGAAATGCTTACATACACATACAAAACACATATGCATACAGACACAAGCATACATACACCTGCATACATGCACACACTTACATGCTTACACATACACACAGACATACACGGGCACACACACATATGTGTTCTACTAATCTCAGGCATTTCTCAGTCACTCAAGCTGACAATATTAACCATCGCCTCCTGACTCATACAAGTCTATAGCATTCCATAGTACCTGTGTGCTAAGCCTTTTCAAATAGACTTGAAAAACTCTTAAATTATCCCAAATAATTTAATAGCAAATCATAAAATATAGATGTCATTATTAATAAAACAAGGATTAATAGACACTAGTACTAACTATGGCTGAGATTTAAGATCGATGTCTGGGCAGTGGAGAATGGACAGTATATCTGAATTTCTCAATTTGATATCATAGCACGATGTACATTTTCTTTCTTTAAATATTCCACTTTCTTCTGTGGGCTAAAGAAAATATGTTTTCCAAGTCTGGTCAATAAGGCATAGGATAAGTGAAACCTGAAGTTCACTTTGGCTCAGTCACCCATCATGATTCAAACAAGAGAAATTTTAAAAACCAAAGTCATCTAGATAATTGCACAAAATTTCTATTTCCCTTCAGTGTGTGGACACAGTCTATGAACTCTTTAGAAGGGATTATTTATTTTATTTTAAACAGCTGAGTCCCAGGATATACTTAATAAGAGTGATTTGTCATCACCATTGATTCATAGTAAGTGGTTGTTCTTGAAGTTGGCACTGAGACTTCAGAATTTATAAAACTTAGAATTGTTACTTCTGGGAATCTGATCAGTGAAATATACAACAGGATGAGAAACTTTTCAGAATCAAATGTGTGATTCAGCAAAGGTAATAGAATAAACATAAATTTGAGGGAGATTTATGCCAGACCTGTTAGAGGATGTACCTAGACCTCATCATCATGAAGAAGTTCTTTATGCCTATAGTAAGAATGTTTGTGGAACTAACAACTGTGCTTGGTTATATAACTCTCAAATTGTTTGAAGAATTATATTAAGTCTCTGCTTCCTAGGTCCCACAACCACAGGCACCATGTCGGGTTACCCCAAAAGCTATAATCCTTTTGACAATCAATGATGCAGAGGACGAGGACACAGGCAGGCACCATGGAGGGAGTGCCCATGGACAGGCACCAGTACCTCTTGATAGGAGGCGGTTGGCTCCCAATTGGCTAGGTCCTCCCGTGGGCATGGCTTGACGCATACCATGGACTAGGAAGGGTCTTCAGGGAACCATCTTGGGAAGGAAGCCAGGAGCTGCAGGTACCCTGCCTGGTGTGGGGAATGTGCAACCAGCGCCAGCGTCAGCCCCAGCGGCAGCAGCTCAAGGACAGAATGGACTGACTCTTTTGGACCTGGGGTGAGATCGCTGGCCCCTGAGGCATGTGCCAATGCTAGTGGGGGACTATGGTAGTCGTGGAGGGTCTGATATGGCAAGCTCTGAGCCATGCTGCCTGAGCCGTGGGGCTTGGCACTGGGTTCTCATTCCCTTGTAAGTTAATAAATGCCTATTAAATATATTATATTGTTTGTCTGATATTGCAGGAGACCCAGAGGAAATTCTGACAAAAGAGGTGCTTCTCAGGGTCAAGGTCACAGCCTCCAGCTCCAGCGGGTCTATGTCCTTCAGGTATGAATCAGAGAAGGTCAGGTCGCCTCTTCTGAAGAGCTGGTCTGGGGCAGCAAGGAGTCTTGGAACATACAGAGATGGTGGACAAGATGGATCAGGATTTAAAGATAAGTCAGAAATATATTAACAGTATTAAGAGTATGTTTGGAGGGTTTGTCAACTACTTCAAATCCAAACCAGAAAGATTACATGTCAACAGAATGGCAGCACTGCCCCCAGCCCAACAGCACATTGAAAGAAGCTGTACAAGTAAAGTTCAGGAAGCAAAGTACCAGGCCTGTCAGTCAAACCTCAGAAGGCTGGGTGCTGTAGACTCTATCCCCAGAGGGCCTGATCCTGCTGTGAGTACTGAGGCTGAACCAAAGACTCCAAACCTTTGAGCCTATCAGCAGAAGATCCACAACAACCTAGATGGCTGTCCCTGGGATTGGACCACCCATGTCCTATGAAGGACATAGACACATAGACATAGCTTTAAGGATGCAGACAGAAACTGAGAATAAAGATGACATCCTTCACCTGCTAACAACCAAAGTAGACAAGTTAAATATCAATATAAAAAGCACAGAAAAAAAAAAGTTTGGCAACTGTGCAGATTAAGAAGGAATTACACTCTGTTGTGATGGAAGATTCTAAAGTCTCTTTTGCACTCCCCAAAAATTTCATTTTTATGTGATATGTAATTTACCAAGTGTTTGCAAAGGTGTATTGTAAGAAGTCTTTGCTCCAAAAAAGAAGAAAAAAGAAAAAAGAAAAGAATTCCGCAAAAGTACAGGTAAGCTTGACTAAGCATTATTCCCTTTAAATTTTAATTCTAAAGGAATTCTAATTAATTGTCTTCTATATGATTCTGATGATTCATTATCAGCCATTAAATTGTTATAGAGGATAATGATGTAACAGGATTCTACTGTTTTAGTGCTTGCCATAGAACTTCTATACGAGGCAAATAGGCTTTGAGATCCTTGAAAGATTCCAATTTTCCACAACTCATGTCTACAGATCAGCAAGGAGCTTGTAGTTTTCTGGAAACTAGTAGAAGTGCACAGATGTTCATGATTATTTTAGTACTAAATTCTAAAATGAGAGGGATAGATTACTCTTTATGTAATCTGCTTCACAGATTTTGCTAAACATTAAAAACTAACATATTTATTAAACATTTTCTGAAAAATAAAAAAAATTAGGACAACATTTTAACTCATTCTATGAAAATAACGTTACCCTCGTATCATAGCCAGAAAAAAACCAAAGAGAACTGCAGACTAATATCTCTTTTGATACTGATTTTGAACTCCTCAACACAGTACTAGTAAACAGATACACTAGCATTTAAAGAGTTACACAGCTGAGTTAAACATAGGAAAGTTAATCACACATCATTTTATAAGTTGTAGTTTAGTAAATAGGCAATAAAAAGAAACCAAAGGCATCTGAATGCAAAGTAAAATTTCTCCCACTGAATTTGATAACATCTTTTATATAGAATTTTCTAGAGATTCTAGACAAAATTGATAAAACTAATAACTTTAGTAAGTAAAAATGTAGATCAGTGCACAAAAATCAATTGCATTTCTATATAATAACAATGGATGATATAAGAAAAAATTATTTACAGCAACTTCAAATATAAAATACTCAGGAATTGATTTGAGTAAAATCTTCTACAATGAAAACTACCAAACAAGGTTTAAAGAAGTGAAAGAAGACAAACATTGACATAGACATACATGTTCATTAGCTGGGAGAATGAAGGCTGTGTAACAAAAATTCCAGGGACAGGCAAGAGAAATCTCCCTTTGAGTTACTGCTGGTCAGAGAAGTCCAAGAGACTCCCTTAAATAATATAGGCTATTAGTTGATTCCTAGAATTTGAAGGTGAAACCCTACTGCTGAAGATACTGCAGATTTTAGATTCAGGACTTGAAAAAATCAAGCTGGAACTGACCTGGAAGTGTCCTCCCTAAGGACTGTTTCTCATAGAAGGTACTATGCAAACTGCAAAGGAAAAACTAAATCAATGGTGCTATCCAATTGTGAAACCTAAGAACCACAAAAATGACTAGCACAACAAAATACTCTTAATGTTGCAATAGTGGCTCTTTTATCATGGGGGTGATCAATAGCTATCTAATTTGACAGACAGCCCACTCAGTAGTAAGGAATTCATTCCTTGTACTGTAAATATAGTATTCCTATGACTGGAGAGGGCATAGATCCTAGAGGAGGACCTACTACTGTCATGTTCCTAAACCAGAGTGATTTCTTACTATGGTCTAAATACTTATCCTTATACTCACAGACAAGTATAGCTCCCACCACTCTATACCTTTCAAAAAGAAGGAGACAGCAATGGAGACAATAACAAAGTTCCATAACTGACCAAAATGCAGAGAATAAGGGGTAGTGTGGTGCCTAGCTACAGCTGAGACACCTACATTGTAAACCCTGCTCAGAAGGCCTAAGGCACATCCTGGAAAATGGGGTCGGAAAAATTGTAAAATCAAGAGGACCAGGACATGTGCTACTAGATAGTGTATTCTAGACATGACAGGAAGCTGCTCGCATGAAATTTCAAAAGTATTGTTGCCTACACAACACCTGCACTAGTTATCATAACAATTTGAGTGGGTGAAATTTCACAAGTTCTTACCTCTAGATGAAGGCAATCAATGGCTGCTTAAGGAGGGAGAATCAGTTTTCTCCAAGGAAGAGCTCCCTGATCCAATTCCAATTAATTAGGTCTAAACACATGAATACATGAGAACCACTGAATGGACTCAGTAGATTATATATGTACATTTGTATGTATATGTATATATACATGTGTGTGTATGTATGTAAGTAATAATAATAACCAAAGAACAGGTCATGAAATTGACCCAGGAGATGTGGGAAGATTTGGAGGGGATAAGCAGAGGTGGAAATAATATAAATATTTTAGGCAATGAAAACTAGTTGTATATGAAATCCTGTAAATCAGATTTTTTTAACAGTGAGAAATTTCTGTATTATTGAAGCTTGCTAATACAGTTTTGTCAGTAAATAATACTCAAAAATTATAGTACACATATAGAAATTCAAATTTGCATTCTAAAACACAATTACTTTTTTTAGTTCAAAATATATTTACATAAATGAATTTGTTGCAGGTGCTTGGGGATCTCGGAGCGCCGCTGGGGCGGGTGGGTTTCGCGCACCATGTTGCTGAGGCTCTCCGTGGCTACCGGATGCTGGTGCCTCTGGGGGTCACTGTCAGCTGCCGGGCGAGTTCCGTTCCAAGCTGCCGGGCACTCCCACTGTGTACGCGATCTGTTGGCCACCGGATCACGAGGGGAGGTGCAGGAACGGTGAAAGCAAGATCTTCGTGAGTGAATGTTTACGAAGGGACAGCCCGCTCCGGGGAGATTGTATCACAGGCTGGTTCCAGGCGCAGTGAGACACAGGATTCAGTGATATAGCTAATGATACAGCTCCGTGATATGGCTCTGATTTATTAAGGGGAAACCAGGATATTTATAGTGTGGAGGCAGTAGCAAAAGCCTTAGTTGATAGGTGCTTTGTAGGATGCCCCATTTACATGTGGTGGTGGGCTTCTGTCAGGCTGTCAGACATTGCCTGATTATCACACAGGAAAAACCTGGCAGTTTCTTTGCCAGAGGTCATGTATCTGTGACGGCCACTTCAAAGTTGAGTCAGGAAGGAGAGCAGAAGGCGACCCGCTGAGAAGAGGAGTCTCTCCATTTGCACCGAGCCAGCTTGCGGCTAT
>NW_008337147.1:9643413-9645031 GCF_000622305.1 Nannospalax galili
TCTTAAAAATAGTGAGTAAGCAATAATACACAGTATTACCAGGGGGCAACAAGGGATAGGAGCCATGTAAACAAGGGATTGCCAAGCCAACCTAATTGTTTGGTGAGTGAAATTTTGAAAATGGTTTACAAAGTTTTTTGAGAGTGTTAACATTGGTTTCAACAACATTTGATTCATTTACAAAGAAACAGCATTTTTCCCAATACCCACACACCCACTCCATGTTCAGCAGTTATTAAGTCCAATGTTCTGTTGTGGAGCACAACCCTGGTGAGAGAGTTCATTTGTTGTTGGAGAGATTCTAGGCTGTCAGTCGTGGATGCCATTGCTTGGTCCAGCTTGTCTTGGAAATTTCCCGCCAGGTGCTGGGCTTGCACAATTGTTGCCATAGCAACGCCTCCAGTACCCAGGGAGAGTGCAAGTTCAATCTCTACCAGCAAAGGGATGAAGATTTTTCTCTGCTGGCAGCTGTGTAGGAGGGAAGCAGTTTCTTCCTTCTTGAGTAGGTACACCTGGGGTGTAATCATTACTGGTATACAAAAGGTGTACAAAGAGAGATTAGCACAGTTTTGGGCTTTTCCTTTGCACCATATGAAAAGAGGAGGGGTGATTCATGCTGCACTGGAGAGAGTAGTTAGTGAGGCATTTGTAATGAGTAGGCTTACTCGCTGAAAATGGAAATTGAATAGTTAGCCAGTTGTTTGAATCAGTAGAGGATATCCACTAACTGGTACTGCTGTCAGTAGAAGTCTATTGCTGGATGCACAAAAAAGCAGTTAGACATTGGGGTAGGTGGTGAAGGGAAGAAAGTTAGCAATAAGCAACATAATGATTGTACTTGTTCCAGGACATAGTTGATCTTATCGGTCCTCTGTCTTTCCTGTAGAATAATATTATGAATTAGTATAGACTTGGCTGCAGGTGTAAGCTATTGAGAGATATGAAAGTCAGCTGTGGGGTACCTAGAGAAAGCACCTGAGTAGAATTTTTTTTTATTACTCCGATACGCCAGCGATTGTCCCATGGATCTGATTTTTTCCTGAAAAATAAAATCTCTAGAACATGGTATTAGGGAGAGTGGGAGCTGGCTGAAGCGTTGCTGTTAAGCAGGGTAAAGACAGCCATGAGGATGACAGGGAAAGAAGCTCTGGGGGAAATTAAGGGTGAGTGGATGGGGGACATCCAAGATAGGTTTAAGGGGGTCGAGTGGCAGCTGAGTCATTTTGGGGGCAATTTTGTTTCCAGTGTCCAGTGTCTCCACATTTAAAGCATTTTGAGTTGGGTTGGGTTGTGGCTACAAAGGCTTGGGCAAGGGAGGAGGCCTGGTACGTGGCAGTCCCAATGTCATGGGTGGCCACAATCCATTTGTCATAATGTTCATTTTTTAGTCCCTGGCATGCTTGTCTGTGCTCAGGGGTCATCCCTTCCCAGACAAGGCTGTTTAAAAGCATTGCTTTGGCTGCCGGATCTGTTATTTTTCTATCTAAACTGGCCTGCACTCTTAGTATAAAGTCTTGGAGAGCCTCAGTTTGTTTTTGTTTTAAAAAAGTTAATGAAGAAGTCTCTTCAGGCCTGGTGGGCAAGGGGGTTAGGCGGTCCCAGGCTTGTAATGCACATA
>NW_008337147.1:9646269-9647719 GCF_000622305.1 Nannospalax galili
GCAGGGGCTAGTTAATTTAAATTCTCACCTAACTGGTTTTAGCTGTGGTCTGAGTGCCCTGGGGGGCAGGATAACAAAACCGATTAGGGAAGTTTACCTTAGAAGCTGACTCCAAGGCTTACGTGAAGATCCCTTAGAACTTTTGGGATTTTTCTAGCAGTGTTGAGATAGAAAAGTGGGGTGAAGTGATGGTTTCTAAGGAAACGTGCCTGAGATCAAAATCTCAGGGGATTTCGCTTAGCTCCCAGCACCAGCCTTCCCGCAGATTTAAGAGACTGGCAGCCGTCCTAAGGACTCTTAAGTGGCTGCTGCGTTACCAGGTTTTTATATTAGAAAGATGTTTAGATAGAAGGTCTTTTGTCTACACCTGTGCAGGCACTCAGAGTCCTTTAGGGGGCAAAGAGGCCTTCAGCTGACGTCAAGGAGTAGCCCTGACCAGAAAGCTTCAGTTGCCTCTCTGTCTTTAACGTTCTCACGTGAAGACTCAGACAGGAAATAAAAGGAGGAAAATAGAAGAGACTGCCAGGCCCCAGGGGTGGGGTGGCTTGGGGGCACAGCTGCCTTTTAGACTCCTGATGGGAGAAGAAAGAAAGAGAGATTTGCCAGGCCCCACGAGTGGGGTGGCTTGGAGGCACAGCTGCCTTTTAGTCTCCTGATGGGAGACGAAGGAAAAAAAAAGATTTCTGCTGTTCTCTTGGTGGGAGAGATACTCACGAATTCTGCGTTTCAGTGGGCGCCAGCTGCTGGCTGGCACGGAGTTCGGAGGCTCTCATGTTGGGCACCAGCTGTGGGCATGCGGGGATCACGGAGCGCCAGCTGCTGGCGTGGCTCTGGTCTCTCTCACGCTGCTGGGGCGGGCGGGGCGGAGTTCGGAGGCTCTCATGTTGGGCACCAGCTGTGGGCATGCGGGGATCGCGGAGTGCCAGCTGCTGGCGTGGCTCTGGTCTCTCTCACGCTGCTGGGGCGGGCGGGTTTGGCACACCGCATTGCTGAGGCTCTCCGTGGCTACTGGACACTGGCGCCTCTGGGGGTCGCTGTCAGCTGCCGGGCGAGTTCCGTTCCAAGCTACCGGGCACTCCCTCTGTGTACACGATCCGTCGGCCACCAGATCATGAGGTGAGGTGCAGGAACGGCAAAAGCAAGATCTTCGCGAGTGAATGTTTACGAAGGGACAGCCCCCTCCAGGGAGATTGTATCACAGGCTGGTTCTGGGTGCAGTGAGACACAGGATTCAGTGATACAGCTCGTGATACAGCTCCATGATGTGGCTCTGATTTATTAGGGGGAAACCAGGATATTTATAGTGTGGAGGCAGTAGCAAAAGCCTTAGTTGATAGGTGCTTTGTAGGATGCCCCATTTACATGTGGTGGTGGGCTTCTGTCAGGCTGTCAGACATTGCCTGATTATCACACAGGAAAACCTGGCAGTTTCAGAGCCAGAGGCCATGTT
>NW_008337147.1:9648103-9651848 GCF_000622305.1 Nannospalax galili
AAAGTGGCTGTAAATTTTTAGGTTCACAGTTGAATTAATACAGTTATACAATACTGAACTCAGTATAAACCTTGTAAGATATAAAATTGAATGAGTTTTTACCCTTTAAAGAAGATCTCCATTTCATTTTAAAATATAGTGTTTCCTACATTTTTAATGCTACTAACACTTAGATGTTCGCACATGTGTCTCTAATCTCTATGTA
The DNA here is from genome assembly GCF_000622305.1 of Nannospalax galili. Taxonomy (NCBI): domain Eukaryota; kingdom Metazoa; phylum Chordata; class Mammalia; order Rodentia; family Spalacidae; genus Nannospalax; species Nannospalax galili. Next base: position 9,648,309 of record NW_008337147.1, read on the forward strand.
TCTGATTATTACTAGTCACGGTCGGTTACTTTCTGAGATCCTTGGCACCTGAGCATGGATATAAAGTCATCAGGTAGATTTCAACGGTAATGTTTTTCACATCCACTAATTAATAAGGAGCAAATTTTTATGCGTTGAAGAATTACTTTTTTAATCATTATTTTTTTTTAATTTTTAATAACTATATGATTAGAAGAAGCATTTCACTACAGCTTTAACATATTCAGTAATATACTCCATAGCAGGAGTACATCTCCTTCACAAGTGGGTGCAAATTTCTCAGCTCGCAGTTGAGTTAATACAGTTATACAATATTGAACTCGGTATAAGTCCTGTAAGACATAAAATTGAATGAGTTTTTTAACCTTTTAAAAAGATATCCATTTCATTTTAGAATATATTGTTCCTTGCAGAAAGACTCATTGTTTTTGCTACTAGCACTGAGATGTTGGCACATGCATCTTTACTCTGTATGCATCTGATTATTACTAGTGATAATCGGTTGCAATCAGATGCTTGGCACCTGTGTATGTCTATGAAGTCATCGGGTAGACTTAAATGGTAATGTTTATCACCTCTACTAATTAGCATGATGTAAATTTCCTTGCTTCCTCCAAAAACATAATACATTTTAAAAAATTTGATTTGTGTGTGTGTGTTTGTGTGTGTGTGTGCGTGTATCACACAGAACATCCCAAACCATCTTATTCGACTATACACCCACTTCCCAGATGGCACCGTCCAATAGCCTCCCTCTCCCCGCTAGAGCCCTTATACACTGATATACCTGTGTTGTCTGCACCCCAGCCAATCCCCACTACTTGCCCTTCTGGTAAATCTAGTCAGCCTATCTAGAGGTTTTTGTTTTAGGAGGGTCAGCTGTTCCTCTTCTAGCAGCAATCAGTTGTCAATACTCTTTAGATAAGTTTAGGATCTGCTATTCATTTTCCCAGTTCTATGCTGGTTTACTATTTGGGAGTCTCTTTGGTCACCCTGACAACAACTTAAAAGAAGGTATCGCCTATCTGGCATTGTTGCTTGTTATGTAGCCTTTAGCTATGCATATGGACTCCCAAGAAATTATATTGACCCCTTTAATCTTTGGTTATACTTTCCTTTTGCATGTTTAAGGCCATACAGATGGCCTAGATAAACCAATTTATTTTAACTCTTAAGATTGTTTGAGGGTCTGTTCCTTAGGGATCACATGGGCTCAGGAGGAGGAGCCCCTGGCTCCTTTATTTCACCAGTTCCGCCTCTGTGAAGATATTGCAAAGGTCCTGCTTGACCTTGGTTGGCTTCTTTGGAAGCATGGAGGAAGTGATTCCCCTGTGTTGACCCTCCTCTTTGTAGACTGAACACTGGTTCAAGTCCAACAGGTGGGGTCTCCTCAACCTCCTTGATCAAGATGACAGGTGACCCACCAAAATTATAGGGCATTTTGAGAGATGCTCCTAGTCCCCTGGAACTAGTTGACCTAGGAGGGCAAGGCGCAACAACTGTCCTTCATGTCCCTCTGGCCAAATTAGTATAGTCCTCAAAGTATGTCTGTTAAACATCCAAGAAGGTTAGTTTACCAGTCTGGTAATTTTAATTACTGTGTGTCATGTAGATAAATCTTGGGCCAAGACCAATCATTCTCAGATAAACCTTACCTAGACATATATTTCTTGATCTACTATGTATAATTTGTCAGTAGGTTATAGGAGTAATATGGTTCCCTCTGGTTTTCAAAACTAGCTAGGCATTATTTATAGCATGCATTGTCTCACCCCTCCACCATAGATTTCCCACTTAAGGTGCCCCCATTTCCCCACTTTCTCCATTAATAGTGCCCTTCTCCTACGGTCCTACCTCTCTTGAGCTCCTTCTTTCCCCTTATCCCCTTGGTTCCTTGTCTACCCTTCCCTCCCCCATCCCTTAAACTAACCCAATTTTTATCCATATCTCCCTTATTAAGGCCTGTTTCCTATTGTCCTTCTCTTTCAGGTTATTTCTTTTCCTTTCCCTCCCTGTTTCCTTTCCATTACCCTGGTTTCTGTAGTTATGTCTGGTTGCATACTTATTTATCAGAGTCTGGTTCTAGGATCTACATATGAGGGAGATATCTCGACTTTTTTTATAGTCTGTGTTACTTCACTTTGTATAACAGTTTCTAGTGCATCCTTTTACCTGCAAATTTCATGATTTTATCTTTATTGCTGTGTAAAACTCCATCATATAAATGAACCACATTTTCATTATTCACTCGTCAAATGAGGGACACTTAGGTTGCTTCCATCCCTTAGCTATTGTGAAAAGAACAGCAACAAATATAGATGTACAAGTGTCTCTGTAATAGGATGAGTTCTTTGAGTATATGCCAAGGTCAAATGGCATGTTCATTTATAAATTTTTAAGAGGTCTTCATACTGCTTACAACAAGGGTTGACCCAGTTTGCAACCCCACCAGGAGTGGATGACTGTTCCCCTTTCCCCACATCCTCTCCAACATTTGGTATCATTTGTTCTCTTGATCTTAGCCAGTCTGACTGGGGTAAGATGAAATCTTAAAGTGGTTTTAATTTGCATTTCCCTAATTATTAGTGATGTTGAACATCTTTTAAGATGTTTCATAGCCATCTTTACTTCTTCTTTGAGAACTCTCTGTTCAACTCCTTAGCCCATCTTTTAATTGAGTTGCTTCTTGTCTTGATTCTCTGTTTTTTGAGTTTGTTGTATATTCCGGATATTAAACCCCATCGGATGTATCGCTGGTAAAGATTTTCTCCCATTCTGTGGGTTTTCTGATCACTTTCCTGGTTGCCTCCTTTGATGTACAGAAGCTTTTTAGTTTAATGAGGTCCCATTTGTTAATTCTTGCCCTTGTTTCCTGAGCAAATGATGTGCGGTTTAGAAAATCCTTTCCTACACCTATAACTTGCAGGTTTTTTCTAATGTTTTCTTCTAACAGTTTCAGAGTTTCAGGCTTTACATTGAGGTCTTTGATCCACTTGGAATTAATTTTTGTGTAGGGTGAAAGATGGGGGTTTAGTTTCATTCTTCTACAAGTGGAGATCCAGTTTTGCCAGCACCATTTGCTGAACATGCTGTCTTACTTACAGTGACTATTCTTGGCCCCTTTGTCAAATATCAGGTGGCTAAAATCGTATTTACTCATATTTGGCTCATCAATTTTGTTCCATAGATTTATGGGTCTATTTTTCTGCCAGGACCATGTTGTTTTTATGACTATAGCCCTGTAATACATCTTAAAATCTGATATGGCAATCTCCCAGCATTGCTCTTAGTGCTCAGAGTTGTTTTGGCTATCCGAGGTCTTTTTTGCTACCATATGAATCTTAGGATTTTTTTTCCAATTCTGTGAAAAATCTCTTGGGGATTTTGATTGGCATGGCATTGAATCTATAAATGACTTTTGGTCATTTTCACAATATTAATTCTTCCATTTTTCCAATCCATGAGCATGGGAGGCCCTTCCATCTTCTGATGTCTTTCTCAGTCTCTTTCTTTAAAGATTTAAAATTTTCATTGTAGAGG
>NW_008337147.1:9651959-9660710 GCF_000622305.1 Nannospalax galili
TAATTTCTAGGAGTTTTCTGGTATAATTGTTGGTGTCTCTTAGATATAACATATCTTCTGCAAAAAGGGATAATTTGATCTCTTCCTTTCCATTTATTACTCCTTTAATTTCCTGCTCTTGTCTTAACGCTCTTGCAGGAGTTTCAAGCAGTAAGTTAAAGAGAAGTGGAGATCATAGACATCCTTGTCTGGTTCCTGATTAATTTCTAGGAGTTTTCTGGTATAATTGTTGGTGTCTCTTAGATATAACATATCTTCTGCAAAAAGGGATAATTTGATCTCTTCCTTTCCATTTATTACTCCTTTAATTTCCTGCTCTTGTCTTAACGCTCTTGCAGGAGTTTCAAGCAGTAAGTTAAAGAGAAGTGGAGATCATAGACATCCTTGTCTGGTTCCTGATTTCAATGGGAATGCTTCCAGTTTTCTCTGTTTAGAAGGATGTTGTCTGTGGGTATGTAATATATGGCTTTAATTATGTTGAGGTATGTTCCTTCCACTCCAATTCTCTCTAGGAATTTGAAAATAAATACATGTTTAATTTTATCAAAGGCCTCCTCTACAGCTATTGAAATAACCATGTAATTCTTGCCTTTGAGCCCATTTATATGATTTATGATGTTTATTGACTTACGTATATTGAACCATTCCTGCATCTCAGGGATAAAGCTGACTTGATCATGGTGGATGATCTTTTTGATGTTTGTCTGGATGGGGTTTGCAAGTATCTTGTTGAGAATTTTTGCATCTATGTTCATTAAGGATATGGGTCTATAGTTTTCTTTTTTGGTTGTATCTTTACCTGGCTTTGGTATTAGAGTGATGCTGGCTTCATAGAAGGACTTTGGAAGTTCTCCCTCCATTTCTATCTTTTTGAATAATTTAAGTAGCATTGGATATCAATCTTCTTTAAATGTCTGATAGAATTCTGCTGTAAATCCATCTGGTCCTGGGCTTTTTTATTTGGGAGGTTTTGTATTACTGTTTCAAGTTCTTTTTGTGTTATGGGTCTGTTTAAGCTGTTAATCTCTTCTTGGTTTAGTTTTGGTGGTTCCCATGCTTTTAGATATGCATCCATTTCTTTTAGGGTTTCAAATTTAGCAGCATACAGGTTTTTAAAGTATTGCCTTATAATGTTCTGTATCTTTCTGGTGTCTGTTGTGATGTTTCCCCTTTCATCTATGATTTTGTTGATTTGGAGGTGCTCTTTCTTTCTTTTGGTTAACTGGGCTAGTGGTTGTCAATCCTGTTTATCGTTTCAAAGAACCATCTCTTAGAATTGTTGATACTTCGTGTTGTTTTCTTTGTTTCAATTTCATTAACTTCTGCCCTGCTTTTGGTTATTTCTTCTTGTCTGCTGGGTTTCGGTTTCATTTGCTGTTGCTTTTCAAGTGTCTTGAGTTGCAATGTTAAGTCTTTTATTTGTGTTCTTTCCCATTTTTTGATGTAGGCTCTTAGAGGTATAAACTTCCCTCTAAGAACTGCTTTCAGCGTGTCCCAGAGGTTCTGTCATGTTGTATCGTCCTTTTCATTTTATTCCAGGAATATTTTTATTTCTTTTTTAATTTCTCTTTTGACCCATTCATCATTCAGGAGTGTGTTTAATCTCCCTGTGTTCATGTGTTGATTAGGGATTCTTCCAGTGTTGATTGTAAGCTATATTGAATTGTGGTCTAACAGAATGCATGGCATTATTTCTATATCTTTGTATTTATTGAGGTTTGTTTCATGTCCCAGCATACGTTCAATTTTGGAGAAGGTTCCATGGGGTGCTGAGTAGAAAGTATGTCCTTTGGTGCTTGGGTAGAATACTCGGTAGATGTCTTTTAAGTCCATTTGATATATGGTTTTGTTTAATTCAGATGTCTCTCTGTTAACTCTCTTCCCTGTTAACCTATCTAATGGATACAGTGAGGTATTAAAATCCCCTAGTATTAATGAGTTGGGATTAATCTGGGTCTTAAAGTCTTGTAGTATTTTTTTATGAAGTTGGGTGCACCAGAGTTTGGTGAGTATATGTTCATGATTGTAATATCTTCTTGATTTATTTTTCCTTTGATCAGAATGAAGTGGCCCTCTTTATGTCTTCTGATTAGTTTTAGTTTAAAGTCTACTTTTTCAGATATTAGAATTGCTAAAACTACTATTTTTTAGTACCATTTGCTTGGTATATTTTTTTCCATCCTTTTTCTTTGAGATAGTGTCTGTCCTTGAAAGTGAGATGGGTTTCTTGCAGACAACAAGATTGTTTTGTTTCTAAACCCATTCACCTAGTCTTTGTCTTTTGACTGGGGAGTTCAGTGCATTATTATTTCAAATTATTAATGAAAGATTATTGAATCCTGTCATTTTTATTTCTATTTCATTCATGCTGTAGCTGTACTTTTCCACAGTTATACCGTCATTGAATTTCTGTCCAAAATCCCTTGGGTATAGTCATTCCTTTCTTCAGCTCTTTGTATTGCTTCCAGAACTCTCTGATGGTCTGGTTTTGTCAACGTGAATTTCTTCAGCCTATTTATGTCTTGGAAGATTTTTCTTTCCCCTTTGACTATAATAGACACTTTGGCTGGGTATAGTAGTCTGGGTTGGCATCTGTGGTCATTTAAAAATGGGAATACTTTGGTCAAGGCTCTTCTGCTTTCATAGTTTGCAGTGAAAATTCAGCTGTAATTGTAATGGGTTTTCCTTTATATGTTACTTATTGTTTCTCTTTTGCAGCTTTCAGTATTGTCTTTTTGTATTGTATGTTTAGTGTTTTTACTATGATGTGCTGTGGAGAGTTTCTTTTCTGTTCCTGTCTGTTTGTTGTTATATATGCTTCTTATATTTGTATGGGCATGTCTTTCTTTAATTTTGGGAAATTTTCATCCATGATTCTGTTAAAGATCTGGTTCATTCCATTATCTCGGGATTCTTCTCCTTCCTGTAAGCCTATGATTCATTGGTTTGGTCTTTTTTTGGTATCACACAATTCCTGCATATTCCATTCTTGTGATTTGTTAAATTTTTCATAATCTTTGCCTGAGTTGTCTCGTTTTCCATTTTATCTTCCAGTCGTGATAATCAGTTTTCCATTTCATTCATCCTATTGGTGAGGCTTTCTCCTGTAGTTTCTAATTGGCTTACTGAGTGTTTCTCTTCCTTCTTTATTTCAGCCTGAGTATTCTTCAATATTTCTGTTTTCTGAATTCATTCAGAAGTTTATCCCTATCTTCCTTCAGTTCTTTGATGTCTATGTTTGTGTGTTTATTTAAATTCACTGAATTCTTTTATCATGTTTATAATTGGTCTTTTGAGTGCCATGTCCTGCATTATCTCTAGGGGGTTTTCATTGTACTCCTCTAGAGGACTATTGGTATATGGTGGGGATATGTTATTTTGGTTTTTCATATTATTATTTTTTCTCTGTGATTTTGGCATGTGAATTTCTTTTGTAGTTTTTGAATCTTGTGTGAGACTGAAGCCTTCAAGTTTTAGGTCTGCTTCTTTTTGTGAACTTTATGAATCTGTGGTTTACTTTTTGTGCATGAAAGGCCAGTTCCTCTAAGCTTCCAGTTCTCTCTTTTGATTTTATATTGGAGTGGCCAGATTGCTTTTGTCTTCAGGAGTTCCCACAGAGTCCCAAGTCAGATGAGTATCAGATGCTCTCAGGCTTTTTCCTAACATCTGGATCCCTCCAGGATAGATTTTGGCCTGAGGAATTTGGGGGTTGCACTGGGGGCTGGGCCCAGGAAAGATGCTGATCTAGGGCAGCTGGTTGTGGTGTCACCCAGAGATGCAAAGGAAGCTGGAGGCAGGAGGCAGCCCCAATCGCCCCTGGGGACTGCACTGAGCTGTGTTGGTCAGGATGCAAAGGACCAGGAAGAGGAAAGGTCAGCCCTGGCATCCAGGAAAGAGGCTGGTGGGTTGTGCAGACTCAGATAGTCAGAGGGAGGTGAGGGCAGGGCCAGGACCAGAAGCAGTGCTCCTGGGGACCTGAGAAGGAACTGAGTTGCTCTTGATGCAAAGGTTCAGGGAGATGCAGTAGTGGTTCCCCAGGTGTCTGGAGCACCAAGAGAAGGAATGGTAAGGACCCAAGCTAGGAGGAGAGAAAGGAGGGGGAGATGGGAGTGTGAGTGAGGCTGGGGAGCCGAGCTGCAGAGGGCGCAATCGGCTTTCCTCTGAGAGGGAAGCCTGTGGGTTGGAGAGAGCTGTAAATCAAATTTTTTTTTAAAGAAAGATATTAATGCTACTGAGTTTTTCTGATTCACTATGCCTTTCAAAGTTCCAACAAGAATGTGGAAAGAAATGGGGTATGGTAGTACATGCCCTTAATCCCAACACTCCAGAGACAGAGGCAGGCAAATCTCTGTGAGATGGAGACCAGCCTGGTCTACATAGCTTGTTTCCAGCCACCGGGGGCTATAGGGAGACCCTGTCTCAAATGGATAAAATTAAAAAGAATATGAGAAGATGCTTAATATCACTAGTCATTATGGGAACTCAAAAGAGTATTATAATAAAACATCCCCTCAAATTCATTAGAAAGACTAGTGATCTCATTTTTGCTCTACCTCTCCCAATAGAAAATAAGATGTGCTGACAAGTCATGGAGAAATTTGAATTTTTGTGGAATGTTGATGGGAATGTAAAATGGTAGAGTTACTACAGAGAACTGTATGGCAGCCTTTCAATAATCAAAAGTATAGTTGCCACATAAGTCATCAATCTTGTGGTATATACCTAATGTACTGAAATCAGAATTTGAGGAAGATACTGGCATACCTATGTATTCCAATATCACAGCATTTTTTCACAAGTGCTAAAATGTGAAGACAGTCCAAATGTCAATAATCAGATTAAGGGATAAGAAAATTGTAAAATAAAGTCCAATTAGACATTTCTCAAAAGAGGATATACAAATAACCAAAATGCATATGGAAAGAAAAATTCTTGACATCACTAATCCTCAGGGAAATGCACTAAAAATAGCAATGAGATATCTATCATCTTACTACAGTTAAAGAGAAAACAATAACAAATACTAGTGAGGGTGCTGAGAAAGGAGAACTCTCACATACAATTTGTGGGAATGTAAGTTTGTACAATCTTTATGGAAAGCTGAATAGATGTATCTTTATGGAACAGACAGAAATTGAAAACAACCTGTGTGTACATGAGCTGATGAATGGATAATGAAAGTGTGATTCATATCTACAATGAAATATTTAGCTCTTACAAAATGAAATTCAGGGCTGAAGAGATGACTCAGCAGTTAAGTATATTAGCTTCTCTTGCAGAGGATCCATGTTTGGTTCCCAGCACCCATACAGCAACTAATATACATCTGGGACTACAGTTCCAGGGCACCTGACACCATCTTCTAACCTTTGAAGGCATTGCACTATACTGATGTGTTTGCATACATTCAGGCAATACACTCATACACATAAAATAAAAATAATAAATTATTTTTTTAAAAACCACAAAATTCAGAGGTAAATGGATGGTACTTGGAAACCACCATCCTGAGGGTGGTAACCCAGACCTAGAAACAGAAAAGTCACATGTTCTTTTTCATAGCTGGATGCTACCTTTGAAATCATAGATTTGCATGTTTCGATTTAATGATTCAGAGAAATCAAGAAACTACAAATAGTCATAGAGAGTCGGGGGACTGCTCAACTCCTGGAAGATGTGGTAGAATGCAGTGATAAAGGAGGAAAGGGGAGGGGCTGGAGAGGTTGCTCAGTGATTAAGAACACTGGTTGTTCTTGTGGATGCCCCGGGTTTGAATCCCAGTAACCATATGGCAGCTAACAGCTGTCTATAACTCCAATTCCAGGGGATCTGATAGCCTCTTCTGTCTTCCACAGGAATTGCACAACATGTGTGCCCTTACCTACATACAGGCAATACACGCATACACACAGATCATCATCAACAACAACAACAAAAATTTAGGAGGAAAGGGGAATAATAGAGTAGGAAGGGTTAAATGGGGTATGGATTGGGAGGGCAGGGCAGAGGAGGGAGTGTGGGGAGGGATGAGTAACACTAAAGGTCTTTAGAAAAAGCCTTATGGAAATCTACCACCATGGAAGCTTCTTAAAGTATATGCGTATATATTATAAAAAGATTAAAAAGTTTCCTTATAACAGGAGATCATTGCCCCTAGTAGATACCACAGGCTAACAAAATAAAACCCCAATGCTAATAATGAACTCCCTTTCTTGAAGATGTTGGTTAGGGATCCCATGGACCATCAGATAATTCTGGCCATTGCCCCCACTCTTGTCACCCACCAGAACTTCATGGCAACACCATATTGCTGAAGACACTATATACAGAATCTAAAGCTTCATCACTTCTGACTAACTTTCCTAGTTCTAGAAGGTGTTATGCATCCTACCTTGGGGAAAACTAATCATCAACCTTACCCAGCTGTGAATCCTGGCAGGATATACCCACCTGTGAAACAATGGCAAGAACATTATGGGAATAATCACCCACCTTCTAATTAGGTTTCAGATCCACTTGATAGGATAGATCCCATGTCTAACATTGATATCTGGCCTAGGAACCTGGTGTTAAACAGTTCACAAGTCATAAGGGAGAGCCTAATACTAGTTTTCTAAGTTATTATAGTATTAAATTGACTCCTAAAAACTTATTGTTGGAGTGCATCTAGATGAGTGAATCTCTCCACCTTCATAAGAGAAGCTTTATTATGCAGGAGATGATGATTAACCCAGAAACCCATAACTGCCCAATACAGAGAACAAGAGGCTTCAAAGTGTTTATTCCTTAAAGGACACCTATATCAAACTTCTGCCTCCCAAGTCTCAGGGATCATTATGGTAGAGTGGGTGGATTGTAAAAGCCAAAGAGGTAGATGATCACAAGGAAACAACAGTTTTTCATACGGCTGGTCAGTTGTTCATACTGAAACCACAGCAATCATGACAGCATGTACAAGTCCCATGTAAGCACAAACTAGACAAAATCTAAGCATAGATGTGGATAAAAGGGTGAAAAAAATAACACTACCTAAGAAACTATTGGCAGTTGATGACTGCTCGGAAGGGGAGAGTCTGTCTCTTTCAAGGATATGACTTTTAGTAGGCTAATCGGGCTTCTCTGGATCAATCTACACTGAAGGACATTTGGGAACACAATGTAGACTCTGTAGGCCCTATTATGTATATATGTTTTTATATATAATCTACTTTCTACATAGAGTAAATTAGATTGGGTGAAGTCAGTAAGGGAGATGTGGATGGTGAAATCTAATAACATCAAATCATATTGTAAGAAAATTGCAAAATCTTCAATAAAAACGTTTTAAAATTAAAACTAGATCTACCACATGATTTAACTATCCCAATCCTGGGTAACATGAAAGTAAAATGATGTCAGTATCTTAAAGATAATTTGCACTCCTTTGATTTTGAAACTTTCCACAACAGACATGGAAATATCCAAAGTGTCCATTGATAAACAAGTGGAAAAAACATTGTATTAGTGAGACTTTCATTCTTGTGACAAATACCTATGAGAAACTATTTGAAAGCAGGAAAATTTATTTTGGGGCATAGTTTCAGAGTTTTCATTTCCACTGTCTAGGATATAGTGAAATTATTTGAAAGAATGCCATTATATGAGGTTGTGCTGGAGCAATGCTTTTTACCCCATAGAAGCCAGGAATCAAAGAGACACATGGAGGGACCAGGGTAAAGGTCTGTCTTCCCAGTGCATGGACCCAGTAACCTACTTCCATTTTACTTCCCACTACCAACATTCCACAACTACCCACTGATAACACCATAATATTATGGATCTATCAAAGGACTAATCTCTTTACAAAGTCAAAGAACTTATTTCCAGAAGCCCTAACTCTGAACACAGTTGGCTGTATTGGGAATCCATCCTTCAACATATGAATATTGTAGTGGTTGGGAGGCTCCTCACATTCAATCTCTAATAGTTACATATGAATAATGCAATAGTATTCAGCATAAAAATGAAACACTTCAATTTGCAGCAACATGGATAGAAATGGAGAACATTATATGAAATGAACTAAGCCAATTTTTCACATATGGAGTTTTAAAAAGTTGATTTCACAGGAGTGGGAGACAGAATACAGATCATTAGAAGTTAGAAAGTAAAAGGAAGAGTAGTGGGAAGTGGGATCATTAATTTCAAAATATACTTAGATATAAAGAGTAAATACTAGGGTTCTATAGTGTACTATGGTGTCTTCAACTTACATTTTATCCCAATATATTTTTCATAAACTGCTTTTTATTTTATTTATTTTTGACAATTTCATACAGAGTAAAATAATTTTAAAAACTTGAAGAGTGGAGTTTGAAAGTTCTCACATAAAGAAATGATAATTAGGAAGAAAGACATTCTAATTACCTTTATATATACATATATACATATGTGTGTGCATATATATGCATATGTGTATACATGCATAAAATTATATCATGGTAAGCCAGGCATGGTGGTGTACACCTTTAATCCCAGTACTCGGGATGCAGAGGCAGGGGGATCTTTGAGAGAGTAAGACAAGCCTGGTCTACATAGGGAATTTTCAGACCAGCTGGAGCTATAGGATGACCCTATCTTTAAAAAAAAATCAACAAAACCAGAAAAAATAAAAAAGAAAAAAAACACCATAGTTCATAAACTGGAAAAATTAATTAGAATAATTTTTCATAGAATGTGTCATAATCACATGAAATGAAAGTATTTTATTTT
>NW_008337147.1:9660738-9684981 GCF_000622305.1 Nannospalax galili
AATTTAAATTTTATTTTATTTTTAATTTGATTCTTTGTGAATTTTGAACAATGTATTTTAATCATATTCACACCCACCCAGGTCTAACCTTCTTTATTAATCCCCCCAAGTCTGATTCCATGACCTTTATTATTTTTCTTTTTTAGAGGCCTATCGAGCCTAATTTGTGTTCCCTAAATGCTGTTGGATGTGACTCCATCCCTTGAAATGGGATCAACCTACCAGGTCAGCCTGGTTAATCTACCAGGCATCTCACACCCTTAAAGAAAACTGACTCTCCCTCTCTCAGCAGGAGTCAATGACCAATAGTTTCTCAGCTAGGGCTTGGACTTCTTGCCCACCTCCCCCATGCATGCTGGGTTCTGATTTCCTGGTGTTTTACAGATGCCATCCATGCTGTCATAAGCACAGGGGGTTCATATGTGCAGCCGCCCAGTTGTATCCAGACAACATGGTTTCCTTTAATTAATCTACCACCTCTGGCTGTTAAAATCTTTCCACCTCCCTCCTCCATAATGATCACTGAGTCTTTACAGGAGAGGGCATGATATGACTGTCCCATTTAGGACTGAGCACTCTGTAGTCCCTTAATCTCTGCCTGTTACCCAGTTGAAGCTTTCTGTTAATAGCCATATGTTGCAAGAAGAAGCTTCATTGATGATAGTTGAGAGATGAACTAATCTGTGGCACAAGTTATTACGAGCCAATTTAAAATGTATATTTAGCAAAATAATATTGGTAGGATCTCATATATAGCCCATGACCTGTCTATCCACAAGTTCTTGATTCTGGTAACAGTGACAGTTATGAACTTCATCTTGTGAATCGGGCCTTAAATCCAATCAGAGGGTAGTTGGTTATTTCCAAAACATTCATGGTGCTATTGTACCAGTGGGCATATCTTATCAGGCCAGTAATTATTGTGGCTCACAGGTTTCACAACTGGATATGATTGATTATTTATTTTCTCTCCTAATAGCATATATAGCATCTTCTAGCACTCTGAATGGTAGCCAGAAGACATGAAGCTTCTAGGTCAGTACCAGCTTAATTTGTCCTTGTTTTGACTTGAGTATGTATTAATGAGCTTTATAAAGGAAGAATGCTATGACAAGCAGTAGTGTGGATAACCTTTGAGACATCAAATGATGTAAAAAAATCGTATCAAAATGTCATTTTATTCCACTTGTATGATGTATTAAAGTGGTCTAAATAAGAGACAGGAAGTAGAATGGTGGCTATCCAGGGCTGGAGAAGAGAAGGGGCATTCCAGATGATGCCTTAGGGAATGGAATGGTAATGACAGTTTCAGAGTTAGACAAACTGCTGAAGTATGCACACACAAATGGTAAGCAAAGGAATTTTACATTAGGAATATTATATCCAGTAGAACTTGGGAGAAAAGACTCCCTTCTAGTGATTATGCTTTTAGATGTGATAAGGAGTGCTCCATCTTTGTCAGGTATTTGAGTGGTATTTCACATACACTTGGCCACTCATACACTTTTTGTAGGATTGACTTCCACATGCTTTGCCACTCTCTAGCCCTGAGATATTGACATACACATGAAATTTTCTCAAATATTTTCATCAGTACTATCCAGACTTTATACACATAAATATTTTATTATCATATAAGATTATGTTTAAGGCAAGATCATGAAATGAAATTAGATACTAACCAATAGTAAAATCCTAAGTAAGATTGGGTGTAATTGTAGGGAAATTTGTATGATAAATAACACCAACATCTATGTAATCCTTTCAGATGTCATCAGCCTTAAAAGGGAAGAGAATTCTGATGTGTGCTTCTTTAGATACCATTGACATGCATCATCACAGTTGACATTCCTAAAGCATCTTATTTGCAGTTGTCTTAAACCCATTTTACAGATTACAGTGGTGACTGGTTCGATTGATGAACTCTTCCAAAATCCTTTCTAAATATATCTAATTGGCTAAAAAAGACACTCTACTTCCCTAACTTGTTCATTTGTTTATCCCATTTTATTATAGTGTTTTTTGAGTCTTTTAGAGATGTAGCAGAAATAAAAGTTTATTTTATCTTACTTCGAGACCATTAACCTGGTTCTTCCTTTTGCCTGCACTGTGCTTTCTTAAAATATGAAGAGGGGCCCCCACTTCCCTTAACTGATGCCTGCCTGAATGTTATCTCAGTGACCTTTTCTTTGATCAACATTTGAACAAGAATTCTCTTTTAATAGGTCATGTATCACTCCTATAATCTCCCTGAACTTTCTTCTTAGTTGAAAATTATATCAAAATGTATTGAGTTCACTTCTTCCCTATCTTCCAATTAGAGCTGAACTCATTAAGGGTAGGAACTTTGTGTACCTATTGTGTCACACCAGCAGAGCTGAGACTCAGCAGCGATCTATTGTATAAATGGATGCTATAGAATGGTCTGACTTGGTGGGAGGCAGTCTCTGACAGCTGTCAACATTTCAGAGAAAAGAACAAGTCCTTACTACTAGGGCTTTTCTTTTGAGGATACCATGACAGCATTGAACAAACGAGTTCAAGCTAAAGGAAGCTCCTTCCGAAATGTATATCTATCAGAGCTCAAGCAGGGGCTTACAGTGTTGGTGACTGACAGTGTTCCAGATGGAAACTTTGCATAAGACAGTGAATGAAACAGACCCAACTGCAATAAGCTAGCTCATTTGCAGTTTGTTGTTTTCATAAAACATACCCATCAATCAACTGAAACCAGCTGCTCGATTTTCAGAAGTTATATATGAAATTCTTTACTGAAAAGGATAATAAACCCAAGACAAAAATACACACGAGCTTGTAATTCAGAATCACTCTGCTAGGCTTTTATTAAATGTACACAGAATAAAATATTTTTTGCCATTTTACTTTTTGTTCAGGGCTTTAATAACCTTCATGGTTCAAAGAGAAAGAAACTTTGGTTTTGTGCAGCTTTCAAAAAAAGTCTGCTTGTGCTATATGGGTGCATATGAGGTAATCCTGGAAGGACTTTTTTTAATCAATGACACAGTTTTGAAAGACACAGTTTTAATCATGGGAACACATGTCAATTACTGCACATAGTTTGATTCAATGTATGGTGATGTCTAGATTGAAGCTATGAAATTTATAGCTGCCCTCGCTCAGTCGCCTTTGTCTTCCTTCTATTTCAGTAAGTGCCGCACACTTTTAGTATTGTTTTGCTGTAATTTCTCATACCAAGATTTAGAGTTTTAAAATAATTTTCCGTGAACAATTATTGTGCTCAAAACAGTCACGTTTCCCATCATGTGACTTACAGAATATGGGCTAAATTTATAAATAGCATTTGATCACAGGTTTAGCTTAAGGTTCTTCTCTATTTGCTGACTTAACCTCGGGTTATGTGAACAGAAATTGTGGTGCTGCTTCTGTGCCTTCCCCTTTTTAACATGATATAATCAATGCACCTGGCAAATGCATTTAGTACCAAAGCAAACTATTTTTTCTTTTTAATGTTTTTTATTCTTTGAATGTTTCATACATTTATATAATGAAGTTTAATCATTTTTCCTGCTATTCCTCTCCCTTGTCCTCTCCATCTCTCTTGGTCTCCACTGAAAACCTTCTCAACAGGTCCCCCTGCTGTTTCAAGTCTTATTTGTGTGGGGGCCTAGAGTTTAATGAATTACTTGCCTGAGTATGAGAAGGGGGTTATTTAGTGTAACTAAAGCAAGTTATCTGTGGCTATACCACTAAAGAAAATTATGCTTCTTCCACAATGACCTTTAATTGCCAATAGCCCCTCTGATAGGTGGGGTTATTGGCTCCCTTCCATTCATGATGAAGTGCTGATGGGCTAGTCTTGTTCACCTCTTATACAGATAACCACAGTTGCACTGAGTTCATGAGTGCAATGGTCATATCATGTCCAAGAGGCCACTTCTTGTTGCCCATCTCCCTATCCTGAGCTTTACAAGCTTGGAGGGGGTGATATAGCACAAATTTAGGACTGAGCACTCCACCATCAACACTTATTCTTAGCACTTTTGACAGTTGTGGTTTCTATAATAACTACTACCCACTGCAGTAGAAACTTCACTGATGAAGGAGGGGCACGGCACTAATCTGAGGTTATGAACATGAGTATTTAGAAGGCAGTTTGACAATATGGTCATTTAGAAGAACTGTAGTAGGCCTATTTCTTGACTCCGGATTTGGGTTAGTCATACATTAGACACTTTCTCCTGCTTTAGACCAATTCCTACAATCAGAAGATAACTTTTTTGGGTGGTGCTAAGAGGGTATCTAGATTGGGATTTTCCTTAAACTAATTGACTCTGCAATACTGATGGCCCTTGATCTAAAACTTGACATATTATGTCTCTTTCAAAGCAGACTGAAGATGTCCTGATTGTCTACATTGTTTTAGAAATAACTTAGTTTCACAAGAAAATGACCCTGTTCTGGTTTGTTTCTTTGTTTCTGCGACAAAACACTCTGACCACTACCAACTTGGGGAGGAAAAGGTTTATTTAGCTTACATATCCCAGGTCACAGTTCATCAAGGAGCCCAGGGTAGGAACTCAGGGTAGGAACCTGGAGGCAGGAGCTGGAGCACAGGCCATGGAGGAACACTGCTTACTGGCTTGTTTCCCTGGCCCGTGCTCAGCCTGCTTTCTTATGCAACACAGGCCCACCTGCCCAGGGGTGGCACCACCCACAGTGGGCTGGGCCTTCCCATATCACTCTTCAAGAAGATGCCCCTCAGACATGGCCACAGGCCAGCCTAATAGAGGCAACTCCCCAACTGAGGCTCCCTCAACCCAGGTGTGTCAAGTTGACACTAAAGCTATCCAGCACAGACCCTAATAAAGATATGTTTGAATTTTTTCCACAAGCTGTTGATCTGAAAGGAAAATGCAAAGAGATTTTGTATTAAAGGACTTGAAATTTCATGATATTTTTTCCTATTTGTTTAATGCCTCCAATATGACAAAATGAGCTTTGAAAAAAATCATGACTTCCTGACATTTAAGGGCTCAAATCTGAAAGAAAAATATAGATATAAAAGAAATGCACAATAAATAACAAAGAAATATACAGAAGACGTGTCAGCATAAACAGGTACTGCCTGCTAATTGATGCACATATAAGGCCAAATAGTCCATGTGAAGGAATATAATAACAAAATATATTGGTGCACAGAGTGTACAGAATGTGTGTGGAAGAGAAAACTGTTTTCCTGATATGTTGGTCATTTGATGACACTCATGGGTCAGTGTCATAAGGAAGACAGCCTGACTATCAGTTAGAATCCACTCTCGTGGGTCTGAGTTCTTATAGAATTGATCAAATGTTTTCAAACATTTCTGCTCCTAAGAGTAAGAAGGGAGTTTGCTAAACACAGATTTGGGAATTGATACAAGACTGTTCTGATTCAGTATGTCTAGTGTGAAGTAAGAAATACACACACACACACACACACACACACACACACACACATACACATACATATATAGTGTGAAGTAAGAAATACACACACACACACACACACACACACACACACATACACATACATATTCAGTGTATTTGTATAGCTGTTCTCAAAAAAAATGGAGAGAGGAAGAGGAAGGAGCAGCGAGGGGGATAGAAGGACAGAGAAAGAAATATGTATATTGAAAAAAAATACTTCAGGAGACTTTTCTTTCTGGCCTAACTCTTGCAGAGCTTCAGGAAAACTGGATCTCTCTCCAAGACTTTCAAATCAAGGCAGCACTTAGACTGCCTTTCTACCTTTACAAACCTTTGTAAGTTTCTTTCAGGGCTTGAAGTCATTTGGGCTGGCAATGTGACATATAACAAAAGGCACTGGGAACATCTTCAGGCTTTTCTTCAATGGTCACTATAATTGTGGGTGTGGTGGTTTGAAAGAGAATGTCCCCCATAGGCTCCAAGAATTTGAACATTTTCCCACACTTGGTGGTGCCATCTTGGGAGGTTTTAGAAATTGTGGCCATGCTGGAGGAAACATGTCACTGAGGCCAGGCTTAGAGAGTTCTTAAGCCTTGCCAATACCTGCATGAAGATGAGAGCCTCTGCTTTCTGCTCCTAATCCACCTCTACCACCATGCCTCCTTGTCATGATGGACTCTTGTCCCTTGGGAACCGTAAGCTAAATAAATTCTTCATTTTATAAATTCCCTTGGTCATGGAATGACCCTTCGTCTTGCTTGGCCACAGCAACAGAAAAGTGACTAATAGAGTGGGATTATGTGTGGTTAAGTCTAACATATTAGGACTGTCAAACGGATTTCAGGTGAACATCAGATACAAGCAAAGTACAATCCTCTAGCCTACCGAAAGCCCAATTCACAGATTTGACACATTATGTGGACAGAATTATGTTTCAGCTCTCATCTCTGTGTTCTGACCCCCCACCTAACCCAAGTGTGGTAGCTGTGCCTCTGTAGACATTCTTCACTTTGTATATTCCTCACCGCTGGAATCTAAGGAAGGCTTCTCATCCCTCCACCAATTGTGTGCTATGGATCCAGGTAGTTCCTGTGCCTCCGGAATGGCAGTACACCATTCTGATTATTTTCTCTCTTGCCTGTACTTCCTTGATAGTACTCACCTCCTGCTCTTCATGGTCAGCCTTCAGCTATGCCAGTAGACAGAGGGAAAGTCCAATGATGCCCACATAATACAGTTTTGTAAACATTTCTTGACTACTTACTATGTCAGGAACATAAATCAAACTAGAGCCTCATTTTCAAGGAGTTCACAGTCTGTGAGGTAAATGAAAAAAAAAACAAAACATTACAGAAGTAAATTATTTAAGAATAAAAAGAACAAGCATTACCCAGAGGGGAAGCATCTGTTTTTTCTTTGCTAAATGGACATGATGCATATATCAAATTGTCTTCATTTGCTTATGCCCAAATAATTGTGCTGCTATCACTTTGGTCAAAGAATCTTCATTATGCAATGATCAGTGGTCACTGCAGGGAATCAAAATATTTCAGAATGCCCAACATAAATGGGACATCTATAAGAGGCTCTCCAAGCTTAGAGAACATTATGGAAGAAGGGGCTGAACAAACACAAGAGCTGGAGGAAGTAGGGGGTCAGAACAATGGATCATGCTGACTTGATCTGACATGGCTGTTACACTCTTGAAATCATAGCAGATGTGATTATCTGCACAACATCTGAACAATATTGGACTAATCAACACCTTGTCATGAAAGGCAAAGGGCCACATGGGACCTGTGTCAGTCACTTTTCTGTTGCTGTTATAGAAACACCATGACCAAGGGAACTTATAAAAGGATGTTTATTCAGCTTACAGTTCCAAATGGACAAGAATCCTTCATGATGAGGAGGCAGGGCAGCACAGGTGACTGGAGTCAGAGCAGACGCTAAGCTCTCACATCCTTAAGAAGGCACAGGAAGCAGAACTGGAGATTCTGGAAGGCTTAAGAACTCTCTAAGCCTGCCCCCAGTGACCAGTGACATGCTTCCTCCAGCATGGCCACACCTTCTGTGACCTCCCAAAAGAGTTCCACCAACTGGGGAAAAAAATGCCCAAATACTTGAAGCCTATGGGGGACATTGTCATTCAAACCATCACAGGACCCCAATCCTCTCTGAGGATTTATATACAGATAAAGGTTAATCGTGGTGGGAGAAAAATTTTTCAGTGATATAACCACTGGTAAGTTTTGCATGCTCCTCTAAACAAACCACCCACACTCTACTAAATAACTCTCATGAAAATCACTGGGATAAAATAAATATATGAAAGTAAAGAGAGATGAGAAGGTGAGGAAAATAATGGAAGAGGTACAATAGAGTGTAAGGGGGAGATGATGATCATTGAAATCCATTATTTACATGTATGAAAATATAATGAAACCCATTAATTCTGCCTGAACTGCCCTTCAATCAACCCAGGATAGTTTTAAATAGCATTAATTCATTCAAATAATAAATATTTTGTGCATACTTAAAACTGTACTGTAATACCTCGTGTGAGGCACAGAGGAATGCAACATAGTGATAGTTGAATTAAGGGTCTTTTAATAGCTGATATTTGAGAGGGAGTTTATGGTCAAAAGAACTCTCAACTGACAGGAGAAGAGAGTAGGGTTTAAAGCTTAAAAATCACAATTACACCACACCAGGGGCAACACTAATAACCAGAGTTTCATTTGATCGCCATAGTTACAGGAGACCAGGGGCAGGTTAACACGAAGGTTTTCAGTTAACAAAAGTTTCAGTTAGGGAAAAACAAGTTTCTCAGAACTGCAGAAACAATGGGTTTCATTCTTTGTAGCTGGGAAAGGATATGCTACGTGGCTAGTTCTAAGTTTCCAGTGCTGTTGAAACAGTGTGCTCCATGAAATACAGATGAAGCCCCTGTGGCTGTTTTGCCTGGTCAGCTGCAGTTTGTGCGTGTGTGTGTGTGTGTGTGTGTGTGTGTGTGTGTGTGTGTGGTGGGGGGCTAGAGAGGAACATAGGGTGGGTGAAAGTCAGCTAGAATAAAATGGAATTAGTTTTACCATTTCAGTTCCGAATACTACACTCTTCACTGGCAATGGAGGAAACTGTAAATTGATGATACACAAACAGCAAGAAATGAAGCTCAGGCTGAGATTTTTCATGGGAAGTTCCCTCAGATCTGTTGATTATGAAGCAAGAATTTTAGTCACTATGGTGGAATAAATGAAATAAAGAAAATTTCATGTTTCTAAAAATTTTTCATGTTTTCTTTTATATTGAATTTATGTGTATTTAACACAGAACATCTTTATCATCTTTACACCCCCTTCCCCATTGGCAACCTCCCATGGCCACCCCTCCCACTGGATTTCATGCATTCTGTCATTTATATTAAGGTATATTGAGTCAAGTTAGTGTCCCCAAATGTCCCTCAGTGAAAAAATCTAGTCAACCTATTTAGAGTCCCTCCCTTTAAAATCAGCTGTTACTCACTTAGCAGTAACCAGCTGCCACTGGTTCATTGGCTAAGATGGGTCTTGTTGCCCATTCCCACAGTTCTATATCTGCTTGGGTTAGCATGAGTCTTGTGAATGTTAATGGCATTGCTGTAGGTTCATATGAGCAAGATCCCAGGAGCCTATTTACTCTATTTGGTTATGGTCATGCTCCTCCTCCCTGGCTCTTACAATCTTTCTGCCCCTTCTTCCACAATGGTCCCTGAGCCCTAGGTGGGTGAAGCTTAATGCAGAAGACCTGTTCAAGGCCCACACTCTGTAGACACTTATTCTCTATGCTTTCACCATTTATGTCCTTTTGTGTTCAAGGACCTCTGTTGCATGAGGGAGCTTCATTGATGAGAATTGAAAGATGTAGTAGTGCTCTCTCTACCTCTTGTTCTACTGTGTTCCATGAGCCTTCTGTGTAGAGGTTCCATTGTAGATGTGTAACCTAGGATTGGGCATTTGACAGAGAATCTCTGTGTGTAACCTGTTGTAGAACTTTGTAACCTGTATAGCTGCCATCTATTGTAAGAGAAGCTTCTTTGATAAGAGGTGAACGACATATTTATCTATAAATATAATGATTTGTATTTAGCATATAGTAAAAATTATTTGTCTAGGGGTGTGGCATCCATGGGGTTTTCTCTAAGACCTATGACCTCTCCAGCCATGTGTATTTGGCTATGTTTATTGTACCTTACCTGAGTTTCCTTCCATTGAGTGGGCTTTAAATCCAATTACATTGCTGTTAATTACTCCCAAGATGAAATTGCCACTATTTCCCCAATAGTTTGCTGTGCCTGTCATTGTTGTGATTATTAGGCCTTAAATTTGGGGTTGAAACATTGATTGGTATTCTCCTTCATCAGTCTGCATGGCATTCTCCAATACTATGACAGCTAGCCTTCAGGGAGATAGACTCCCAAAATTATCAGGCTATTGTCACAACCCTTGATTGCCTCTCAGAACTTAAAGGTAAGTCCATACTGCTAAAAACAGGACATACTTTGACACAGGATTTGGGGCAATAGAGCTAGAACTGGCCTGGAAGCCACCTTTCTAGAATTTTTAAAACGAAGAATTTATGTCAGTCTCTTGCCTCTGAACGATCTCAGAATTTATTGTAATGTTAGTGTCTATTTAATTTCAAACTACGTGTACGAAATTTATGGAGAATTGATTACTGTTTGACCAATAAGTTGCTCTGTAAAGTTTGCATATAACCTTAGTTTTGTTTGTTTGAGATAGTCTCCCTACATAGAGTAAATAGCATAAATTGGTCTTGTACTTACTATCATCCTCCCTCAACCTCACAAGTGTTGGCATCACAGGTATACCCCATCTTGCTGAGATGGGTAATACATAATCTTAATGAAGAGCATCAATATAGGATGCCATCATTGAAATTAAGTTTTTCTCTGTGTCTTATCATCAGTGTTACCAGTGACAATATAATAAGTTCCTGTGTTTTAATTTAATGAACTATTGGCTGTTATTCCAACATTTTTCATCATTTAAAGGACTAATTCATAACAATCATATGTAAGTTTCTTTAACATATATTCTTTGCCACCTGAGATACTGTCAACTAAAATGCATGCTAATTCTTGGCATTCTCAATATTTTATATTGCATTTGTAAAATTAGCTCCTAATGAGTTGGGCATGGTGGCGCACACCTTTAATTCCAGCACATTGGAGGCAGAGGCAGGTATATCTCTGAATGATGGAGGTGAGCCTAGGATCATCTACATCATGAGTTCTAGGGCAGTTATGGATACATAGTGAAACCCAATCTCATAAACCAAAGAAACAGGGGCTAGGGGGATGGCTCAGTGGTTAAGAACACTGACTACTTTTGCAGAGGACATGGTTTCAATTCACCAGCACCCACAAGGCAACTAACTACCATCTGTAACTCCAGTTCCAGGGAATCTGAAGCCCTCTTCTTTCCCCCATGGGCATTTCATTACCTAGGTGCACTTTCATATATGCAAGGAAAACATTCATACACATAAAATAAAAATAATAAAATATCATTAAAAATGAAACAAAAAATTATCCAATAAATTTAACATCACACTCAAAGGGCCAAGTTTATTATTACAGATTTTCAAAACTGTTTTGTTGGCTAAATGTGATCGCATTTTTAGAAAAACTTTGACTTATCCAGACTATAAAATAGTGTCTTCACTATGAGATAAAAATTTTAATTGCATTGATTTTATCAACTTTTCTTTAAATCATCTCTGAAATTTGGATTGAAGAACTTTGTGTCACAGCACAGTTACCTCTTGTGCCATTTTAATCTTCTGTAGAAAAAAAATACAGGATGGAAACATTTATAATATCTTCACAAGACAATAAAATAAAAGATTAGTTAACAATGGTCCTTTTGAGATAATTACCATTTAGAAATATATATTATGATATTGACCTTATTTTCAAGTAATATATATTTTCTTATAAATATGGTAAATAATTTTAATCTTTAAGCTTCATAGGGTTGTGTTGTGACTTCATAAAATGAAGTCACTACCTTGGATTAGCGTATCATTTGGTTTGTTCTCTGAATGTTGTTATAATCGACACTTTTTCAAAAAAAAAGTTAGGATATAAAGAAATTTGTCTTTATATTTCAGCTTCTAATTAGCCAGTACTGACAAGGATACTTGCTCACAAATCTCAATGATTTCAATATGATTACCTTTAAGTACTTGATACATTATAAAAGCCTGTGCAGTTTTATTCCAGAATAGTCAAAGAACAAAGGGGAGTCAAGAACCAAGGGGAGGAATTTAGCAAAACAGTTTTTTTGACTTCTTTATGTAATATGATCTGTTCAGGGAACAGCAAGGCTAACGTACTTTGAGACACATTGCCTGTTAGAAGGTGATTTACACATTATAATCTAAAAGTATAGTGTCTATATCTAGTAGTGAAATTCTCCTTTGATCATTTCTACACCAACTTTATTAGTTTCATTAATCACTAGATTCATGATCTCCAAACATGATGCAAGGTTCATGGGCAAAGATAATAAATGGAAATTAAGAACTCAGTGTTTAAAATTAGAATTTTCTTTTTTTTATACTATGTTTTATGGTATAAAAATATACAGTAGGGGCTGGAGACATGGCTCAATGGTTAAGAGCAGTGATTGCTCTTGCAGAGGACCCAGGTTCGATTCCCAGGACCCACATGGCAGCTACAAACCATCCTTAACTCCAATTCCAAGGGAATCTGATACCTTCCTCTGACCTCTGTAGCATTGCACAACATGGGTGCACTCACATACATGCAGGCAATACACTCATACACATAAAATAAAAATAATAAATAAAAATATACAGTAAAATTATGTATCCAAAATAAACCGCATGAAAATATCGGGTCCTCAGTATCAGAAGGTTCTGTGCCAATCCTATGTTGTGATGTACCTATGATATACAGACTTCAATGTCTGCTGTAGATCTTGAGAGAAGTCCAAGCTTTTCTCCAATAGCAGTTTTGTGGGGGTGCTCCAGAAGAGAATTCTATCCTATTTCATTTTACACTCATGACCTCACAGGTGTGGAAAGCAGCAAAGAGAGAGGGCAGAATGGAAGAAAGTTCTTAAAGACATGATATTGACCAAGGAAAGTCCAAGGCCTTAACCAATTCTAGAATGATGGGGAAATGTGAACGTCTCAGGTATGTAATCCAATGTCTCCCATATGCAAGCAAATCTAACATCTACTACATAACAAAAATAAATTCAATCTGTAAAACAAGGTATCCAGTTCTAAATGTATTAGAAATATTTACACACAAACCACATCTATATCAGCAATTATCGAGAAAAATACATATATATATTTCTAGTTATACCATATTGAAAATGTAGTACCTTTATTTTAAATAATAAACATATTTCATGGTAGAACTTATAAATTAAATTTTTACTAGCAAATTTTCTTACATTTCAAAGGTATATTCTGATATACTGAATCATTTTATTTAAGGGAGTCAAAACATTCCTCTCTGTAGTCTACAATTAGATAAAATAAAAAGAAATGAAAACCATTTATCTTCAGATAATAATCATATTATATATTGTAGATGGAAGGAAATGTATGTGATTCCAGGGAAATTGGGAATTTGGGCGTTTCTGATGTATGAAGCAATGGAGGTATATAAATTATTAAAACACGCACACAATTCACTTGTTTCTGTGCCAAATCCCATCAACTTGAAGCGACTTGGCTTTTCACAGCCAAGTTTCAAGCACAAAGAAATTATAAATGGAAACATATTGTTCCCTCTGATCTTGGAGGTGGCAACTTTTTCAAAACTGACTGGGAGACTGAGCTCGTTCTTTTGTTTTCTCATTTTAGATGGAGAATTTCAGTTTGCTCTGTTTTAACCAACAGTTTTTCAAAAAGTCATATACCCTTCGTGAAAAGTGTAATGCTTCATAACTATATAATGACTTCATCAACAAATAAGAGTCTGCTTCCTGCAGTGAAGCCACAAATATGTTGAAAGGCCCCGGCTTTCTGCAGGATGTATAAAGAGCCCCGTTCCAGCCTCTTTTGGACCATTTCCCCTCTTTGTGGTGGCAGTGGTTGTCTGGCAGTGTGGGTGTACATTTAAAACACATCTTACATATTTTTTAATAATGTGTTCTTTGAGAAAGAGAGAAACCATTTTTTCTTATACTATATGTATTCAAAGCTCTTTTGCTATGATTTATTAGTTTTTTTTTCATTAGGAACACAAGATTGATTAAATAGAGTGAAGGAGGGATTTTTGAAGCAGAAAGAAATAGCTGATACATTTTATTGATATCAAGCTTGTTTTGTATTAATTTATTGTGAGTGTCATAAAATCTTTGATGGGCAAACTAGTATCTCAAGTGGGTTAAAAGAATTCAATCTCATTTATTGTGAAGGCCTTTCATCTGGTGATATTAGGTACGTAACATTAACTTGCTCATTGACTCTCAATTTCCATTTGATACACTCAGCAACGGGGTGTTCCTAGCTCTGAAACCATTACTATCTCCAACACATGCACACAAAAAGATTCTTCTAGGTCAGACCTTCCAGAGGGCAAGTATCCCGGGGATTTTTGTGAC
Source organism: Nannospalax galili (assembly GCF_000622305.1). NCBI lineage: Eukaryota > Metazoa > Chordata > Mammalia > Rodentia > Spalacidae > Nannospalax > Nannospalax galili. Next base: position 9,674,838 of record NW_008337147.1, read on the forward strand.
TTACTTATACTGCTGATATGATTAGATGATGACTGGAAAATTTTCCCTGGAGCTCCTCCTTCTCATCGGTGCCTTTCTTAACAATTTGTTCTATAGTAGAGCAAATAAGCCTAACATGTTAATATGTTCCTTTTTTTGTTTTCAGAAGTAGGTTTCATATCCTTCCATAACATTGTTTGAATGGTAACATTTATATATTAAGAGCAGTTTCTGTGACTACTTTCCTGTATGTCTGAAAGGGATAGTTAAACACATTACCATGTTCTTTCCAGTCTTTACAAGCTTATCATGAAACTATTGTGTTTTCACCTTGTAAACATAAATTCTGCCTCTTCTCTTTATAATTACGTTGTGGAAGGAAGGTACCCAATTTTCTTAAAAGCTAAGATACTATAGGTAAAATGAAAGCTTTAATTAAAGCCGATTCTCCTTTTCTGAACTCTTTACTATATTCTTTAAGATTTATTCTTGTATGTGTTGGCAGAGTATGTCTGAGGGTATGGATATGTGGTTGGTATGCCACATATGTGTAGGTGTCAGTAGTCGCCAAAAAAGAAGAGGTCAGATTCCTTGGAACTAGACTTACAGGTGATTATGTGATGTCTGGCACGGGTACTGGTACTGAACTCAGGTCCTATGGGAGAACAGGAAGTGTTCTTATGGATGATCTACATCTCTGTCCTCAACTCTTGCGCTTTGTGTTCTGTGGATTTAAAGTCTTTAAGGGGGACAGATCATTAGGTAAACTGGCTTGATGCTAAACCTAAGAACCTACTCCCCGGATCCACATGGTAGAAGAATAGAATCAACACCTGTAAGTTGTCCTCTGATCTACACACACACACACACACACACACACACACACATGTGTGCGCATACACATGCCATACACATACAAGAACACAAAATAAGTGAACAAATAATTTTGTAATTAAAAAATGAAGTTTATCAGGGTAATTTAAAATCACTCTTATTGAATTTTCTTGGTTGTAGATCTCTGTATTTAAGGAAGTTATTCCTCATTCATCATCTAAATTATGCAGCTTCACATATGCCATGCTTTTGTCCCATTTTACCAACTATAGGCAGAATACATTTTAAAATCTTAATCCTTATATTAAATCACATCTCATCTATGTAAATATAATTTCTCAGTTTTCCAATATTTCAATGGATTTAGCAGAATGCTTTGTCATGTGTTACTTTCAGTTCTTAGTTTTCCTTCATTTGTGAACTTCAGTCCTTTGTAGGTGCTAACTTCATAGTTCTCATTAGAAAAAGCCCAGTATTCCAATTTATGCATGTCAGTCCCTTCTACACAATCTTGGGCTCACTAGTTTCACATATCACTTTCATCTTCTTGATTCATCTAGCCCAAGGGGTGGGCAATGTCTTTCCATTCTTTTAGAGAGGCTGGATAAGTTTATAGAGAAAAATATGTAAAGAAGCTGTTCCTTCAGAATTCTATCAAGGCTAAACTCTCACAAGAATTCTGCATTCCATAGGTAAGTGTATGGATTAATAAATAATAGAAATGAGCTTAAGGTCAGGAAGGTCTTTGATTCTAGAAAAAGTTTGATTATACACATAAGGCTTCCACAGGCCTTCCTCCGTATGGATCTTGAGAACAGACTCTCATAACACTCCAGCAGTCAGTCAGATCACCAGCCCTCCCTGGTATTCCCCACCTCTGCTCTGATTTCAGGCCAAACTTGCAAAGCATCACCATGTATACGCACTACTTTAAGGAATACTTATACTATCTCTGAAAAATACATGTCATGTTTCACTCTTCCTAAGTTCACACATCTGAAAGGAAACATTTAAACGAGGTGCAAGGTCACATAAGTATGCCACAGATTGGAACTCAAGCCCAGGTCAGTTTGACTAACAGACCAGCCTCTACCCTGGGCTGCACTGCCTGTGCCTTACACCTTTGTGAGTCTTGCCAGGTTTGTCCCTCTCATCATGGGTTTTACCCATTAGACCATGTTACGGTTTCAAGAAATGTATTGTTAGCTTCTCCATTTGTTCTGAACACATAATTATTTTATATGAAAATGAGCTAAAACTTTTTAATATTACCCTAGAGTTAAATTTGATATAAATGGTAAATGGAAACTGACAAAACATAACACCTGAAATGCAATACTGCTAAACTTTAGTCTCTTTCCTAAAACAGAAACCGAGAGAGAAAATAATCATGGATCTCTGAGTGCATTATATTCTCTCCCTTCAGGAGGTCTTCTTTACCTTGGAATTGTAGTTCATGGGTAAACATTTCTACTGAAATCAAGCATTTCATTTACAAACACATGATTTGAAGTCAATATTCTCATAGGCAAAACACTTTTATAAATATTTTATTGAATTTTTGTGCATTCCATCCAATACGTCTGAATCAGCTTTGTACCCCCTTCCCCATTCACTCCACACATAGCCCTTCCCATCAGATTTCATGCATTATATCATATGTGTTAAGGCATATAGAGTCAACTTAGTGTACCCAGTCACATGCCTCTGTGAAAGTTCATCCACTGGGGCTTATCTATTAATAGTTCAAAGATCATGACTTGATACTGTTAACCAGGGTCAAATTTCTATAATGTTTTAGAAACTTACACAAACACATTGTTCAGCCTTCCCCACCTTCATAAGACGGTGCCACTGAGGACTTGTCCTCTGACTCCAAGGAGTTCCAGTTATAAATTGAATATTTACATGATTATCTCACCAAAGAAGAGATTCTGAGTGTTCCTCCAAAAGCAGTATTAACGTGTTTTGAAAGTTTAATGGTTTTTAAAACCTTTTCAGTTTTGCTTGATAAATTTTACCAATTGACCAGTAATCAAGGGAGCTAAAATAACTCAAGGAATTTTATAGTGTTGCTCACTAAGGAAATTATATTTCCTTTTGGATGCCAGTGCCTCTTTTTTGGGGGCACTCACTCCAGCTTCCAGTCAAAGAATTCTGGCTTTTCTTTGAAAAGTACTTATTTGCCTCCTGACTATGATCATGTGCTTTCAATTTCTTTTGCATTTTACCACTTACTTTCTACAGCATTCTTTTATGGATGAGCGACTGCCTGGCAAAATAGAAACTGAACCACAGTATGTAATTAAGGTCTTTGCACAATGGAAGTTAGTCATCGACACAATTACAGTACTGACTCTGGATGCTGCTCTGAAGGAATGAGCAGTGTAACCAAAGAACTCTCTTTCCAACAAGTTTCCTAAATCACATGAGGACTCTCTGGGTTCTATTGATGCCATAGAAGGATAACAAATACAGTGTCCTTCCAAACAGAAAGGACTCCATGGGAAGTAGCGACTTATTCCTTTTATATTTTAAAAATAATTTTATACTATAACAACTCTGAATAGAGACTTGAAAGTATTGGGAGTAAGATTTAACAATTGTAAACTTTGTTTTTGTTCATAGACTATAAAAATATGATGAAGCATAAAAGCACCTTTATTTTTAATGATTTTTATTGCTTTTATTTCTGTTTATGTGTAAGTGTATTGCCTGCATGTTTGTAAGTTTGCCCTCACCATGCAATGCCTACAAAGATCAGAAGAGGGTGTCAGATGTTACGGATGGTTGTTATCCACCATCTGGGTGCTTGGAATCAAACTCTGGTTCTCTGCAAAAGTGGCCAGTGCTCTTAACCTCTGAGAAATATCTCAAACCCTTATAGAAATACTTTTAAAAACAATAATAGAAATTTATTTTCTCTTAGTGAAAGATACAGTAGCAAATTAAATAAAATATAACATAATAGTTTAATATCTCTGAATACATTTATTCTTTAAAATATAACATTTGTAGTTAAAAATAATTTATTTAAGATTACTGAAGAGAGGTAAGAAGATGGTTCATCCGGTAAAGGCAGTTGCTGCCAAGTCTGATGACCTTAATTGAATGCTCAGAATTCACATGGTAGGAGGAGAGAACCAACACATACAACTTGACTGCTGATCTCTGCAGGTGCATTATGAGATGTGCACACCACACTTTCTGCTGCACCAAATAAATAAACAATATAATAAAAATAATATACTAGAACTGTTTTTAAATTATGATACAAAACTCCATTTTAATTTCATGATCAGATAATACCTATATTTAAAAATCTAATGATGCTCTGCTTCCCTGGGTCTGTGCAACCCTCAGGCCCCTCTCCTACCGGCAAGTCTCTCTCTCTGGGGTAAGTAGATCGTGGCCCTCTGGGGGCCTTGACTCCCTGAGCCACGTTCACCCTCCCATCTCCCCTACCTGTCTCTCTTCCTAGCCTGGGTCCTGTCCAGTTCCTTCTCTTGGTGCCCCAGACACATGGGGAATCACCATTGCTGCCTGATGCTTTGCTTCCAGACCAACTCAGTTTTTTTTCCCCTCCATACCTGCGTCTGCTTCTCTGGATCTGCACAACCTGCCATGCTCTTTCCTCAACTGAGGGGCTGACTTTTCCTCTTCCTGTTCCTTGGCATCCAGACCCAGCTCCTCAGTGCACTCCCCAGTACTCAGGAGGCTGCTTCCCGTCCCCATCTTCCTTTGCATCTCTGAGTGGCATGGCCACCAGCTGCCCTAGACCAGCATCTTTCCTGGTACCGGTTCCCAGGCCAGTCCAACCCCCAAATTCCTGGGTCCAAAATCTTTCCAGGAGGGATCCAGACCTTAGAAGAATACCTGAGAGCATCTAATCCTCATCTGACTTGGGACTCTGTGGGAACTCCTGAAGACAAAAGCAATCTGGCCACTCCAATACAAAATCAAAACAGAGAACCAGAAGCTTACATGAACCAGCTTTTCATGCCAAAAAGTTAACCAAAAAGACACATAAAGTTCACAAAAAGAAGCAGACCTAAACTTGAAGATGAGAACCCCCGAGAGATAACACAAGACATGGAATTCAAAAGAACAATTATAAACATGATAAAAGAATTCAGTGAATTTAAAGACCACACAAGCAAAGAAATCAAAGAACTGAAGGAAGATAGGGATAAACTTCTGAATGAATTCAGAAAAGAGCTAGAAATATTGAAGAATACTCAGGAAGAAATGAAGATGGAAGTGAAACACTCATTAAGCCAATTAGAAAAGACAGGAAAAAGCCTTACCAATAGGATGAATGAAAGGGAAAACAGAGTATCAAGACTGGAAGATAAAGTGGACCAACTAGAACATTCAAGCAAACTTTATGAAAAATTTAAGAAATCACAGAAATGGAATATGCAGGAATTGTGTAACACCATTAAAAGACCAAAATTACAAATCATAGGCAAACAGGAAGAAGAAAAATCCCAAGATAATGAATGGCATGGATCAGATCTTCAGAATCGTGGAAGAAAGTTTCCCAAAATTAAAGAAACTTGTGCCCATACAAATACGAGAAGCATATAGAAGGCCAAACAAACAGGATCAGAAAAGAAACTCTCCATGGCATATCATAGTATAAAACAAAACGTACAAAACAAAGAGAAAATACTGAAAGCTGCAAAAGAGAAACAACAAATCACTTGTAAAGGAAAACCCATTAAGATTACAGCTGACTTTTCAGTGCAAACTATGAAAGCCAGAAGAGCCTGGACCAAAGCATTCTCAGGTTTAAATGACCACAGATGTCAACTCAGATTTCTATACCCAGCCAAAATGTCTACTGTAGTCAAAGATGAAAGAAAAATCTTCCACGACATAAATAAGCTGAAGGAATTCTTGTCCACAAGAATAATACCCAAGGGGTTGCAGAAAGAAATTCAGTGAAGGTATCATTGTGGAAAAGTACAGCTATATCACGAATGTAAAAAGAAATAAAAATGACAGGATTCAATACTCATCTTTCATTAATAACTTTACATATTAACAGACTGAACTCCTGAGTCAAACAACACAGACTAGGTGAATGGATTAGGGAACAAACCTCAAAAAATACAAAGAGTTTGAAATAATCCCATGCATTCTATCAGATGACAGTGCAATAAAGCTTACAATCAACACCTGAAGAAGCCCTAATCAACACATGAACAGGGAAATTAAACAACACACTCCTGAATGACGAATGGGTCAAAAGAGAAATTAAGACAGAAATAAAAGTATTCCTGGAATTAAATGAAAAGGACAATACAACACAACAAAACCTCTGGGACACGCTGAAAGCCGTTCTTAGAGGGAAGTTTATAGCTCTAAGTGCCTACATAAAAAAATCGGAAAGAACACAAATAAATGACTTGATGTTGCAACTCAACACACTTGAAAAGCAACAGCAAACAAAACTCAAACCCAGCAGAGAAGAAGAAATAGCAAAAATCAGGGGAGAAATTAATGAAATTGAAACAAAAAAAAACTATACAAAAAAATCATCAGTTCCAAGTGCTGGTTCTTTCAAAATATAAAAAGGATTGATGGATTGCTAGCCCAGTTAACCAAAAGAAAGAAAGAGCACCTCTAAATCAAAGAAATCAGAGATGAAAGGAGAAACATCACAGCACACATCAGAAAGATGCAGAACATTATAATGGAATACTTTAAAAAGCTATATGTTACTAAATTTGAAAACCTAAAAGAAATGGAGGGATCTCTAAAGGCATGGGAACCACCAAAACTAAATCAAGAAGAGGTTAACAGCTTAGACAAACCCGTAACACAAAAAGAAATGGAAACAGTAATACAAAAACCTCCCGACTAAAAAAACCCCAGGACCAGGTGGATTCACAGCAGAATTCTATCAGACATTTAAAGAAGATCTACATCCAACACTACTTAATTTATTCAAAAAAAAATAGAAATGGAGGGAGAACTGCAAAAGTCCTTCTATGAAGCCAACATCACTCTAATACCAAAGCCAGGTAAAGATACAACCGAAAAAGAAAACTATAAATCCATATCCTTAATGAACAGAGATGCAAAAATTCTCAACAAGATAATTGAAAACCACATACAGACACACACCAAAAAGATCATCCACCATGATCAAGTCAGCTTTACCCCAGAGATGCAGGGGTGGTTCAATATACGTAAGTCAATAAATGTCATAAATCATGTAAATGGGCTCAAAGACAAGAACTACTTGGTTATCTCAATAGATGTAGAAAAGTCCTTTGACAAAATCCAACATGCACTTATGTTCAAAGTCCTAGAGACTATTGGACAGGAGGTATATAACAAACCCACAGACAACATCACTCTAAATGGAGAAAAACTGGAATAATTCCTGTTGAAATCAGGAACCAGGCAAGGCTATTTACTATCTGCACTTCTCTTTAACATAGTGCTTGAAACTCTTGCAAGAGCAATAAGACAAGAGCAGGAAGTTAAAGGAGTAATAATTCAAAAAGAAGAGATAAAAATATGCCTTTTGCAGAAGATATGATATCTAAGAGATGCCAAAAATTCCACCAGAAAACTCCTAGAAATTATTAACATGTTCAGTAAAATGTCAGGTTACTAATTAACCTACAAAAGTCTGTTGCCCTTCTAAATACCAACAACAAGCAATCAGAGAAAGAGCACATGGAAACACTCCCTTTCACGATAGCTGCAAAAAATAAAATAAAATATCTCGGAATACACCTGACCAAACACAGTAAAGAGCTCTACAAAGAAAATTTAAAATCTTTAAAGAAAGAGATTGAGGAAAGCATCAGAAGATGGAAGGACCGTCCATGCTCATGCATTGGAAGAATTAATATTGTGAAAATGAGCACCCTACCAAAAGTCATTTATAGATTCAACAATGTAAACCAATTTTCCACGACATTTTTTACAGAATTGGAAAAAACATCCTAAGATACATGTGGAAGCACAAATGACTTCAGATAGCCAAAACAACCCTGAGTCCTAAAGGCAATGCCAGGGGCATTACTGTATCAGATTTTAACCTGTATTACAGAGCTATAGTCATAAAAACAACATGGTTCTGGCACAAAAATAAACCCATAGATCTATGGAACAAAATTGAAGACCAAATATGAGTAAACATGATTTCAGCCACCTGATATTTGACAGAGGGACCAAGAATATTCACTGGAGGAAAGACAGCATGTTCAGCAAATGGTGCTGGCAAAACTGGATCTCCACATATAGAAGAATGAAACTAAACCCCTCTCTTTCACCCTGAACAAAAGTCAATTCCAAATGGATAAAAATCCTCAATGTAAAGCCTGAAACTCTGAAACTGTTAGAAGAAAACATTAAGAAAAACCTACAAGATATAGGTGTAGGATATTCTAAACCAGACATCAATTGCTCAGGAAACAAGGGCAAGAATTAACAAATGGGGCCTGATTAAACTAAAAAGCTTCTGTACATCAAAGGAGGCAACCAGGGAAGCGAACAGAAAACCCAAAGAATGGGAGAAAATCTTCACCAGAGACCCATCCGACAAGGGTTTAATATCCAGACTATATAACGAACTTAAAAAACAGGGAATCAAGACAAGAAGCAACCCAATTAAAAGATGGGCTAAGGAGCTGATCAGAAAGTTCTCAAAAGAAGAAATAAAGATGGATATGGAACATCTTAAAAGATGTTCAACATCACTAATAATTACTGATGCAAATTAAAACCACTTTAAGATTTCATCTTGCCCCAGTCAGACTGGCTACGATCAAGTGGAAACTTGTTCAACCCCTATGGAAAGCAGTGTGGCGAACTCTTAAAAAACTACAAATGAATCTACCATTTGACCCAGTTATGCCACGCTTTGGGATATACCCAAAGAATTCATCCTATTGCAGAGACACTTGTACAGCCATGTTTGTTACTGCATTTTTCACAGTAGCTAAGGGATCGAAGCAACCTAAGTGTCCCTCAGTTGACAAGTGGATAATGAAAATGTGGTTCATTTACACGATGCAGATTTACTCAGAAGTAAAGAAAGATGAAGTCAGGAAATTTGCAAATAAATGGATATAACTTGCAACTGTTATACTAAGTGAAGTAACACAGACTTAGAAAAAAAATCTACATATTTTCTCCCTTATATGTGGATCCTAGAACCAAACGCTGATTAGTGAGTATGTATCCAGACATAACTACAGGAACCAGGATAATGGAAATGAACCAGGGAGGTAAAAGAAAAGAAAGAACCTGAAAGAGAAGAACAGTAGGAAACAGGCCTTAACAAGGGAGAGGTGGATAAAAATTGGGTTAGTTTAAGGGAGGGGGGAGGTAAGGGTATACAAGGAACCTAGGGGATAAAGGGAAAGAAGGAGCTCAAGAGAGGTAGGACCATAGGAGAAGGATATTAGTAAGGGAGAAAGTGGGAAAATAGTGGCACCTTAATTGGTGAAACCATGATGGAGGGGTAAGACAATGCAAGAGATAAATAATGCCTAGCTAGTTTTGAAAAGCAGAGGGAACCATATTACTCCAACAACCTACTGACAAATTATACATACCAGATCAAGAAATATATGTGTAGGTAAAGTTTATCTTATAACAATTGGTCTTTGCCCAAGATTTTTGTACATGACACCAATAATTAAAAGTACCAGACTGGTGGAACTAACCTACTTGGATGTTTAACAGACATACTTTGAGGCCTATAATAATTTGTTCAGAGGGACATAAAGAACAGTTTTTGCTCCTTGCCCTCCTAGGTCGACTAGTTCCAGGGGACTATGAGCATCTCTCAAAATGTCCTGTAATTGTGGTGGGTCACCTGTCCTCTTGATCAAGGAGGCTGAGGAGACCCCATCAGTTGGGCTTGAACCAGTGTCCAAAAATTGGAGGGTCAACTCAGAGGAGTCATTTCCTCCATGCTTCCAAGTAAAGCCAACCATGGTTGAGCAGGACCTTTGACTTATCTTCCCATAGGTGAAACTGGTAAAAGAAAGGAGCCAGGGTCTCCTCCCAAGCCCATGTGACCCCTGAGGAACAGATTCTCAAACGACCTTAAGAGTAACTATAAATTGGTTTATCTGGGCCAAATGTATGGTTTTAAACACCCAAAAGGAAAATATAACCAAAGATTAAAGAGGCCAGTATAATTTCTTAAGAGACCTATGCATAGCTAAAGGCTACACAACAAGCAACAAGGCCAGATAGGAGATACCTTCTTTTGAGTTTTTGGCCAGGATGCCCAAAGGGACTCCCAGATAGTAACCCAACATAGAACTGGGAAAATGAACAGCAGACTCCAATC
>NW_008337147.1:9685103-9725097 GCF_000622305.1 Nannospalax galili
GTATAGTCGAATAAGATGGTTTGGGATGTTCTGTGTGATACACACACACACACACACACACACACACACACACACCAACAAATTTTTTAAATGTATTATATTTGAGGAGGAAGCATGGAAATTTACATCATGCTAATCAGTAGAGGTGATGAACATTACCATTGAAATCTACCCGATGACTTTATAGACATACACAAGCACCAAGGATCCAAGTGCCACCAATTATGACCAGTAATAATCAGATACATACAGATTAGAGATGCATGTGCCCACATCTCAGTGTTAGTAGCAAAAACACTGATTCTTTCTGAAAGGAATAATATATTGCCAAATGAAATGGAGCTCCTCTTTAAAGGTTGAAAAACTCATTCAATTTTATGTCTTACAGGGCTTATACTGAGTTCAATACTGTATAACTGTAATAACTCAACTGTGAGCCTAGAAACTTTCACCCACTCGTGAAAGAGATGTACTCTTGCTCAGAAGTGTGTTACTGAATATGTCAAAGCTTCTGGAATGTGTCACTGAATATGTTAAATCTGTAGTGAAATGCTTCTTCTAATCAATGTAGTTATTAAAAAATTTAAAAATAATGATAAAAAATAAGAATTACTAGATGTGAAAAACATTATCATTGAAATCTACCTGATGACTTTATATCCATGTTTAGATGCCAAGGAGCTTAGAAAGTAACCAAATGTGACTAGTAATAATCAGATATATAGAGATTAGTAATGCATGTGCAAACACCTTAATGTCAATTGCATTAAAATGAATTTTTCTGTATGAAACTGTGTACTTTATTAATGGAATGGGGATCTTTTTTAAAGGTTAAAATCTCATTTGATTTTATGTCTTATAGGGTTTATACTGAGTACAATATTTTATAACTTTATTACTTCAACTGTACTTAAAATTTTATAGCCAATTTTGAAAGAGATGCGTCTTAGCTCAGAACATTGTTATTGAATATGTCAGTGCTGTTGTAATGAAATGCTTCTTCTATGTATGTGGTTATTAAATAAATAATTTTTAAAAATCTAATGACTATTCATTTTGTTCCTAAAAAAATAATAAGAGAGGGTCCCAGGAAGATAGCTCAATCAGTGTAGTCTTTGCTGTGCAAACAGAGCTAAGTAGGATTCTCAGCACCCACATACAGAGCTAGTTGTGGTGGTGCACACATGCAATCCTAATATTGGGATGACAGAGACAGAAGGATCTGAGTGACTCAGCTAACCTGTCTAATCACTGAGTCCTGAGTCCCATTGAGAGATCCTGTCTCAAATTATATGAGCTAGATGTGTCTAGAGATTGATCTCTGCCATCCAAATTCAAACCCAGATGACACATACAGACTACACCATGTTGATGTAACCCCCTCCACCCAAGTAACTAAAGAAAGACGGAAGCATTCTATGTATGGCTTAACAATATTTTTAGCAAAGTGAAATATTAAATGAAAAAAATGAAAAAAAATAATAAAATGTTTCAAATTGCTTAATATGATTAAAATTATATTAATAAGTACCAGATGAAATACAAAGATAAAAACATAAAATGTAGAATCACAGCTAAATAGTTGTTGTAAAGTCATGATGAAATTCAGTATTTCAGTGTCTACAGTTTTTTCCTATATGGTGAAAGAGATTTACATAAAGGACAATGCTACTGGATACCAATTCAGAAACTACTTGCCTATACCTGTATCTTAAAATGCTTCTCTGTTTTCCTCTAGTAGTTTCAATGTCTCAGATCTTAGCTGGAGGGTTTTCATGCATTCTGAATTGAATTTTGTAGTTACAGAGAGTTCTAATTTCAATCACTTGCATGCTATCTAGTTTTCCAAGCAGCATTAATTGAACAGTCCATCTTTTAATTATTGTATGCTTTTGGTCCCTTTTCCAGACTCGGATGGCTATGGCTTTGAGGGTTTGTTTTTGAACCCTCTTTATACTGCATTAGTCCACATGCCTATTCTGGAACCAGCACAATACTGTTTTTAGTACTATGGTTTTTTGATATAATTTGTGATTGCTTCTGCACAACAAAAGGAATAACTGAGTCATGTGACAGTTTACAGCTAGAAAAAAATCTTTTCCCGATATTCATTCATCAGGGAACGCAAATGTATAAATAATTCAAAGCATTAAACACCAGAAGAACCCATAATTTGATCAGTAAAAGGGCAAATGAACAGATACTTTTAGAAAAGGGAAGAGAAAATGGCCAATAAATATGAAAAAACATGACCATTTTTAGCCATGAATGAAAATGCAAGTCAAAAATAAAGTGAGATTCCATCTCAATATAGCCTCAATGGCTATTGTCAACAAAAAACAATAAAAACAAATACTGGAAAGACTGCAAGAAGTGGAAACCTTATATCCTGCTAGTGGGAAGCTAAATTAGTCCAATTACTATGGAAACCAGTCATCAAAAAGAAAATAAAAAAATAGATGTACCAAGTGATCCAGTGATACCACTCCTAGGCACAAACCCAAAGGAATATAAGTCAATGTCCATTAGACACATGCATATCCAAGCTTATCATGTCAGTATTCATAGTATATTATATATGGAATCATCCTAGGTATAGTATGTGTGTGTGATATATGAAGTTTATATACATAAGTCTTTATATACATGCAGTTTATATGTATATGAGATTTGTAATGATAAAGGAAAGCAAAAATCATTTACTTTTCTGGAAAGTGTGTGGAACTAGAAATCATCATGTTTAAAAAAATTACATGAAAAATTAGAGGCAACTATAAGAGAAGAGGATGGGGATCAAGGAAGCCTGTGAGGTGGAAAAGGAAGATAATGCGGATGGTTAATATGATCAAACTACAATATAGTCATATATAAAAATGTCATAACGAAACCCATTACTTTGTATACTTAATACTCATATGCTTACATTCTAATAAAATGAGAAAGACTGGTTAACTATGATCTTACTAATTATAAATCACTAGTAAAATTCCTTCCTTGATATTTGTGATGTAAAGTTTTCATTATAATCACAAATCCTTAAAACCTTTGTCACATCAAGTGTATAAAATTCCAAGTATTCAAAGAATACCGAAAATAGACTTCAGTTAGTATTTTTTAAATCATCAATTCATTTTTCTTCTGATGGCAGTCATGAATACTTCTTGATGGATAGTGAGTAAATTGGTTCATTGGACTTACTACTGTAATAGCTACAGCATTTTGTAAAATTTGAATTTAAGGGAAACCATTAAGTTGCCTGGGGAATAATGGAAGAATACAGATTATAAGTAAGTAAATCTTAATTTTGGAAAGCTTCTTTTCAAAGTACCTGTGACAATTCTGCATCCCTCCCTTTAATACCACCTATAGTTTTCACAGCAGATTTTTTCTTACTTCGTTGAGTATTAATATTCCCTTGTAGTGCTTTGCTCAGCATTTTGCTGTAGCTGTTTTCTCTGAGGAACTTACCTTTGAATGTGTTGGCAAATGCCTATAGATTAATGTATTGCTTTTCAGAGAAAGCAAGAAATACATTTTAACATATAGCAGAGAACTCCCATGGATGTGAATATTAACTGGCTAAAGAATGAGATGAGATGGTGGTCATTGAATGACAATGACTGGTCATTGGAAGGGTCAGCAGAACATCTAGCAGCTGGGCTCAAGTACCATCAAGAAGCTAAAGTCAGGAGTGCATAGTAGGGAACTTAGTAGCATGGGTGCTCTGTGCTACAATCTGGCCTTTTCTCTTTCAAAGTCAGGTCTTCCTTGGGCTCCAGCAGAAATGTCATCAGGCATGTGCACGGTTCCTCTGAGATTACTTTCAGTTCAATAGATACGTCCCTTCATTCATCTTTGCCCCTAATTTTTAATCTGATGATTGTTGCTTCTCACATCTATGTAAATGTTGGTATCTCAAAAGATTATCAGTTCCAATTAAAGCCTGAAATTAAAGTAAGTGCCTGAACAGTTCTCCTCAGGGGGTTTGGGGAAAACATGGAAGGCACAAGGAACATAAATCAGTAGGTTCAAGGGGTTTCTGGCAAAGAAGAGACGGCTGCCCAGCAGTAATGACACTGAAAAGTCAGGTGAAGATTGCGGCAGCCAAAAGATGATCAAATCTAAAGGAGATGAGTCTGTCCTCCAGGGCTTTACAACATCCACAGAGCATAGGGGTGGCAGCCACCAGAATCCGGAGGATGTTTAGTGCCCTGCACGTAAGCTGCAACTTTATTTCTAGGCAACAGTGAACTGTTAAGGCATTGTAAACGAGAGGGTACTTTTAAGTTATCTATAAAGGAGAATTTTCAGGGCACAGTGAAGAAAATTATTAGGAGGGGCACAAGAGTAAATGCAGGGAAAACCGTTCAGCAACTGTAGCATAGAACAGGAGATCACGAGGATGTGTTTCTTTTCAAAAAGTGTAACCATGAAGCATATACGAATATAAATCCTCCTGTTTAAATACTACCCTCATTCATTTGCCTGTCTGCTCTCTTTTAAACTTAATAGAGTGTGATTTCTCCTTTTTTTCTCTTTCAAAGGACTCTCAATTTCTGGACCCTGTCAGTGAAAGATAATACTTATAGCAAAGAAGGCATCTTATTTCCCATTGAGATCTGCCTATTAAGAAAACAAATGCTTAGAAATGAGCCAGTAGATTTTAAACACCTTTCTGAAGCAAAAGTGCAAAAGGAGACTTTATAGGAAAACCTCCCTCTAAGCCAGGGCTCAAGTATATGGATGACTCATGAATGTGTGGTTTGCTTTCATTCAACTGAAAGTGTGCTTTGACCACTCACAGAAAAATACATAAGCAAAAATATTTAGCTTTTCCTATTTATGCATATACTATGTGTGGAGGGGCATTGCTGGGGGAGGGGGTCTGGATATGAGTAGGAAATACTGTGTGAAAGTTTAAAAGCGCAATTAAAAAATATTTGTGTGTGTGTGTGTCTGTGTGTGTGCATGTTTGTGTCAGAAACAGGTAGGCATGCAAGGATCATGGCACACATGTACAGGTCAGAGTACAACTTTTGGAAGTCTCTTTCCACTACATAAGCCATACTGACTGCTCTGGTGACTCACTGGTCTTGACCTCAAATTTCCACTAGGAGAGCTGGGATTATTCATGCTTGTGCCACCATATCTGCCTTTTATGCATGTTTTGGAATCTGAACTCAGATCATCAGAATTTTGTGCCTTAACCCACTAAGCCAGCTCCTCAACCTTTAGCAGACTATCCTCGAATAAAAACTTCCTTATTTTATAAAACTATTCTAATAAATAGTAGAAGGCATTGATGTATACATTTACAGAATATTTATAAAAACAAAACCTGGCAAAATATTAATACAAAACCAAATTTTGCACCCAGTGCGTATCTGAAATTCTATCTCCAGTTAGTTTAATCTTATATTAAAATAAATAACATTAAATTTATCATACATTTTGACCATATGTTGATCAAAGAGCGTTTTCTTAAATTCAAAATATGTGCGTTTAAATTTTAGTTTATTCTGCTGATTGTATGTTATAATCTCTCATCTTTTGAGGACTTTAGAAATAATAAATTAGGTATTTAAAGTTCTTTCATTCTAGATGTCTATGCCTTTGCGTTCAAGTCATGCATAAATTCAGAAATATAAATACCAGTGAGCAATGAAAAATGAAAAAATCAAATATTAACAATGGTTGATGCCTGATTTAATGTTTAACTTTCTGCCATAATTTTCTGATGTTTTCTTAGTGTTATGAAAAGTTATACATATCTATTCATCTATGATCATTTTTAAATTGCACATAAAACATATTTGCTAATAGCTCTGAATGCTTAGTTTAAACATAATGAAATAAAAAATTGCCTTTGATTCCTTGATGGATGATTTTAGGAAAAGATGAATAATAATGTCAGATATCTGCATAATCTGAGAGCATCAAGACCTGTCCAAACTTCTGAGCACTTGGAGGACTTTCAAACTCCTTTATAAACCTTACATAACACAATTATTAAAGGTCTGTAAACCTGAAGGGCACTTATTTTATGTCTACATTCAAACTTTGGTTTTCAAATATTATTTCAAGTTTAATTAAGCAAGTATTCTGTTAACTGGGAAATATAGTGCCTTGATGTGTTAATATGAAGCCTTTTAAACTTAACATTTTTCTCAAATCAATGAGAAATGAGTGAAAGTGCCCTAAGTTTCTCTGACCTAAGTACTCTGTACATTAAAAAATTTGGTACCCCAATCTCTTTTGGTTAGGCCAACATAAATTTTATTGACTTGCTTGTAACCATGGGTTTAGAAGTATAAAAACTTTGTCAGTTTTATCTAGATGTATACTGTATATCCTATGTTATTTGTAAGCTGTATGTATGCATGGAAATATTCTGTCCATTACCTCAGGATGTTCCCAGTAGCCGAGTAATTTGCATGTTTCGGTAACACTACAATAAAGCCTTTGAGAGTCTGTGACAGCTAGGATCACAGCCAAGATAAATTAAGCTCTCTTCATGATCCTTTGAGCCAAGGATTGATGTGCATTTCAAAACTATAAATGTGCTTTGGAAAAGTCATATTTTATTATACAAAATAGGGCTATTTTGATACTCTATACTACGTTAAATACTTCATCTGCAGTTGCCGTGGTTTACCCACTTTAGCACAAAGAACTGTTTCTACTTTCTCTTCAACTAACCAGTATGATTATCATTATTTTGTTGAATAAAAGTGTCCCAAGTTCATAAATCAAAGAACAGTCAGTGAGAAAGCAGTGAAATATAGATATCAAAGTCAAGATCTTCACTATTTAAAGTTAAATTTTGTGGGTTATATGCTGAAAAGCTTCAAAGTTTACTAGGTAACTAAAGTGCCTTATATCTGTGGACAGTGTAGAGCCCTGTTGGACCTGGGTTATATGTGCATTTGTTTGTGTGTGTGTGTGTGTGTGTGTGTGTGTGTGTTTGTATGCATGTGTGTGACTGCATTTGTGTGTCTCTCTGCGCATGTGTGTGTCAGTCTGTGTGTGTGTGTGTGTGTGTGTGCCTCTGCTGCCTATCAATATGGTATGCATATGTCTGTATGTATGTATGCCTGATATTTGCGTGTGTGTGTCTATCTCTGTGACTGTGTGTGAATATCAGTGGCATCTATGCAGTTTGAATAGCATTTCATATTTTTACAATGTGT
This sequence comes from Nannospalax galili, assembly GCF_000622305.1. NCBI lineage: Eukaryota > Metazoa > Chordata > Mammalia > Rodentia > Spalacidae > Nannospalax > Nannospalax galili. The sequence continues at coordinate 9,692,294 of NW_008337147.1, forward strand.
TTTTTATTTATTTAATTTTGTTTATGGGTGTATGAGTGCTTAGCATGTATTCAATGCCTGCCGAGGCTAAAAGATGATAATGGAACCTCTGGAACTAGAGTTACAGAAGGCTGTCTGCCACCATGTGGATACTGGGAACAGAACCCAGGTCTTCTGCAATAGCAGCCAGTGCTGTTAACCACAAAGCCATCTCTTCAGCTAGGCAATAAGACTTTCTTTTTTGATACAGCGTCTCGCTGTAGCTCCAGATGGCCTGGATCTCACTATGTTATTCAGGCTGGCCTCCGTCTCACAGATAACCACCTGCCTCTGATTCCTGAGTCCTGGGATTAAAGTCATGTGTCACCCCAACAGGCTCAATAAGAATTTTTGAGCCAAAATTAAACATCCTAAGCTTCCATATTATAACTCAGGCATTTTTTTTCACTTGAAAATCAGGAACCAGATGAAGACAGAGAAAGTCTTTGGTTGCGTAGTCATTGGTCTTTACTTGAGATCTATGAGCATTTGAGTTTGAATTAAAATCTTTTGGCTGTATTAGGCAAAAGCATGAGAGGTACCCAAAAGCAGTTGAGTATATTCAGGTGAAAACTGCAGAATTGCTTTAACTTTAGTGACATGCAAATTTCAAGCATTTCTGGCTTATCATCATAAGCAGTTTCTGAAAATCACACATGCTTTATGAAGGGAGAGCCTGAGAAATAGTAAAACACTCTGTGGCATAAGGAGTCTCTTTTTTTTCTCCATTATGTCTCTTTTCACTGTTTATAAATCAGTTATTTTTCCACTGATTTGACCCTAAATAATGAAATTACTGGATAGTTGTGTGAGTTAAAGGGGACGTATGTATGCATTCAAAGTAGGTCTTCATTATAACAATACAAAGTGTAACTATAAAGGAGTATGCAACAGTGAAGGAAGACTTAGGGGACATTACACCAAATCATGTCAATAGTTCTCTATTGGCAAACCCAAAGAAATTACAAGAGGCAAAAGATAAAAAAAGGTGAAAATTGATTTTTTTTTTTAGGAAAACATTTGGAATAGACCAACTTTTGGGTAATCATGAAGTATTTTGGAAAATTTATCCTCAAGGAAAATATATATTAAACTCTTCTGCTTGAAGTCTTTTTCCAATCCCAATGTGTATTCTTTGTAAAACATGGTAAGTGGATGTGACTGTTTGTGTCCATCTAACCATAGATGGAATTTAACTGCTCATACTGATTTCATAGAAGAACAACAAGACATGCTGATGGATTCATGTATTAATACATCTCCCTAAACCTTACAGTGTTTTTATTGCCCTCTTCTATTTTTCCTTTTCATTTTCCACTCTATCCCTTCCTTCCTCCCTCTTTTCCTCCCTCCTTTGCTCTTCCATGTTTACAATGTCTGTAAATTCATATAACAGTCTAATGTTAGCTAGGAAAAATTATTGATACATTGTTTATCAAGGATACTATTTCAAGAACACAGTAGCAATAAAAATACATCAATATATTCATGTATTTATATGTATGTACATACATATATGGCTACATGGGATTCATATTTGCTTGTTTCTATGAAATAAGTTTTTGAGTATAATAGGAAAACAACATATACACAAATATATAAGATGGATGGCATTTCACTGTCAATTTTAACATAATAATAGGAAACATAATTTTGTGAGTCATAGTTTGCTTGACTTTAATCCTTTTAGACCTTGCAACCATTTGATTAAGTGCTTTATGAGCTTTCTCCCCCAACACTCTCAAAGTGTCATCTGTCATAGCCTTTCTGTGACAGATATAATATATGACTGTCTAATGATATTAGAGCCAAGAAATATAATGTTGGGTTTGGCATCTCAGATCACAATATTTCTTTTACTGTAAGCCACAGAGAATGGTTCCTGTGTATATAATGAAAAAGAAGATATCATTGAGTGCATGAACAAGGCAGATTTGTGAGAAGATAGACTAAAGTTATTTGAGTTTTCTTCAATATTCAATGCAAGATGTCAAGAAAATCAAGATTTATTATCCCATAATTCTAAATTCTTTTAAGAGAACTTCTGTAAAGTTATTCTGGACTGTGAGATGTGATTTGGGTTAAATGACCTGGTCAGTATCTTTGCAACAGCTTGAGTTGCCTGGATTGATACATTTAATCTGGTTATTTTCTGGTATTTAAGCATATCCTAATGTTCTGCTAGTGTTAAAAATGTCAGCCAAAGATGATACATGATCTTATGGGCTTTTGAATAAAACACAATCTTAACTTCTTTCTTATTTCCCCTGTTCTGTACAACTGTTTATGACACATGACTTGCAGAGACTCTTATGAATCAAATGAAAAAATTAAATGTGAAGAATTTAGCAAAAGTTTAACAAAGAAGAAATACTAAATAAGAAAGTTAGTTGTGGGCCTTGAGAGATGCCTCAGTGGTTAAGAGCACCCAGCACCCAGATGGCAGTTAACAATCATCTGTAACTACAGTTCCAGGGTATCTGACACCCTTTTCTGGCCTCTGTAGGCAATTCACAACTCAGGTGCACCTGCATACATGCAAGCAATACACTCATACACATAAAATAAAAATAATAAATAGAAAATATTTTTTAAAAAGAAAGATAGTTTTGTTTTTCACTGGGAATGTGGTTGAAAGAATAGAGTACAAGTCTTCCTACTCCTGTCCTTGGTTACGTCCAGAATTTAAAATTTTGGATCTCAAAAATTTTTTTTTGATCTCTGCATTAGTTAATTTTTGTTGCTGTGATATAATAGCATGATTAAAAACAACTTTTGGGAAAAGAGTTTATTTTGGCTTATGGCTCCAGAAGATTATAGTCCATATTGCATGAGGAGTAGGTATTGGCACAGAGACCTGAGAGATCACATGTTTATCCACATATTGGAAGCAAAAGGAACAAGCTAGAAGTGGGGTAAGGCTATGAACTCTCAAAGCCCATCCCAAGTGACACACTTCCTTCAACGAGCCCAAACCTCCCAAACATGGCCACCAACTGGGAACAAAGTATTCAAATACTCTTATTGGGTTCCCATCACAATCGCTATAAATATATAACGAAATGAAATTTGTAAAGAATATAATTTCTAATAGCATAATATAATTTATTGAAAATATATTTTAAGTATCATTGTTTCAATATGTGCTGGATAGCTTTAGTGTCAACTTGACACACCTGGGTAGAGGGAGCTTCAACTGGAGAATCACCTCCATTGGACTGGGCTGTTGCCATGTCTGTGGAGTATTTTCTTAATTGTTGAATGATATGGGAGAGGCCAGCCCACTTTGGGTACTGCCACCCCTGGGCAGATGATCTTTTATTGTGTAAGAAATTGGTCCGAGCACAGGCCATGGGAGCAAGCCGGTAAGTAGATTTCCTCCATGGATATCTGTGTGCCTCAGATCCTGTCTCCAGTTTCCTACCCTGAAATCCTACACTGGGCTCCCTTAGGGATGAGCTGTGACCTGGGAGATGTAAGCCAAATAAACCCTTTCCTCCCCAAGTTGGTATTGGTCAGAGTGTTTTGTCACTGCAATTGAAGGCAGACTAGAACACAATATATGTAAAAATGTCAAAGTATAAAATAAAGAAACACAGAATACGCAGATAGCCCACACTGTGAGTAAGACAACAGAGAGGGGAAAATGTAATACACAGAATGAAGAGTTTGGCCAGGCTATTAAATGGGTAGACCATAGTGCAGTTATTGAACAAATAAATGTTGGGAAAATTGTACAAAACTCAGTCATAGAATGTGCCTTCCAAAAACACACGTGCAAGTGTAAGAACTGGAAAATACATAAATACTCTTTAAGAAACATGCCAGACTGAGCAAAATGTGCACAGAGCAGGAAACACTTGTGGAGTCATGGTGTGATGATTTCCTTGGACCATTTTCCAAAACAAAACAAGCATGACTTCCAGCAAAATAACCATAACTCAAGAAAATTATAAAAAGCAACTCTTTAAGTCTCTGGAAATTGTCCTAAAGGCATACATCTAATAGAGAAAAGCATATTCAAAAAAAATCTATGTAGCCTCAGTCTATGTTATTTCATTTATTGCTTGCTCCTGTTTACACACACTGGTGTGACAAGAGTGTGACCATGGGCAGGTGCAACCACAAAGATGGAAATCTCTCTTTTTCCTGATCCCAACCTAAGATGATGGTTTCTTCCTGAGAAAGACTATGAACATTGCTCAGCTCTTCTCAAGCTTTCTGTAGCAGAACTTTTGTCCTGTAAAAAATGTCAAAAGTTTTTATATTCACTTTCCCCTTCTGGTTGCCACTTGTAGATTGGAAACTTTAACCCATGTATTAAAGGCCAAAATACAGTGGAACCCAGTCATCCAGGAACCCAGATTTGTCATGTGATAGAAATTCCATGCTAGTAAAAGCAGGTATGAAAATAAAAGCACAAAACCCACCACATACCAGCATCATCATCCTGATGCCTAATCCTGGGATAGTGCAGTTGTCATTCCAAGCAAATATGTGTCATTCATTGTGCCTGCCTTCTGCTCTAAATTAGAGGAAAATTTTCTAAATATGGGGAGATGTTGACTACAAGAAAGCATTATAACTTTCGTTAAAGTGATAGAGTTTATTTGTAGCATAAAAGGAGCACCATGTCCAAGGGCAGTGCTTCAACATTGATCTTGCAGAGCAATTAAGAGAGTTGTCTTCATAGTGCCAACAAATAGGTCACACTGAAGTTTAACCAAAAGTTTTAGGAAAGAACTGAAAGAAAAAAACTAAGACTCAAAGGATGTTATGAAGCAAATTATTTATTCTTCCCCTACAAATGGGGCCACTCTTTATTTGGACAAGACTGTAGAAAAACTTAAACCCCAGAGCACTGTTGGAACAATATACCAATCAGCTAGCAATTAGTGAACAGTAACTGCAAGTGATGCCACTAGAGATCGACCACCCAAGGCTTGAGAGGGAGAGATTGACTGAGACAAAAACCCAGTAACAACTGCATTCATCTTTGTGATGGTTAGGGAAAGACAATGACTGTTCATTCCCAGGGCTGGGCACTCTGAAAAAAATATCAGAGCTTTGTCCTGTGAAGGAAATAGACATCACTAAAATAGTCCAGCCAAATCACTAAGCAAACACACCAGCAAACAATAAGGTCTAGGGAACAGCGATTTCTGAAAATACACAGTAACTACAATTTATTATCTAAAATGTACAGTTTTCGAAAAGAAATTATGAGTTCATGTAAAGAAGCAGAAAAATGTGAAACAAGCCAGACTTAATGGTGCAGACCTATATTCAGAATCATTTGAGAGACAAAGGAAGAAAGATCACTTGAGTCAATGAATTTAAGATTATCCTGGGCATCAATCCAACTTCAAATACAACCAAAAAGAAAGTAAAATAAAGCAAGCACAGCAAAGCGAAAAAGGTAAGTGTTTCAAAAACACACAAGAAAAACACCAGCTATAGAAATTACCTTTGAAGATATATTGACAAAATGGAGCAGAGAAGGACTACACTGTTGCTATGATATTCTCAAACAAATAATGTTAACTAAGCCTATAGAATTAATGGAAGATATAACTCATCAAGTAGTGAATATCAATAATAGCACAGAAATTATTTTAAGGAAAACAATGCAAATTATATAATCGTGAACTGCTATAAGGAAATTAGGAACTTACTGGAGAAGTTTAAAAAGAGATTTTGTTATTAAAATAGAAAGTCAGTGAAATTGGAAATAGTTTGATGAAGAATGTTTAATGTGAAGAAGAGAGAAAAGAATGAAGTAAGACAAACAGAGTCTTAGAGGAATATGGCAGAATTAAATCAACCAATATATGCATAGTGGATGTAAACCAGAGGAAAGGCAAGAAATAACGAATAAAAATAAAACATAATGTCTAGAAACTCCCCAAATTTGATGAAACAAAATTTTTATACCTTCAAACCCAATAAAGTCTAGGAAGACAAACAGATCCTCACCTCGTGATCATCACCTCGTGATCCTCATATCTTGATCAACATGTTAAAAGTTGAGGAGAAAAGAAGGAAATGAACAGCAGCAAGCAAAACCTGTCATTCATAAGGAGATTTCAATAAGATTAATAGCTGGCCTCTCATCAGAAACAATGGAGGGTGCTGGGGAGTAGCTCAGTCAGTATAGTGCTTGCCTCTACCTGAGTTCAAACTCCAGAACCTATGTCAAAGAATGCAGGTATTGTGGTATACATCTGTAGTCCTAGCTATTAGGAGATGGATACAGGCAGATCCCAGTGGCCAGCCAACCATACTTTCTTGCTGAGTTCTAGGACAGTGAGAGATCCTTTCTCAAAAGATCAAGGTGAATGATGCCTAGAGAATAAAACCCAAGGTTACTCTGTCTTACACACATGTACCTACATAGATGCACATGACCCAAGCAAGCATATATACCTGTATATACATGAACATGCACACACATACATGAACACTTAGAAAAGTAGGTCAGAAGACAATGCTGTAGAAGGTTCAGAAAAAAATGATTTCAACTGGGAATCACAAAATCAAAAACGAGGGTGAAAATATCTCCAGTTTTTTTTTTATTTTACAAAAGCTTTATTGAGAATTTCATACATGTATATAAGGAGTTTTGATCAAATCCATGCCCACACCCTCCCCTCCAACATTCCACTCTCTGAAGAGGTAACCTTAAAATCCTTTAAGTATTCGATACAAACTCCCAAATACTTTTACCATTTTTGGCCTTTGGACCAGAGTATATTGCTAACAGGCCCAAGGACATTTTGGCTTTTAGCCAAGAAACTGGATACATTTCTTTGGGGTCTTTTTACCCTAACTGCCTAGCCAATTCCTACCTCCTATTCTTATCACTCCATCCTCTGAAGGGGTTACCCAAATTGCCAATAGGGAATAGGGATTCTGATCACTCTGGCTGCTTCCATGCTGAACAGGGACTCAGGGTGAGGCAATTGGAGTACCCCTTCAGTGGGTCTATCTAGAAGACTCCCAAATTGTGTAACTCTTGTCTCTGAGGAAAGAAGAAAGTCCTTGAATCATGAATAGGAGATGTGAAGTAGAAGTAAAGGCAAGAGTAATTAGCATTACAAGTTCTAGACAGAGAACTAGAAAAAAGTCAGAACAGGGCAATTTTCAAATGTTAAGCATCCCTCTATTGGGTTCTTCCTCATTTTTCTTTTGTCTTCCAAGGCTGGACTTGTTGGCTGGGAAGAGTGGCTGGATACTCAGGTGAGGGTCCAGAGACCCTGCTTGGAACTCCTTTAATGAATAAGCACAACGGTACAAGCCCAATTGTGACTATGTTTAGCGATCAGGCACAGCTGAAGTCGTGATGATGGTACGTATTTCATGCAGAAGGAACTGCTGTATAGCATCTTCTTATTAAAAGGACTTGGAATTTAAAAGGATTAGGTGCTAGGAGCAACATAAGTGGGAGAAGATTTGTTTTTTAATAATTCACACTGTTGGCTTGTGTTGGGTATTACAACAAACCACATTTAAGTGTACATTTGTAATCAAGCATATAAAATTTAATAAACATGAATATATACATATACAATTTTTAACAAGAGAATTTCTTGGTAGCAAACCGTCATCTAAAAAATTCTAAACAAGTATTATAGACTAAAAGCAAATAACATCGGATAATAATTTAAATCCATAAAAAATAAAAAGCACAGGCAGCATAAACACAAAACGTAAAATAATCACATATTACTCCTTCTGCATTCTTTCCCAAATAATTATATAAGGTTAATGTTGCCCTTAGATCAGTAACAACAAAAGTCATTGCAAAATAAAAATAAACCCCAGAAAACTAAAGAACATTATCTTCCATTTTCTATAAAAATCCTTAGCAAAATACCATAAAAATATAGCAGCAGCCAATACATACAAAAATCATTAAATTCCAGGGCAAGAGAAATGTATGCCAGGGATTCAAGGTTGACTTAACATAAAAATTAAACAAGGTGATTAACTGTATTAGTGGGGTAAAGAATGAGCTAAGCCTGGTGTGGTGGCACAGGCCTTTAATCCCAGCACTTGGGAGGCAGAGTCAGGTGGATTTCTCTAAGTTTAAGGTCAGCCTGGTTCATCTACATAGTGAGTTTCAGGCCAGGTGGGTCCACAGGGATACCCTATCTCAAAAAAAAATCCCCCTCAAAAAAGAAAAAAAAGAATATGAAGTATAACTCTTAACTTTCCTTTCCGGTTTCTGTTATAAAAACACTCTGATAAAAACATCTTAAGAGAGAAAGAGTTATTACAGTTTGCAGTTACAGGTTACAAGTCATCATAATGGGGAATTTAAGATATCACAGACTTGAAGCAGTTGGTAATGCTATGTCCACAGATCAAAGAACAGTCAAGTGATGCATGCATTCTCCCTAGTGCTCAACTCTTCATCTCCACTCTATTCAATGGAGGATCACAAGCCCAAGTAATGGTCTTGCCCACAATTAAGATGGGTTTTCCAATATCCATTAATGCAATCAAGAATCCCCAACAGGCCTCCCCAGATGCCCATCACCCAGGTCATTCTAAATTCTATCAAACTGACAACCAATACTGACCATCACAGAATTACTTTAATAGATACCAAAAATATCCAAGGAACATAGGGAAAGAAGGAACACAAGAGAGGTAGGACCATAGGAGAAGGTTATTATTAAGGGAGAAAGGGGAAAAATGGGGGCACCTTAACTGGGGAAACCATGATGGAGGGGTTAGACAATTCCAGAGATAAATAATACCTAGCTAGTTTTAAAAACCAGAGGGAACCATATTGGTCCAACAACCTACTGACAAATTATACATACCAGATCAAGAAGTATATGCCTGGTCAAGGTTTATCTGAGAACAGTTGGTCTTTGTCCAAGATGTATCTACATGGCACACAGTAATTAAAAGTACCAGACTGGTGGAACTAACCTTCTTGGATGTTTAACAGACATACTTAGATGCCTATACAAATTTGGTCAGAGGGACATAAAGGACAGATTTTGCTCCTTGCTTTCCTAGGTCGACTAGTTCCAGGGGACTATGAGCATCTCTAAAAATATCCTGTAATTTTGGTGAGCCACCTGTCTTCTTGACCAAGGAGGCTGTGGACACCCCATGAGATGGACTTGAACCAGTGTCCAGTCTACAAAGAAGTGAGTCAACACAGAGGAATCATTTCCTCCATGCTTCCAAGCGAAGCTAACCATGGTCGAGTAGGACCTTTGACTTATCTTCACATAGGTGGAACTGGTAAACAAAAGGAGCCAGGGGCTCCTCCCAAGCCCATGTGACCCCTGAAGAACAGATCCTCAAACGGCCTTAAACGTAAAAATTAATTGGTTTATCTGGGCCAACTGTATGACTTAAACACCCAAAAGGAAAGTATAACCAAAGATTAAAGGGGTCAATATAATTTTTTAAGAGTCCATATGTATAGCTAAAGGCTACATAACAAGCAACAATGCCAGACAGGAGACACCTTCTTTTGAACTGTTGGCCAAGGTGGCCCAAGGGACTCCCAGATAGTAGTAACTCAGCATAGAACTGGGAAAATGAACAGCAGACCCCAATCTTATCTAAAGGAATATTGACAACTGATTGCTGCTAGATGAGGAACAGCTAACCACTGTTGTGGAAAGTCTTGTAACTGATAGATGCTTTGAAAAAACTTGTAACTAATTTTACCCTTTTCCTTAAATGACTGTCATGCTGGAAGGCAGTGTTTCCTGTTCCTTGCCAGCCTCATACAGAACTTACATAGGTCACATGGTTTCCAGGAAACTGAAACCTAAAGAAACTGAAACTTATCGTGCTAATTGGGCATCTGGGCCACTTGACTGTTATAGGATACTAAGCCTATTATGCTAATAAGGAATCCAACATGCTATGCTATTATTGGACAGCTATCCCTATATAAGCTTGTGCCTTCCTGTAATAAAGTAGATCTGTGTCACTGAACCTGGTGTCCTTTGTCTGAATGTGGCTATGCTGATGCAGACTCCTCACCAGCCCTGGGGTCCAGGACCAGACAACTGATCAGAGGAATGGAGAAGGCGAGAGAGTGACCACACCTGGTGCTCAACGTGGGGTTCGAAGACCCCTGCCCCATGGAGCTGTAACACTCTGAGCTGTAACACTCTGGGCTCCCGATGCCCACTTTGCCAGTGATTCTCCCATGGTTGCTCACTGCTTCCTTTTTGTTCTGCTTTTTCTTCTGGCTCGAGGTCTTTGTTTTGGCGTGCCACTCCTGTCTTTGCTGATTGTCTCCTTGAACGGTTCCTGAGTCCCTTTGGGTATGTCTTCCAGGGTGAGTGACCTCTGGTATGGGGAATAGCCATCCAGCTGCTGCCAGCTCTCATGCTGCTGCACTGGTTCCTCTCCTTAGGAGTAGGCATATTAGAGTAACAGAGAAGGATGTAACTAAGGTTTTAGATGAAGTTTTAGCTCTTGCCCCTTGCTTTATGGATTCCTGCTGCTGGGATCCCGAGCAATGGGCCCGTGTTCTATTCCTGGCCCAGTGCAGAGAAGTCAGGGAGGGACACCCGCAGTCTGGGCCATTCTACCCCATTGTGACAGCCATTTTGGCTTCCCTTCAGAGGGTTCCCCCTGAAGCCCCTGAACAGGACAATCTCCTATTAAAGGAGATAGATGAGCAAATACAGCAACAGGATGCTGGGGACAGCCCGTCCCAGACATTTCCGGTTAAAACAAAGCTAACTGAATCTTGTTATGATGAAACAATGACTACTAATGATGATATGAAGAATAAGGAACCAGGGTTTGAGAGCTCTCTGGGTGAAAAACAGGAAGTTAAGACAGCCTCTGCTCCGCCATTACGGTGCAGTGGCTACCTTCTGCCATCTTACACTGGTTTCAAGGAGGCTTGCCCCCAGCCCATCTACCCTCCCTCCCGTAAGAAGCCTGGAAGCCCCTCCCTTCTAAGGCCCTCTCTTATGATGCAATGGGGGATTTTCTATAGTTCTTCCCGGTTACCATTAATCAAGGACAACAAAACCCCAATGTTTGGAATCCATATCCTCATGATACCTTTAAAAAGCTACATAAGGCAGCAGTTGAGGATGGCATTCAATCCCCTTGGTTTGGTCAGTTATTAGATAAAATAAGTCATGCAGCCAATACCCCCTATGATTGGCAAAATATTGCCAGTGCCTGTTTTTTATGGAAAGCTGCTTACCCAGATGAATGTGAACAACAGGCAGAATGCAATAGAAATGCCAATGTCCAAAACGTTGGATTTGATGCACTGGTAGGACATGGCAATTTTGAAACCCCCCAAGTTCAGCACAGGGACCTCCTTGCTACTTTGAACAAGTACAGCTTTGTGCACTTCATGCTTTTCGAAGTATGCCAACTCGTGATTATACTAAATTAACCAAAGTAATAGAAATACCAGGCAAGCCTTTCTCTGATTTTGTTGAAAGGTGCCAACAAAGTATAAACAGAAAAATCAGTCATCGGGAGGCTGCTGATGCTTTGCTCAAGGATCTCATGTATGAGGTCTGCTCTGCAGAGTGCTGCCTTGCCATAAGACCTGTTAAACACAAGGATGTTTCTGAATGGATTCTGGCCTGTCAAGAAGTAGAGACTGCTTGGGCCCATGCTATGGCCAATTCTGAGGCACTGGCTGCTCATCAGCCACAGGCCATGATGGACAAGGGCAAATGTTGGGCCTGTGGGGTACAGGGCCATTGGTCATGCACCTGCCTGAATAGGATCATGAAAGAGGCAAAAAGAGTCAGGTTCCCCCTTCTAAATGCCCAAGGTGCCACAAAGGCTTTCATTGGGAGAGGGAATGCAAATCCAAGATGGATGTGGATGGTAATCCCATACAAAAGGTGCCTTTAAATGGACAAAGCGGTGCCTCTCAGCCCCGCTCTTAAGAAAGGAAGTGAGGGAATACACCTCCCACATCCAATGGATGATACCTATTGACCTGCATAAGCCTAGGATGCAACTCTCCTTAGATGGTCATAAATTTAAAGGCCTAATTGATACAGGGGACAATATTACTGTAATCAGACAAGAGGAAGCATTATCTCATTGGCACTGTAAACCTGGACCCCCTATAAAAGGAATTGGGGGTTTACAGAACACCCAATAAGTCCAACGTCCGGTAATCTGGACTGATCCGAGCAGCAATACAGGAACTGTTAGACCGCTCTTACTTGGAGGACTTCCTCATAATTTGTGGGGGAGAGATGTCCTTCATGACACGGAAGCTGTTTTAACTACAGATGACAAGGCTTTTTATGATGACCACAGTGTAGACCAGCGGTTGGGTAATGTCCCCCATTCTCACCCCCAATTCTAATGGCCACTGATCTGCTGCCCTAGCCTAATGTGGGACACAAAAGCCCTCATATGGGTGGAGCAGTGGCCTTTTCCTTCACATAAATTAACTCACCTGATTTCTTTAGTCCAGGAGCAATTATCCTTGGCCTATATCGAGCCCTCCCTTAGTCTTCATAATTCTCCTATTTTTGTAATACAAAAGAAATCAGGAAAATGGAGACTTTTACATGATTTAAGGGCTATTAATGAGCATATGAAACCTTTAGGGACCCTTCAACTGGAATACCTCACCCTACTGCTATTCCCAAAGAATGTACATTATTATGATAGGTATTAAGGACTGTTTCTTTCCTATTCCCCTTCATGATGATGATAAGCCCTATTTTGCCTTCTCTGTGCCTGCCACTAAACATAACCTTCCAGCTCAACACTACCAATGGAAGCTTTTGCCTCAAGGCATGAAAAATGGCCCTACTATCTGCCAATATTGTGTAGCCCATGCCTGCAGGCCTTTGCTGACTGAGGTTTATATTTTACATTATATGGATGACATTCTTATTGCCCATAAGGATCCTAAAATCTTGTGAGGAGCCTTTCAAAAAGTCAAAACCAACCTCTAAACATTGGGTCTCACCATTGCAGCAGACAAAATTCAGTTACATACCCCTTATACCTTTCTGGGTCACTCCATTCAAGATATCATTCACCCTATAGTTCCTGTTCTAATTTGCCAAATGAAATTACCCTTTCAGAGGTGCAGACCTCTGTGGCAACATAAATTGGATACGGGGCATCTTACCCATGTCCACGGAAGAGCTTACACCACTCGGGATACTGACATAATCTCTATTCTCCACAAGGTCTTCCCAGAAGCACAGCTTGTTGTTACAGCCATCAATTAGTACCTATCCCAGGCATTTATAAATAGAATACAGCCAAAGTTGCCCATCCAAGTTCTGGTTATCCCTGATAAGAAACACCCCTCTAGGAGTGCTATGGCAGACCCAAGGCCTCCTAATATGGGCCCATTCTTCATGGAGTCAACTTCATAAAGTTACCATGGCCATTGAGGCATGGGCTATGCTAGCCCTTAAACTTGTTCACACCTCCCATCTTTTATGTGGCTGTGACCCAGAATCATTGATTCTCCCCCTTCAAATTCCCATGCTCCAGTCATTGTTTCTTGATCACCCTTGCTTCCAAACTCTCCTACTAGTTTATCAAGGAAAGTATGACAATCATTATCCTAGGCACAAACTTCTTCAAGGAATAAGACACCTTCCCCTGTCCCTTTTTCCCAAGGCATATCCAAAATGTAACCCTCTTCCTAAAGCTCTTCTAATCTTACTGATTCCAGTAAGCCCAAATTCGGCTATGTAATTTACCAGGAAAGACAATTCTCCTCACATAAGGTTCTCCATTTTCAGGGATCTGTCCAGCTCAGAGAGCTCTCAGCCATGTTACATGTCTTTCAGGATTTCCCTACAACTCGCTGTAATATTTTTTCTGACAATCCTTATGTAGTCCAGACTCTATGACACCTGGCCTTTGCAGCCTTCCAGCCTCGCCAAAGTCCCCTTGATATTTTGCTCTCCACATTACAATTGCTGCTTGAGCAACGATCTGCCCCCTGGTATGTTCAACATTTACAGTCTCATACCAATCTCCCAGGGCTTCTGGCAGAGGGTAATGCAGCTATTGACAAACTGGTCCTAAGCACCACCCTAGACTCCACCATAATTCAACAGGCCAGAGACTTGCATGCCCATTTTCATCTTTCTCCTCAGGCTATACATAGGCTTCTACCCACTCTGCCAATTCAGAGTTGCAAACATTTGCCCATGCCTGCTCTTCTTGTGCCCCTCTTCTACCTCTGGGACCATTACAACCCACCAGAACCCTCCCTAGAGGCCTTTGCCCCAACAAGATCTGGAAAATGGATGTCACTCACTTTCTTCCCTTTGGCAAGCTTAAGTATATCTATCATATTATTGATACCTATTCTAGTGCTCATTTTGCATTAGCTTGTTCTGGTGAGATGGCCTCTCATGCCCTAAAAACAGTAAAATATGCAATGTTCCTTATGGGAGTCCCTTGGCAAATAAAAACAGGTAATGAAACTTGTTATGTTTCTGCTACCTTTGGCCATTTCTGCTCTATTGGAATATAAAACATGTAACTGACATTCCATATAATCCTCAGGGTCAGAGAATTATTGAACGTTCCCACCAAACACTTATTAAACAAATACAGAAAATGAGGGGAAATAACGATAAGGGTCCTTGCTATAAGGACCCTAATTTCATTATACAACAAGCACTGTTTGTCCTAAATTTTCTTAAATTTGATTCCCATTGCCTCCCACCAGCAATATAGCATTGGGGGACATTCACTCAGCCTACGCCTGCCCCCATAATGAGATGGAAGAACCCTCTCACAGGCAAATGGAGAGGGCCCCATTTATTGCTAACACAAGGGCAAGGTTATGCTTGTGTCTTTCCAGATAACATCCCAGCTCCTATTTGGATCCCAGCCTGGAACATCAGAATTGCTTGTGATGGAACGACCGCCCCCAGAACCATCAACCCCGGAGATGACGGCCCTGGAGAAAATGACCACTGAGAGACCGAACTAATATCACAGACCACAAAAGCCACCAACATTGAGAGACCTCAAACATCCCTCTCTGCAAATAGAGGCATTAGCTAAGTTGAGTCCTCAATCCAGAGGAGAACCTTTGTCTGTGTTCCTTATTATTTGTGCTATTATCATTGCTGACTCTCAAGCGCTCACAACTCCCTATAACCCCCACCAACCCATCTATCTTATCTCGTGGATTATCAATGTAGCCAATGGAGAGATAGTCAACTCCACATCTAAGGTCACACCCATCAATACCTGGTTCCCCGTACTTCAAGTAAGCCTATGCTTACTCTACAGGGATTGGGGGGAAATGACCTGGAAGGAAGACCTTTCCTGTGATACCTTTCTTTATGTTTGCCCAGGTAATGATAGATCCGATTATCAAAAAAACGAATATGGGGGCCCTTCAGAATTTTTTTTTGTGTGCAGACCTGTCCTGTGTGTCTACTGGAGACATCTATTGGAGCCCTCCTTGAAAGAATGACATCACCCTAAAATGAGCATCATGAACCTGCTCCAATTGGAGCTCATCAGGCCTCACTAACAGAAGATGTCCCGTTCTTAATATTTCCTTCACAGAACAGGGAAAAAGAGCTATGGGCTGGAACTCCAGAAAAACCTGGGGCATGAGATCATATAAGTCATATTGGGATCCTGGACTCTTGTTCAGGATCCAGCTCATTACCTCACGCACTGTCGACCCTTCCAAGTCTATAGGACCCAACCAGGTCCTTCATGTTCCTTTGCCAGTCCCTGCTCCTAACTCCACCAACATTCCCATTACCACAAGCCCCCCTGGGTAACATTCAAGCCCAAGATATGGCAATAAGGGCCCCAGCACCAGGGCCCTTGGACTGGTTAGAGCTGTCTTTAATGCACTCAATGCTTCCCAACCCAACTATACCAATGACTGCTGGCTATGCTTAAGCTCTAGGCCCCCATTTTATGATGGCATAGCTCTCTGGGACAGTTTCACTAATGCTACCTTTACAAATGAATTCTGACGGGATAACAATAGATCAAAATTAACTTTACCATCTGTTCAGGGATTTGGACTTTGTGTAGTTTCTCCTGGGACTAATAAACCTTCCCCTTATGCATCACTCTGCAATGTCACTGAGACTGTCCCACCCACTGACTTCTATCTTGTACCACCCAATACCTCTTGGTGGGCCTGCTCCTCTGGACTGACCTCATGTATCCATGCCCTAACCCTTAACCAGACCAAAGGGTTTTGTGTCCTGGCACAACTAATTCCTAAGATTACTTATCTTTCAGGTGAAAAGATGGATCTCAGGCTCTCTCCCTCTTCTCCCCTGCTTTCCTTCGCCTGACACAAAAGGGAAGTTATCGCTACCACCATGGTCCTTCTCAGTTTGGGCATGGCTGGTGCACTTGGAATGAGCACCTCTGCACTTGTTATTCAAGATAAAAATTACCAAGCTCTTAGCCGAGCCATAGATGCAGACATCACAGACTTAGAAAGTTCTGTCTCCCATCTACAGCAATCCCTGTCTTCACTGGTTGAGATGGTCCTACAAAACAGGAGAGGCCTTGATCTCATACTCCTCCAACAAGGGGGTTTATGTGTAGCCCTGGGAGAAGAACGTTGTTTCTATGCTAATAATTCTGGAGTTGTAGAAAAATCGCTTGATAGATTCAGAAAAAGACTCTTTGAACAAGAAAAACTGAGACATCAATATCAAGGATGGTATGAGTACATGTTTTCCATCTCCCCTTGGCTTACCACGCTCCTGTCTGCCTTAGCTGGTCCCCTTGTTTTGCTAACCCTTCTCCTGATTTTTGGGCCCTGTGTTGTCAAGGATTTCCTTAACTTTGTCAAAAACTGCATTTCTGTAGTTCAGTTAGCTGTCACCCCACCTCAATATCCTATCTCCTCAGATTTTGCCAATCCAGAAGGCAAACATGACTCTACAAAAAATGACCCACTATTCCTTGCCCTCACCAACTTATAACTCAACCTTCAAGAATCAGAAATCAATCTGGCTCACAAACTCTTAAATGGCCTCCTCACGTTTATCCTCTCGATGCTCATAACTTTGCCAAACCACACCAGGGGACTCACCCTTCAAGGGCTGGTAGTCAATGATGGGTAAGATCCAAAATGCCCTGACAACCTAACACAGGCACAGTCCATAATGCTGGGTGACCCTTAAGGTGGGGACAACAATGTCGAGGCAAAGAATCTCTACTCCCACTGGTCAGCACAATATTGGCCAGATGGCTGTTAAAGAGACTCACCATCTTAAAGGAGGAGGCCCACAATGAGGGATAATTTCCTTACCTTCAGAGCCATTCCATCCTGCATTGCTGCACATAGAGATATTCGCCATAGCCCCTGGACTTATAACTTCCCATTATGCTATATTCTGTACCCCTCCTTCTAAAATTTGAAAAATAGGGGGAGATGTTGTGGAAAGTCTTGTAACTGATAGATGCTGTGAAGAGTCTTGTAACTAATTTTACCCTTTGCCTTACATGACTGTCATTCTGGAAGGCAGTGTTTCCTGTTTCTTGCCAGCCTCATACGGAACTTACATAGGTCACATGGTTTCCAGGAAACTGAAACCTAAAGAAACTAAAACTTATCATGCTAATAGGGCATCTGGCCCACTTGACTGTTATAGGATACTAAGCCTGTTATGCTAATAAGGAATCCAAAATGCTATGCTATGATTGGACAGCTATCCCTATATAAGCTTGTGCCTTCTTGCAATAAAGTAGATCTGTTTCACTGAACGTGCTCTCCTGTGTCTGAATGTGGCTATGCTGACGCAGACTCCTCACCAGCCCTGGGGTCCAGGACCAGATGACTGATAGGAAGAATGGAGAAAGTGAGAGAGTGACCACAAACCATCCTAAAACAAAGACTTCTAGATAGGCTGACCAGATTTACCGGATGGACAAGTAGTGGGGAACGGCTGGGGGTGCCAACAACACAGAGGGTGGTAGCAGGATGACAGAGTATAAGGACTCTGGTGGGGGCGGGAGGCTATGGGAGGATGCCATCTGGGAAGTGGGTGTATGGATGAATAAGATGGTTTGGGATGTTCTGTGTGATACACACACACACAAAAAAAATCAACAAATTTTAAAAAATGAATTATATTTGAGGAGGAAGCATAAAAATTTACATCATGTTAATTAGTAGAGATGATAACATTACATTGAAATCTACCCGACTTTATAAACACACACAGGTGCCAAGGATCCAAGTGCAACTGACTATAACTAGTAAAAATCAGATACATACAGATTACAGGTGCATGCACCAACATCTCAGTGTTATTAGCAAAAAGAATTAGCCTTTCTGTGAGAAACAGTGTATTTTAAAATGAAATGGAGATCTTTTTTAAAGGTTAAAAACTCATTCAATTTTATGTCTTACAGGGTTTATACTGGGTTCAATATTGTATAACAGTATTAATTTAACTCTGAAACTAAAAATTTTGTAGCCACTTTTGAAAGAGATGTATCTTTGCTCTGGAAACTCTTATTGAGTATGTTAAAGCTGTAATGAAATGTTTCTGAACAATAAATATATAATTTAAAAAAACCCTCAATTTGATCTTTTTTAAAGGTTAAAACCTCATTCAATTTATGTTATATAGGGTTTATACTGAGTACAATATTGTACAACTCCATTAATTCAACTGTGAACCTAAAAGTTTACAGTTTTGAAAAACATGCATCTTAGCTCTGGAAACTGTTATTGAATATGTCAATGTTGTAATGAAATGCTTCTTCTAATTATGTGGTTATTAAATAAATAATTTAAAAAAAATAAAAATGAAAAAATAAAATTTTCCAACATTTCATGATAAAATCATTCAGAAAAATAGAAATAAAGAAGAAAGTAACTAGCCTGATGATGAACTTTTTTCAAAATTAACACATAGTTCTCTTTTGGTCATAGATTCCACCATTTATTCCTTCTTACGACTTAGTATAAACAGTCAAGAGAAGCTCTGAGACTCTGTGAAGACACTGATTAGTGATATCTTCTGGTACCTATTCTGGATAATTTCTGGAAACCATATTTCTATCATTTTGATTACTCTAGATGTGACTTGTGATCAAAAGAAATATAATACATACATTTTCCTTTTCTGACTGGCTTGTTTTCCCTGATATAATATCCTCAATGTTCAGGATTGTTTTCTGTGTAAAGACTGAATGTGATGGATTGAATGCATGTGTCTCACATAGGCACCAAGTTTTGAATACTTGGCTCCTGTTGTTGGCACTGTTTGTGGAGGTTTATAAGGTACAGTCTTGCTGGAGGAAGCACATCACTACAGGCAGGTTTGACAGTTCATAGCCCCATGTCAAACTTCTCTGTTTTCTGTGTGTGTTTGAAGATGTGAACATCTGCCACCTTCCCTCCCCATGATGGACTGTTATACCACCATAAGATAAGTTGGTCATGATGTCTTAGGGACACAGAAAGTAGCCAAAACACTGGACAACATTGCACTATGCGTATGGCATGCTTTCTTTAACATTTTATCCATCAGTGGCTAAATGAGCAGCTTCCACATTATGGATAATGATGCAGTAAGCAGGAATGTTCACTTTTTTTTGTAAGAACCTACTTTGAATATCTAGAACTTACAGTATTGGCAGATTATACAATATTTCTCTTTTGAACTATGTAGAGAACCTCTACATCATTTTTCATAGCAACGGCACCATTTTCAATTACCATCATGGCTCATGAGGGTTCTAATTCATTTACTTCCTTGTCATTCTTGTCAACATTTACTCCCTGTTTATTTAATAGTGTAGTGGTCATCTTAATGGGGTTTAGGTGATGTCTAGTTACTATTGTTGTTACAATTTCTCTAATGTGTGTAGAGCATCTTTCTACATATTTCTGGCAATTTCTATATCTTCTTTGAAGAGCTTTCTATTCAAGTCTTTCATCCATGTTTTAATCAATCTATTTGTGGAGCTAACAAGTTTCAGGAATTCTTTCTGTGTTCTAATACTATCTCTTTATTGAATATATGATTTGAAAATATTTTCTCCTACTCTGTGGGTTCTTTTTACTGCTGTGTCTGTTGATGCAAGATAGAATGCTGCACGTGCTATAAGATTAATATCTCTTTTCAAAAGGACAGTGCTTCCTACGAAGGTACAATACTTCTACAAGACTCTCAGATCTATTTAAGTTAAAAAGCATTTGCCATACTTCTGTCTCCAGGAACAGACACCACAGCATGCTCTGCTGTTTCCACCTCTGCTGGATTGTGATGCCAGTGTTTTAACTGACGCTTCTGCTGATCCTGAAAGCTTGACATAGCTGTTGCTCTTGACACCAGTCTCAATGAAATGAAGCTCATTGACTTTGAAAAGAGCAGCAACTTCATGCACTTGACCAATCCTACAGAGTAAGAAAGTATACACCTCACAGAATTGCAATATATGAGCATATGACATTTTCTGCATCTCACATAGCAGACAGATCGTCTTATAAAAAAGAATTACATGGGGCTGGAGAGACCCTGCAGTTAAAAGCACTGGCTGCTCTTGCAGAGGACACAGGTTCTACTCCCAGCACCCACAGCTCTTCATAACTCCAGTTCCAGGGCATCCAATGCTTCTTCTGATCTCTGCTGACACTGCACGACATTGTTACACTTACATGCATGCAGGTAATACACTCATACACATAAAATAAAAACAATAAATAAGATATTTTTAAAAGAATTCCTTAGAGTGAATGATTGGTTTACACTGTAGTTAAGAATGTTGTATCCTACAGAGATACTTGTAAAAATATGTTCAGGCTACTCTATTCACAATAGCTAAGAAATGAAATCAGCCTAGATGTCCAGCAACTGATGGACAATGAAAGTATGGTACATACACACAATGGAAGTCTATTCAGTTGTAAATAAAGATGAAATCATAAAAATTTCAGGTAAACGGATATAATTAGAAAAAAAAAAATAGGTGACCCACGCCCAGAAAAACAAACACCACATTTTCTCTCTCATGTGTCAATATCAGTTTCAAATCTTTTATGTTGTTTTTGTTGAAGTATCTATAAAAGATAGGAAATTTGAAAGGGAACTTGGGGAAGTGATGCCTAAGGGAGAGGGGATAGCAGAATGGTAGAGAGGTATAATACTGGTGGTACCAGAGTTTTAAGCAGGGAAGAGAGTGGGGGAATGCAAGAAATGATGGGAAGGGAAAGAATTAACCATAATGACATAATGAAGGGTTATGCAAAAGCCACATGTAAACTTACTATTTTGTAACCCAGTTGAAATTTTTTTATTTAAAAAATGAGTTATAAGATGGATACCTTACATGACTGGATGATGATGATCCTAGAAGTCATGGGTTACTAAGCAAAAATCCCAATGCTAGGTGTGGGATACTTCCTTATGAATTGTTACTGTGGGAGGCCCCAGAGGTCCTTAAAAGAATATAATCACTTTCCTTTCTTCTTTGCATCCACCAGAACTAGATAATGAGATCCTATTGCTAGGGAGAATCATATTTTTTGTAATATAAAGATAAAACTAGCTGGAACTGCACTGGAAACTGTCCTCCCAACCCCCACCAGGTAGATTTCATAGTGCCAGAAGATGTTACCCAGGCTGCTGGGGGAGAAAGGGCCTCAGTGGTCTTACCTAACTCCTAAATGAATGAACTTCAATACCAGTCTGCTAAATAAGGTGTGGCCCACTTGTACAGTAGTTGCACAGCTACAACCAACTGCTCTCTCTGATTTAAAGCCTGCATCACAGAGGCATACCCATGCATAGTACTGTAAAGTAGATTTTTAAAAAATATGGCTGGAGGAATTATGGCCCTCATGCCTCTAAATATTTGTGTTTATACACATAGCCAAATGTCATCCTCAGTCTTAATGAGAGAAGTTTTCTTTGCAATAAATGGCAGTAAATGAAAAGGCTCATGGATGTTCAAGATTCTCAAAATAAGCATGGGTTGAGCACTCTGTTCTAAACAAGAGCACCCACTTGAGTCTCAGGGAATATAAAGAGAACAAATGCTAAATGTTGTATTCTTGGCATGACACAGTCTTTTAAATCTTGAACTCAGAGCAGCTGTGATTACCTTCACTGGGCCTGCGCAAGACTGGCCCATCCACAATCAGTAAAGGATGTGAGAGGGATTCATCTGTCCACTCCCCTCTCTTTTGAACTATTAACTACTAAAGGTTTCAGGAGAAGGAAAGTCATTGTCCCCAGCTGTCTATTCATTGAAGATACTCACCAAGCTCCAGGTGTATGGTCATACTGAAGTCTTAGGCTAAACTGAGTAGGTCTCAGAAGGAGACATTAATGTGGGAAAGGGAGAAGAGGGGTTACAGGTATGGGAGGTGAGTAGAATTAGAATGTAGTTTGCATATGCATAAAAACATCAAACAACAGTTTTCAGTATAAAATTTAATAAACTACAAAGAAATACAAAAAAAGCCATACACCACACCTACTTACAACCCAGACCTATGAATGATACCTTGACACCATTATAATATATAATCACACTCTAAATGAGCCATATGCTTTATCGAAAATATTACTTTTCTATTATGCACTAAAAGGGAAAATTTCAAATTGAAATTACACATTCATTTAATTAATATTCTTGATTAAAGTTTTTGTGTTCAAAGAAATGATAAATCTTAAAAAAAGGAATTTTTGCTTACATTTAAAGAGAGAATGCATGTGAGTGGTGAACACAGGAACGGAAAAATACATAGTAAGTTAGGCCATTTAGGTCAAAATCTATGATGATCACAGAGTTACATCCAGTTTCCTCAAGTCCTAGGAAATAGTCAAAACATGACTAAAAGGTGCTAGTTCAAGTCAGTATTTCTTCATTAAAGGCTAAAAGAGATTACTGCTATCACATTTGTGTTAGGAATGGAAAAGGTACATTTATATATTTTTCTTTCTGAAATCAGAAAATACAATGCCTTTATTTACACTCATCATTTTGCTTCCATTCTCCCCAAATTAATAACTAACTAAAAGTCTGTGGAACTTTATTGGACCTATTCTGTTGTTCTAATTACCCATTTTGAATGCACAAATCTGTTTCCATAACTTTTATTAAATGTTCTCACCAGATTTGCAATGTTCTTAATTTCTTTTCTACAATGGGAAAACTCATCACATGTTTTTAGGACTTAAGCATTAAAATACCAAAAACGCTGTTCTCTGACTTAATCATTTCAGTTAGCATATTTCAGAAATTAAGCTCATAATATTAGGTAGCTAGATAACTTGAGAACACTACTCCCATTATCTTAAAAAATAATAATCCTACCCTGTATTTAATGCATTATTCTGCTCTAAAGAAGCCAAATTGATGTGGGAAGGAATGTTATCCACCCAGGACAGGGGACATTCAAACTGAAAAGACTATTTAATTTTAAGGCTAACATGTTGCTTTAGAGAGACATCCAAACACATGAAGCAAACCAGATATTTGCTGAGCACCCACTGTCTCCAGTGTATTTTAATCCATTTCTGGTCTGACTGAGAATGAACTTCCCAGATAAAAGATGATGCATTATTGGGGTTTAGCAATTGTGGTATTAGTCTTGCAGGCTCTCTCTGAACCAGTGACAGGGGCAGATTTATGTTAATTCCAGAATTGGCTGGAAAACTTCAGTTTAGCATGGAAAGGCAAGTGAGATGTGAATCACAACCACAAAAGCCTCATTTCATATGACCCTAGTGTGAGTGAAAACTTTAAATGGTATTGACAAGAGTGTGAATTTTCTTTTTTGAGCTCTCCACCTGCCTAAATGTGGAAACTCCCCCTGCTGCTGCCCATGCTGTCCTCGTTTGGGGAATAAACAGAAGCCTCCTCTCCAAAAGTCTGTCAATCCACCACTTTGCTCAGGCACTGAATTTATTTAAGGGGAAAAAAGTGCTAAAAGGATACACTGTCAAACAAAAAATAAATTTAATTTTTAAAAGCAAACGACATATCATTATTCTGAATAATTATCTTAACAAAATATAATATTGTGTTGCCTCTTATTGTGATGGTCATGAGTCCAATATCATACCTGATTCCAGTTATTAGCTGTGGCTGCTCTTCTAAGTATAGATATCAAGAAATATCTCCAAATTTATTTATATAAATACTGTAGGGGTTGGATGTAAAATGCTCCTTCGATATGAATTACTGAGAAAATATGGATATTTAAGATGGTCAGTTTTTATTTTATAACATTATTTGTGAAATGTATTGAAAATATGTGGTATTTCAAATGAAATAATAGTTATTTTTTTGTTTCTTGATAGATTGACACAAACTTATTCACAGGAGAAGCTAACTAAATGTCTACTTGCTGTTTGCGGGGGCTTGTCTTATTTCTGTTTGGGGGTAAACAGTTATTACCAAGAGACCTTACTATGATTGCTAAGGTCTTCCTCTCTTCCAGTTTAGGCATTAAAGCATGTTATTTGTTCATGTTTATACAATGGAAACATGGATACTATCTTTAGTCATAATGCATAGCAGTCTGTCTTTCCAATCATCAAATTGGGAACATTTTTCCAAGTGTGTCTTTCAAGTTCTGCTCTTTCATTTCAACTCTTTCGTGGGCACACAGCACCTGATCAAAGATGGGATCTCGCTAACACCCCTGACCCATTGTGCTCACACTGGCTGCTTCCGTGCTACTGAGACCCTGAGCACAGCACAATGGGAGCCGTTTTGTCTTCATTGTGCATAATTATTAAGGTGTGACAAAGGGATGGAGGAATTGCAGAGGCAATCTGCTCTTCAATCTGGGCTGTCTGAGGACCCTTCAGAGCAGCAGAGTGTTAATTTCCTGAGCATTTCATGATAAGTACAAAGCTTCTCTGACCAGAAGGATGCCATCAAGTATGCAGGGGGGAGGGTGGGAGGCATGATTTGCTGTCCTTTGTAATATAAACCCCATGGAAAGAAAAGGGTTAAGTCTCATAGGTAAAGAAGCTCTTGAAGGCCTTTAAGCAATGAGTTCTTCTGCCAAGGAAAAAGCAAAAAGATACTGTTTGAAAGCTAACGATTCCTCCAGCTCACAGTAATTCTTGCTTCAATGATGAGAAAAAGATCGTTTTATGATTATTTCTAGCCATATGAAAGCCCATTCCTATCCAAGCACGATAGATTGTAAAACATTCTTAGTTTGCACAAGCTTAGCTTCCAGTTCATATATATTATTTACTCGTGCATTTTGGTTCAGATAACTGTGAAAATTATTAAACAGATTTCAGTTCTCAAATTAGACATCATATGATAGGATTATCAACTTGAAAACATTTTTTAAATGGTTCTATTTGAATATGATAAACTGGAAAAAAAATCTCTGAGTACTTTATCTTTGACAGCCTTTAACACTTTGGATGCAAATGCTCTTTTCCAGAAAAAGAAATGAACTGATAATTTGACCTTTGAACTTATCTGAGTAAGAGAAAAAATTACTATAATGAATGATTAAAAATAGTTGTTCTATATTTTAGCTGGAAACACCAGGCTGTTATACAGTTGTGGTCAGCCAAGTAACCCAGCTTCTCAGAAGTAAAAAGCCATGTTTCTTGGCCCCCTGGGAGGCTTCAGACCAGAGCCCCTGGAGATTACTGCCTTACTCTATACCTCCCCAGGAGTTTCAGAAATCAACCTGAGAGCTAAAAACAGAAGTCTTAAGTCTAAGTTTCTTGAAAGGAAAAGAAAAAAAAAAATAATGAAGTTACAGAGCCAGTGTTGATGTCAACCGTTTGATTCTTTCAGGGTTGACTGCATTGGGATGCTCAGCAGCCTTATAGAGTTCAGTTCTGTGAGTTCTTTCTCAGTCTTGTTTAATAGTTTAAAAATAATTGCCAACTTGATTTTGTCTGCCACATGAGTATCCAAATGGCTCAAATCAGAAGTAAACCATCTCAAAGGGGTATCTATTTGAGGAACAGAAACAACAAATTGTTTTTCAAATTGCTAAGAAGAGAAACTGCCATTTCTGTCAGGGAGTCTAATCTAGGTCTATCTTTAGGCCCAAATCCCTACCTGAAACTCCTCTAAATATACAAATCATTCAACCAGCTATTGAATAGTACAGTTGTTCTCAACCACAATGTAGTATGAATACAATTGTGACCTCACTGCCCCTCTCACAGAGAATTTGCAAAAGTCCTCAAAACTATGACTCTGTGCCTCTATTACATGGCTTGGATATTTATTGCCAGCTGTGCTTTTACCACTTATTTTCAGTCTATTTTCTATGGCTATATTAATCCTTCAAAGAAAGAATAAGTGGATTTATTATGCTTGTAAGGAATGCTTGACTCTTATTCCTGATCCTTATGTGTCATAACTAAACAGCAAAACTCCTTCACTCTGACTCTTCCTTACTCAGAATTAATGTTGGTGTAAGATTGCTTAGGCAGAAAAGCTACTAGAAATGCAACCTAACAGAGATGCAAGAGTTGGTTTTTAGAAGGCTTGGGTAGATTTTGCTCATCTCTTAGCAGATAGACCATGCTTTCTGTGCTTTGTTTCCTATGTAGGTCAGGAAAAGTAAGTATCTTAAAAAACAAAGTAAACATTAAAAGACAGCTAACATCTCTGCATGGTGGGCTAAGAGGAACTAGGTGTGACAGAAAAAAAGATGGACATGAAAGAGGTAAGAGCAGGGTGAGGGAGTGTTACTTTATTAGGCTGTGTCAACAAATCACCCCCAAACTTGGTGGAATGAAGCAGCAGCAATTAATCCTTCAGAGCTCTGGAGGCCGGAATTCCAACATCTGTGTGGTGTGAGCGTTTGAATGAGAATACCCCCTCATTGGCTCCAAGTATTTGGATACTTGTCTCTTGTTGGTGGAGCTGCTTTGGGAGGTTTTAGGGGAAGTGGCCTTGTGGGAACATCCCATCACTAGGGGCAAGCTTTGAGAATTCTTGAGCCTTGCTGGATTTGTAGTCATTCTGCTTCCTGTGCTCACTTGAAGATTTGATGGCTAGGGTTTCCACTCTGGTCACCTCCTTCTGTTATGCCTGTCCTGCCATTATGAAGCCTTATCCCTGCAATATAAGCTTAAATAAACTCTTCCTCCTTTAAGTTGCCTTGGTCATAGTGTCTTATCACAGCAACAGAAAGTTACTAATACAATGTGAGTGTGCTAAACCCCAACTATGGCAGCACTTTGTGCCCTCTAAGGCTTCATGGAGGAACTACCCCAGGCTTCCTCCAGTTTTCTATGGCTCCTGACATACCTTGCTTGTGGTCATGTTACTACCTTACTAGAATCTTTAGGATGCATGTTTCCATGCCTCTGTCAGCTTCATTTGCACACCTTTTTTTCCCTCTGTGTAGGTACCTGTGATGTTTCCTCTGTACCACCTCACATAGAGTAGGTATGACTATATTGAAGGCTCATTCGCATCAAACACAATCATTCGATTCTTTATAAGAGCAGGATAGAGGGAGAGTTTTATATATACACAGAAGGTGGTATGGAGATAGAAGTCACCAATACGGGATAATCTCTGTGCTGAAAAAACTTAGCTTTATCACATTTCATTTAGGGTCATAATAAGGGCATATTCACTAGTTCTAGGCATTAAAATGTGCTATATTTTGGTGGAGACAATTTTTAACAAACTAAGAGAAAAGAAGGAATTGTACCAGGAAGATGAGCTAGGACAATAAAAGAACATTGGAAAAATCCTGGACAGTGGAGCAGCCACGGGCTGCAACAGGAATATCTAAGATCAATTTTGAGCAGTATGTCTAGCTGAGATAAAAACTACCTTGATCTCCCTAAATATTCAATGGATGAAAGTCTTGTGAAGGATGCTATCTGAGTTTCAAAGAAGTAGGAACGTTTTTCAAAAATGAACATGAGAATTTTGTTCCCTGGAGGTATGGAGACAGGTTTCACATGGGATTTGGGATGAGAGCTTAGAGCTAATTTTATCTAAGTATCAAAGGACAATGTTACTTAGCTGAAATCAGAAATAATCCTGGGTTTTAATGATATTGCATTTGTTGCTATTAAGGGTTGGTTCTTTCCTTTTTTAAAAAAATATTTTATGTGCATGAGTGTATTGCCTGCACATGTATAAGTGCACCTGTGTCATGAAATGCCTGCAGAGATCAGAAAATGGTGTCAGATTCCCCTGGAACAGGCATTACGGACTCTTGTTAGTACCATGTGGGTTCAGGGAACCAAGCGCAGATCCTCCGGAAGAGCAGCCAGTGGTCTTAACCTCTAAGCCATCTCTCCAGCCCCAGGAATAGTTTCTTTCTAGACATTCACACAAATCTGTGGGTCTTCCCTGTCATCTGTATGCTTTCTTACCCATCTCTGGTGACCTGAACACCTTCTCTCTACACTTGAATGACACATTCCTATTTTTTTTTTGTAAAATTTTATTGGATTTTTGTGCATTTCATACAGAATATCTTAATGAACTTTACACCCCCTTTCCCACTGGCACCCTCCCATAGCCTCCCCCGCTGGATTTCATGCATTCTGTCACTTATGTTAAGGCATATTGCATCATGTTAGAGCCCTCAGATGTCCCTCAGTGGAGGTTCATCCACTGAGACCTGGTCTGTCTATCTGGAGCCCTCCCTTTAAGAAAATCAGCTCTTCCTCACCCAGCAGTAGTCAGCTGCCAATAGCTCTTTGACTAAGATTGGAACCTGCTGTCCATTTCCACAGTCTTATTTAAAAATACAACATTCTCAGGCTCAGTGTATAGAATACCCCATCTTCCTTTTCCTAGAATTATAACTTTGACTCATGAAACCTTAATCTTCTTTTAATTTCCAGAAGCATGCTATTAAGCTTGAGATCAAAGAAGGGACTCTGAGAGTCTGACTTCAGAACTATACAGGTGCTAATGGACATGACATCGTCTACCCTGCATGACCTGGAAATCTGTAAAAGGAAGCCTTTCTTTAGTCAATGGCCATGTCCCATTCAGAACTTATGAGGAGGTGAAGATAAAGAGATTATCACTGGATCACCTTGTAGGGATTCGCTAAGAAAAGAGCTGCTGTGGCTACAGAGCCATAAAGGAAGTTTTAAAGTGCTAGTTATGGCTGGTGTTTCCTTAACTTTCCAGTTTGGGGGCTATCCCTAAATACCCGAACTATATGAGACACAGCGTAGACAGGACTGCCAGGTGACCATCTCAGGGTGTTCTAACTCTACATCAGAGCTGCTTCACCTTGAGAATCAGATTAAGGAGGCTTACTGATGAGGCTGAAGATGCATGGTGAGTAATGCACACATATACCCCCCACCCAGAGGAAAGGAGGAAGGGGGCCTCTGAAATAACCCTTCCAAAAGACTTAGGCATTCTCCCAGAACTCGAGAAGCTTATTCATGATTTTTGACAATAAAAGAAACTTAAAGCCAGAGAGCTGTGCTGGAACCAAGTCTTCCTAACTACATGAGGATAAGAGAACTGCGGATGAGCTGCTCTGACTCTGCCAGTAGGTCAAGGGGTTGTGAATATCCCTAGCAACTAACTGAGCCTGTTGGAGGGAGCCAGCAGGAACTCCTTCCTACAAAGGCCTTCTGAGGTATGTGAAAGGGCCTTGAAAAGAGACAGCTAGTGTGAGTTTGACCAGGGCACAAGGAATTTGATGTTATCGCTACATTAGACTGAACTAAAATTATTTAAAGACATTTTTTTAGAAAATAAAATTGAATGGCATATGGTGGAGAGATGTGGCATTTCTTTTATATTTGCTTGCACCACATCTAGTTCACAACTTTTCAACAATGGCTGTGGACAATCAAAAAGGCATTCCAGGGAATTTGATCCTTGCTCTTTACAAACGGGTTAAATAATTTTAAGGTATATTAATAATTAATTTTCCTCTGAATTATCATATATAAAATAGTAAAATTAAAACAAGATGTTGGTTACAAGCCCTTAGTTTTCCATAGCCCTTTCTCCACACTCATTTCTAATGCCATTCTCATTTCTCTTAAGCATATATCACTGCTCTAGTAAAACCCAGTATGACAGGTCCTGAACGTGCTTTTCTACCTCTGTCCCTCGAAATGCCATATGTGGATTATTTTAAATGTTACCTATTCATTCAATATTTCTTGGTTTTCTCCATCCATATATAAAATTCTTATGCCTCTGATTAATGAGTATAATTAGCTTGTACTTTATGGTCATACTTAATCTGCTTTAAATTATAAGTATTCCATTGCTTTACTGGACCAATTATTATTTTTTTCTTCCCTTCAGCAAATATATTTGTGGATGTCTGTAATGAGCAAAGAATTGCGTTTCATTTCTTAAGGAGCTAGAGAATATTCAGACATTTTATCAGGGATAGTTACTTGTAAGTTAATAATCTTCAAAAATAGGTACGGGAGAAATATCAAATCAAAAACTTATTGAACACACCACTTCAGAATAGACTCTGTGGAATGCAAAGAGGAACCTAATGAGATCTTGCTCACAAACAGAGGAGTTCATTGTTGTGTTACCACATATAAGAAAATGTGTCAAGTGAATAGCTATGAGTGCTCCGTTATAATAGTACAATGTTGTGGAATGGAAGCACAATTTCTGGCATAAGTTGTAAGTGGAGAACTGTCTCCAAATGTTCCACAATCTCAAATATGTGCATTTACATATTGAGTAGGATATTACTACACAAATATATACTGAGACTCTCATATTCAATATCATACTAAAGGTAAAGGATCCCAAGATAAGTATGGCTAGTCGCTAATCTCAGAAAGGCTTTTACCTTAAGGAAACTAAAGATTTATGGAGATTAGTCTAAGTGTGGATGTACTTGTGTGTGTGTGTGTGTGTGTGTGTGTGTGTGTTTCTGTGTGCATGTTTGCATATGCTCTGCATGTTTCCAAAATTAAAGGATGTGAAAAGTGCTCAAAGCTGTTGAAGGCACTCAAAAAGTGATAGAATAAAAATCAATGGTAATTTTGAAATGAATAAGTTTTTGGTTATAGAAAAAATAGTTCTTACTCACAACCAAAAGGAGTCTAATACTAAGAGTGGGTCTCCAGAAACCAAGGAGATTGCCTCATACTGAGGGTTTGGTGCTTCCTCTAAAGCCCTCACTATCAAAGCAATGATTCACCAGTACCGTCCTGACACAAACCCTGAAATTCTACAAAACAGAGCCTTCAATTCAGCCATGGTAGTTCAAGCCTGTAATTACAGCATTGGGAGGTAGAGGCCTGGGGAACATGACTTTGAGATCAGTCTGAATTAGAGAGGGATGAGGGGCCTTTAGCACACAATGCTAATCTTCAATGGTAGCATTTATGGATATATTTGTGGATATAGGACCTAACTATTTTCTTCATCTGAGTTCTCAGTTACTAATACACCTTTTCAGCACTAATGCTCTTTCTTTCATTTTATTTCTCCTTAACATAAAGTTCCATTTGGAACATTTATCTGATAACTAATCATATCTCCTTTTCCAAAGGGTTCTCTGCCAAAGCTATTCTGCCTTAGGACAACATAGGAAATTACATACCTGATACCTATTAATGCAAGAAACTCTACCAAACAGACTATCACCTTCACTGGCGTCCTATCACATGTCATGCCTTGGCTACAAAGGTGCTGTCTAAACACTTCACAAATGCCACTACTTACAAAGGTCAATGAGAAATTGTAACAACAAATTTTTAGAAGGTTTACAAGAGAAATGAGTAAATCATTTTAAAAATTAACAAAATGACATGTCTATAATTTAGTTGATTAAATATAAATCCTTCTGGAAATAAATTTCCCATGAAGTACACACTACATAGAATTAGGTTTGCAATTGAGCTTTGAGAAAACAAATCACTGAAGATCAACAATCTTCAAAACTAAATATAGGGGCTGGCGAGATGGCTCAGTGGTCATGAACACTGACTGTTCTTGCAGAAGAGCAGGGTTTGAATCCCAGCACCCACATGGCAGCTAACAACTGTCTATAACTCCAGTTCCAGGGGTTCCAACAGCCTCTTCTGTCTTCTACGGGCATTGCACCACATGGGTGCACTTACCTACATGCAGATAATACATGCATACACATAAAATAAGATGGCTCAGTGGTCATGAACACTGACTGTTCTTGCAGAAGAGCAGGGTTTGAATCCCAGCACCCACATGGCAGCTAACAACTGTCTATAACTCCAGTTCTAGGGGTTCCGACAGCCTCTTCTGTCTTCTACGGGCATTGCACCACATGGGTGCACTTATCTACACACAGGCAATACACGCATACACATAAAATAAAAAAATTTAAAAAACAAATAAAAGAGCATCATACATTATTTTCATGTTGGAGTAGGCTTTATACTGACACATCTGCTCTTTTGAGTCATCCCTCCTCCTGTAGGTAATCCCTCACCCAGACTCCTGTCAGTAACCCCACAAAAACTCCTTCCTTCTCCAAGTTGGACTAGGGTCAATCATTACTTTAGTCCATCATGAGCTATCTTTCTGGGGTGAGTAGATGTGTGTGTGTGTGTGTGTGTGTGTGTGTGTGTGTATGTGTCTGTGTGTGTGTGTGTGTGTTGCATCTCCCCAGGAGACATCTGCCACACAGCACCATGACATAGTATATGTTTTACAAGTTTCAACCTCAAAGTAAGAAACAACACACACTATATATGCACATGCTACATTTGTTTACATGCCTCATCATTATTAAGAACTTTTACTATGGTTAAATTTTTTGTCATGCTGAGAATTGACCTCAGGGCTCAGACATACTCAGCAAGAGCTCACTATACTCCAGCTTCACAATCACCACA
>NW_008337147.1:9730360-9754002 GCF_000622305.1 Nannospalax galili
AGAGGGAGATGAGGGCAGGGCCAGGACCAGAAGTGGTGCTCCTGGTGCCCAAGAAAGGGACTGAGTTTCTCTGGGTGGGAAGGGTCAGGAAGCAGTATTGGTTCCCCAGGTGTCTGGGGCCCCGAGACTAGGAATGGCGCGGGCCCAAACTAGGAGTATAGAACGGCGAGAGGGGGGATGGAACGGTGAATGTCACTTAGGGAGTCCCGGCACGGAGGTAGAAATATTTTTAAAAATTAAAAAAAAAAACTAAATGTAGAACTAAATGAAGCCACGCTGCTTGCACTGAGATGGGCTTTTTCCAATGTCGGGTAACTTAAATGTACTTAACATACACAGAGCAGAACTGAAAAACATATATATGTGTGTGTGTGTGTGTGTGTGTGTGTGTGTGTGTGTATTTTTTTCTGTTTGCACCAGGTTTGGCTATCTGTATTATTAGAAAATTATATTTCATTTTCTAGAAAAATTTGCTTTCTCAAATGACTTGGTTTGAATTTGGCATTTGGATATAGTTTCTCTTCCTGTTGCTGTGATAAAATACCCTGACAACAACAACTCAAAGGAGAAAAGGCTTATTTTTTTCAAAGTTTCAGGCACATTTCATTATGGTGGGGAAGTCAAGGCAGCCAGGATTCGAATTATTGGGTAAAATCACATCTACCAGAAAACAGAAAGGGAAGAATGGAATGCCGTTGCTCAGTTGAATGTCCTCATTTTACAGCCCAGGATCTGAGTCAGGGAACCTTGCCTCCCACGGTGGCCAAGTCTTCCCACTCCAATAAGTCAAAATAATTCCCACATAGGCATTCCCAGGGGCCCATTCACTAGATTCTGTCAGGTTGACAACTGCCACTATCCACCATAGATCTTGTATGTAGCATGCTACTTTCAGAAAAGGTTTATGGCTCTTCGGTAGTGAGATTACAATAATCAGTACTGCAATGCTGAGTGCCATTATTTTGGGCATTTCCAAGGTCAAAGTAACTGAGATGTATTTTGATGAGTTCACCCGATTCAGACGGGAAAGTCTTCCCTTCCTTAACCAAAAAACTTGGTTTGAATATGAAGATAGATGATGTGCAAACACACCAAGGTCTTTTGGAAAGGTTTATTGTTTGTATCCTCACAGTATCTAAGGGAAAAGAAGAATTATCAGATAGGATTATGGATGATTTTATGAACAAAGCAAATGGGATGGCTTTCAGGTCTTTATGGCTGAGAGGCAGTGGGCATAGAGTGAACATTTGTAGCTTAAATTCTCAACCGCGCAGGTGGAGGAATCTCCAGGTTCTTAATTAGCTCACTCATATGAAGTACAGACTGTGAAAAGGGAATGTTGGGGCTTGAAAACTGCTCACGGTTAGACATTAAAAATGGAACCTGCCCAAGAATAGTATGTCTGGATCATGTTTAGTTCTATTTCCAGTTTCTGAAATCTCTATACTGATTTCAAACTGGCTGTACCAGTTTTCACTCCCACCAGCACTAAATAACTGTTCCCCTTTCCCAACATCCTCACCAGCATTTCTCATTTGTTTTTTTAATCTTAGCCCTTCTGATTGGGATAAGATGAAATCATGATGTAATTTTAATTTGCATTTTCCTGATGCCTGTAGATGTTAAGCATTAAAAAAAATTCTCGGTCATTGTGCTTCATCACTTGAGACATTTCTGGTTCTTTACCATAATTTCAAATTGTTCTTTTTCTCCTTTGTGTAGTCTAGGTAAGGACTCTGTATCATACTAGAGAGACACCATTCATCCATGTTTATTGCTGCTCTGTTCACAATAGCCAGAAAATGGAAGCAACCTAGGTGTATACCAAATGATGAGTGGATAATGTAATTATAATATAGATAAATGAAAGATACTGGAAGCAGTCATCATAAAATAGGTAATCCAGACCTGGATTATACTCAGATTAGTGCATCTCTCAACTCCTACCAGAGAAAATTATTCTTGTAGCAGATGGTGGTTAACACTAAAATATACAACTGGTGAAGAGAATAAGAGACTGTGGCATGTTCAGCCCTAAATGGAACATCTTTATTACACCCTCTCATCCAATGGCTCAGGGATCATTTTAGAAGAGGGGACAGAAAGCTTGCAGAGCCAGAGGTAGCAGATGAATTCAAGGAAACTGCTGTCTAGACACCACAGGGTGCTGCTGCACATATAAACTCACAGCAATATGGCAGCATGTATGTGAACTGTGCAAACCTAAGACAAACAAAAACCCAGTAGGACTGGAGGAGCATTTGGGAACTACAGATTAAATACAGCAGGACTTAAAAAAAGACAATAATAGAGGATAATAGAGGATATGATGTCAAGGGGTGAGGTAGTCAAGCTGTGGTGGAGAGGGTGGAGGCAGTCTGAATATGATCAAAATACACTGTATGAAAGTCTCAAATCAATAAAAATAGTTAAGATTGAATCTGACTCATGGCAGTTCATCTCTGATGATTGACTAGAGTCTGAAGTGTACAGTATTTCACTGAACTGGATTTGAAATTGTTTTTAAAAGTCATCACTGTGCCCCATTTGGCTTATGCCCTTTGGGGGAAGGGAAGTAAAATCCTCACCTATTTTTCGGGGCTTCAGTATTGTATGTAGCTTTGGAAGTGAAATGAGTATTTTTGGTAACTATCAATAATAATTAGAATTCTGAAGGCAGTATGCAGTTTCCTGGTAACCTCTTAAGCTGAGGTTACCTCTCCACTGTGCTGTGGACACGTTATGGGTGTGTTGTCTGTGACCTTAAGGGTCAGAATCTTTGTTACTGGATAAGGCAGCATCAGCCTCAAAGGTAATTTGTTGGTTGCTAATCAAGCATCTGTGTTTAAAGTAACTACGTTTAAAAATGTATGCCACAAGGTGAATGCTTTCTTCCACAGAAACTACTGTTCTGCAGGGCTCTCCGCTGCACAACGTCTCAGTGTTTCTCCTAAGAATGGATTATAACCAATGCCTGGTTGGAAAAGGCAGGAGAGTAGGAGGTTCTTGTCTAAGCCTGTGTCTAAAGATCCCTATCCCCTTGGCTGGCATTGATTCATTCAGAAATATACTTCAACGTCTGGACCAATCTACAATGCACACTTACAAGTGGGCCTTCACCCCATACTCTTGTCTGTAAATGTAAGTTGCTAACACTTGCTATTGTGCTGCCTAAATCTGTGAGGGTCAGTAGGACTCCACGAATGTCCTACAAAGCAGCACACCTTAAAACCTCATTTGCCATCAGCCAGACAGTTCAGTGAACAAGTGAAGGTGAGAGAAGCACCCCAGGATGCAGACACATGGATTGGTTGTGGAAAACGTTGTGGTCACCCCCAGCAGGAGAAGAGATTTTCCACCCCAATATGGTTCTGATTTCAAGAGAGATTGTGTTTGACACCATACCAAGAAGATTTGAAAAGTTTCCTTTTACATTGAGGCTATCTGGGGGAGAGCAAGCTGCATCCCAACAGTGGCAAAAATGGCTTTACAGGTTCTAGAGAGCAAACTAGCTTTCAAGTGTGGCAGTAGTTAGGAAGTACAGGTGACACGAAGGTTCTCCATTCAAGCTGGAGCTTATACAATTTACTCCTCCATTCTACTCCTTAAGGGGAGACCTAAGTTTGCTTATCAGCCTTTTCACTGTGGGGTACAGGTGAAAGGGGAAGCAATGGGGTTCAGAAGCTTTCATCGTCCAACATTAAATATTAGGTTTCTGTGTTGTATTGTCTCTCTGTGTCTCTCTGTGTCTCTCTCTGTCTCTCTATCTCTCTGTGTACAGTTCATATCTTATTAATATTAGAAAAAAGGTTTGATTTGGAATATTCTATCTTTGCCTTTAAACCTATAACAAAGTAGGAATTCACAGAGAGTCAGTAGTCATAAAAGTAGCATAGAGTTTTGAGCCAGACATCTCTACATTCACACCCTGTCATGTTATTACTTATTCTGTGTCCTGGGTGAGATGTACTTACACTTTTCATTTTCCATAGGACTACTGGGAGAAAAGAGCAACTTGTAAGAGCAGGTAAGCCCTGTGGCTTCATTCTGGCATGTGGTAATTATTATTAGTTCTAGTTTCCCTCTCCTCTTTCTGTCGTTAGGTGACTTCTGTTTGCTTCTGAAGAGACGATTTTTGGCAGTAGTAGATTTTTCTTGAACAGCCAATTCTCAATTAATCACAAGTGAGTTTTCCACATGGGGGGAAAGTCATGCCGCAGGAGTTTCTTGGCTGGCATTTGAGCTGGCCAGCGCTCTTTATCCTGGGGTAAGAGCTGAGTCACACCAGTTAATTTAGTCATGTACTAAATTGGATTATACAAGGTTGTTTTCTTTACTGTGTGACTTAAAACCATACAAAGCCATATTTGAAACTTTATATTTAATCCTTATGAACCAATTATCTTTTCAACTGTGAATTTCAAGATGTTTAGTATGTGCATTTGTTTCATTATATTATCACTTTCACAAAATTTGTATGGTGTATACTGTGGTACATTGTGGTCATGTATGGTGACATAGTGTCCCTGGTGACAGAGTAATGAAAATAAAATAAATGAAGGCACCACTGTCAACTATCGATAACAAAATATAGTGAGCTCAAGAAAAGAAGTGCTGACAAAAAGATGGACTCATAGCTGTCAAGAGTCAGACTGTGGAGGGTTTCTCACTTTTCCTGGTGGTGTTTGGCCTGCCATGACAGATGAGGAGCTCTGCACTGACAGAGAAGGTGAAACACAAACACAGAAAACTATAGACAAAAGTCATTAAGATGGAGAACGGAGGGAAGGTCAAGAGAGCGGGAGAAAGCATAAGAAAAAGAAGGACGTGAATAAAGTGAAATGGCAAAAACAATGACA
Source organism: Nannospalax galili (assembly GCF_000622305.1). Classification (NCBI taxonomy): domain Eukaryota; kingdom Metazoa; phylum Chordata; class Mammalia; order Rodentia; family Spalacidae; genus Nannospalax; species Nannospalax galili. The sequence continues at coordinate 9,735,220 of NW_008337147.1, forward strand.
CTAGATTATACCAAACCAGTTACTGTGTTTTCAACAAATGTTAAAGGTGCTTTCAATGTAAGTTACTGCCCTAGGGTGTTTATATGACATTCATCCCTTCCTTACCATTCCTAGGGTAAGAGAAGCATAGCCTGGTGGGGGTGGGGAACAGCAGCAAAAGCAGTTGTCTCCTCTGCTGACTGAAGGGTGTTATGTCACAAGCACTGCATATAGTTCTGCACCGAATTAACCCCATTCCCCATCACAGGCAGCACAGAAACACTGACTGCTTCAAGGACATCTGTTTCAGTTGAGAAAACATAAGAATACTATGGAAATACAGTGTTCAGATGCCAGTGTTCAGAACTCTCTCAGTTCCTCAATCCCACAAGGAAATATGTTTCCTGAAAGACCTTTGACAGATATATTACATTCCCAGGATACACTTACTACCTCTATAAGATGGAAATAATTTTACATTGCTCATACCTGAAATTCTCATGGCTGAAGGAGACCATTTATATAAAGTGCATGCTGGGAGACATGGCACATATTAATGACCCAGTGCAAGCACAATCATCAGATTTACCATTGGAAGGGGTCAATTTGTTTTTGTTGTTGTTGTTGTTTCTTTACTTTCTTTTAAAATTTATATTTTATTTATTGAGAATTTCATACATACATATAGCATATTTTGATCAAGTTTACCCCCATTCTCCCTTCCAATCACTCTCCTATCGCCCCACCACTATCTCCTCCCAATTTTGTATATTCTCTTCTGTTTTAACCCACAGAGTCAATTCAGTATTGTCAGTGAGTGTAGGGCCAGCTACAGGAGCATGGGCAGCCTCGCTTAAGGGCTGTTAATACTAAAGAAAAGTGACTCACCCTTTTTGAGCATCCATCAATAGCCAATAGCTCCCTTATATCTGGGTCTTCAATTTTATTGCATTGATCACTGTGCCTGTAATACATCAATACTATGTTCTTTTCTTTTTATTACTATAGGTCAGTACTTTAACTTGAAATCTGAGATAATGATACTTCCTGCAGTATTTTTACTGTTCAAGATTGTGTTGGCAATCCTGATTCTTTTGTGTTCCTTTTTGAATTTGCAGATTATTTAAATTTTCTGTGAAGGATTGCATCAGAACTTTGATAGAGATTGCATCAAATCTGTAAATTGCTTTTAGTAGGATGGCTATTTTCACAATATTGATCTTACCAATCCGTGAGCATGAAAGATCGTTCCCTCTTCTGGTAGCTTCACTTTCCCTCTTTGGTGTTTTAAAGTAGTTAGTGTGCAAGTCTTTCACTTCCTTGGTTAGATTTATTCCCAGATATTTTATCGTAATTGACTTTATTATAAACTGGGAATATTTCCCTGATTTATTTCTAGATGTTTGTTGTTGTTGTATAGGAAGACTGTATATAGTTCTTGTGCACTGGTTTTGTAGCTTTCCACTTTGTTAACTTGTTTTTCAGTTCTAGGAATATTCTGGTTTAGTATTTCTGGTCTTTCACGTATAGATTCATTTTATGTGCAAATAAGAATATTTTGCCTTCTTTCTTTCCTATTTGTATCCCTTTTACCACCTTCTTTATTTTTATTGCTCTAGATAAGGCTCCAAACACTACATTGAGCAAGAGTGGAGAAAGTGGACCTCCTGGTGTTGTTTGTGATTTTAGTGGAAATGCTTTAATTTTTTTTTCTTTGTTTATTAAAATGTTGACTGTTGACTTGGTGTTTATGTTCCTTTAGTATGTTGAAATATGCCCCTTTATCATGAATGGATGGTGGATTTTATCAAAGCCTCCACTCTAACTAATGGGATAATCATGTGATTTCTGTTCTTCAGTATATTTATGTTTTTGCATGTAAATTACATTTTTGAATGCTGAACCATCCCTGCATCTCTGAGATGAAAACAACTTAATCACAGTGGATGATCTTTTTGATGTATTCCTGAATTATGTTTTTGCCTCTGAGTACATCAGAATATTGATGTATAATTTTTGCATGATAGTTTTTATGAAAATGGCTATAAGCATCACTCTGATTTGGAAAAATAATTTTGAACTGTTCCTTCCTTTTGTAGTTTATGTAATAAGGTAAGGAGTGTTGATATTAGTTCTTTGAAGATCTGGTAGAATTTTTCATTGAATCTAAACAAGATTAAACAAGTTAACAAAGTGGAAAGCTACACTGGTCCTGTGTTTCTTTCAGTTGGAAGATTTTTAACTCATGCTTCTATTTCATGGATTGTTATAGGTCTGTTTACATTATTTACTTTATTGTTATTCAACTTTTGAAGGTCATATACATCTAGGAATTAACCCATACCTGGTCTTTTCAAGTTAGTAGACTATAGATTATTATTTCTTACGTGTTTTTGTTCTGTTTTGTTTGTGAGACAGGATCTCACCATGTAGCCCTAGCTGTCCTGGAAGAAGCTATATAGACCATCCCTGGCTGGCCTCAGCCTCATAGTAAACTACTTCCTTCTGCCCCCAGAGTGCTGGATTAAAGCTGTGCACCATCATTCCCCTGTGGATCTTTAAGTACGTCTGTATGAGTCTCTGAATTTCTTCAACGTCTGTTATATTGTCTCTCTTTTGTGGAACTGGTATTGTGGAACTAAGGTTTTATCCTTAGTATTATGAGAGTCTGCTATTCTCTGCCTGAACACACACTATATAAGCACATTCTTTGATCATCATGTCTGCTGTCCTGTGGTATTGTTTTCCAAATCTAATCTACTTCCTGCACATTGAGTAAGCTATGGCCAACCTAAGCTTGGGTGTAACAGACCTTGGGTGGTTGGGTGGGGCTGCCTGTGTGGTATGTGATGTGGATGGCTCTGCATCTTTAACTTTATATGTGACAAGGGCTGAAATCAGACTCTTTTTGAGACAAAGTTTCAGTATATAGCCCTGGTTGGTCTGCAACTTTCAAACTCACAGATATCCAGCTGCCTCTGTTTCCCAAGTGTTGGGATTGTAAGTGTGCACCACCATGCTGGACCAGTTGTAGCAGATCATCAGTCTTGAAATCTGTCTACCACATCAAAATCTGACTGTGACTTCCTAAGCAAAGCAAATAATTTTCAAAGACATTTTAAAACAAGGATCTGTGGTTCATAGAAAATTCTCACATACTTATAAACAAACAAACACAAAACTCAGAGAGCATTATCTTCATACGAATTATTTCCAAGCTTCTGTACACTCAAAGAGTTAACATAGTTTCTAAACAGTGCTGGGTGGCTGAGGAAAGTCTCAATTGGAGGAGAAATAACTATAGAATTTAATAGCTAAGAAATATCCAACATAGAACACTTGGTTCAATATCCAAGGTTTTTCTAATACACTTTGTTTTAATTGGAAATGAAGAAGGAGAAATATGTGCAGCCCTGTACCACAGGCATCTGTAACACTTCTCTTGGCCAAACTACAGTGCTGGGTGGCTGAGGAAAGTCTCAATTGGAGGAGAAATAACTATAGAATTTAATAGCTAAGAAATATCCAACATAGAACACTTGGTTCAATATCCAAGGTTTTTCTAATACACTTTGTTTTAATTGGAAATGAAGAAGGAGAAATATGTGCAGCCCTGTACCACAGGCATCTGTAACACTTCTCTTGGCCAAACTCCAACCCAGAAGCCACAAAGTATGCCCTATTGGAGAGGTTTAGGGCTTCCCCACTTGTATGTACTCTGACACAAGTCACAAACAATGCCTGTGCCAACAATTACATAACTTGCTTTGTAGCTATAGCAATCTTGCTTCTTCCTCTCTGGGGCCTACTTAGTCATTGCTCATTTATCTTGCTTCCTTATTGCCTGTTCACTTTGCCCAGTCCTCTAAACCCTGGTACCCAAGTTCTTTACCACAAAGTTCTCTCCACACAAATTAGCCTTGAAACTCTGCAACAGATTTCCTTTCGCCATTTGCCTCTGATGTAGTTCTGCGATTCCAAACTGCTTAGAGCCTTATCCTCTTCTCCTTGTGTCTCTGTTTTTGTCATCCATGAGATATAATTCCTAGAGATGGCATGGGTGATCTTCAAATCCAGACCCCTCATTTTACAGATGGTTAAATTATTTTGCTTTAGTTTAGGATTACAATATTTCTCATAGGAGTATTGTAGAAAACTTTATAAATCACGTCAAACGAGAGGCTAATTTTTGGAAGGGTTCCACAATTGGCTAGTCTTTCCCTCTGTCTTATATTGGTTTCTAATAGTTTTATTCAGGGTATACAATTGCTGGTTTTTTTTTTTTTCTCCTAAGAGGAAATACCTCTTCCTAATAGCCAGTGACAGGGATGAGAATAATGGATTCTTGTCTCTGAATATAAATACATGGGACTGAAGGGCTTTTTGTTTATTTTGTTTTGTTTTGCTTTGTTTATTTTTGAGGCAGGGGTTCATTGTACAGCTCTGGCTGGCCTAGAACTTACTATGTAGACCAAACTGGCCTCTAATTCACAGAAATCTCCCTTCCTCTGTCTCCTGAATGCTGAGATTAAAGGTGTGCACCACCACAACCATTAGGACGGAATTTTTGAAAATGTATCTTAATGCTTTGTTAGGGACCATTCAAAATATATCATCTAGATGAAATTCATTCTGTAATTTATCTGCTCTTTGTTTGGTTCCTCTGAAATTTGAAGTTTTACTTATACAATATTTTAAACTGTTTAAACATATTATATTATGTTCTATTAATAATAAAAAATAAGGGTGTTAGGTGGGGGAAATACACTGCTTTACAATATAAATGAGTAGACCATGGATCACTGTATAACAGGGTGAGACAATTGAAGAAAAATAAATTATGAAAATATGGGAGAAATTGATTTTTAAAAAGGAATATTACTATACATGAGATGACTCAGTTCCTTAATTTTGTCTTCCCAATGGTCCAAGTATTTTTAAATACTCAGAGATGCTAAAAATATTTGAGATACTGCCTCATATGCTGTTTCTGGATGAATCAAAAGTAAGCCTCTAGTCATTTAGGAGCTAAACACTGTGATTGTGTTGGTTTAAAAGTAAATCATTGCCACTCATCTAACACTGTTCTAAAGTCATGGTGTCCATATTTGATTTCCGATATTAATTTGGATGATAGCAAAATTATTTTGAAATTTAACAATTTTGTTTTCTAAATAGCTAAACTAATATAACACAATGTACAGTTGGTAATTTTGTTGGACAACTGTCAAGATGTTGTCATATTCCACGAGAAAACTATCCTTCAATGCCCTCCCTTGAAAGAGGCAATTTGAAGAGTAAGAAATGAATGCTTCTTCTCAATTTTCTCTCAGTTGAATCCTAATCCTCATTTGAAAACCTCATTTCATTTAAGATCCCATTGAGGGAAGTTACAAGTTAATCCATTAACTACTTCATGTGACATGTCTATTTTAAATAAGGAAAACCTTTCCATCAAAATTATTCTTCTAGATCAGCAATTTAAACAGACACATAATATATAAGGAAATCAAAATAGTAGTACAAAGCCTCCTGACTTAAAAAAGCCCAGGCTCAGATGGATTTATAGCAGAATTCTACCAGACATTCAAAGACGACCTGCAGCCAATACTACTTAAATTATTAAAAATGATAGAAACAGAGGGAGAATTCCCAAATTCCTTCTATGAAGAAAGCATCTCTCTAATCACAAAATCAGCTAAAGACACAACCAAAAAAGAAAACTATAGACCCATATCCTTAATGAGTATAGATGGAAAAATTCTCAACAAAATATTTGAAAACCACACACAGCTGTATATCAAAAAGATCATTCACCATGATCAAGTAGGCTTTATTCCAGAGAAGCAGGGATGGTACAATATACACAATTCAATAAACGTCATCAGTCATATAAATGGACTCAAAGACAAAAACCACATCATCATCTCAATAGATGCAGAAAAGGCTTTTGACAAAAATCAGCATGCATTCATGATAAAAGTTCTAAAGGGAATTAGAGTGGCGGGAACATAGTTCAACATAATTAAAACTATATACAACAAACCCACAGCTAACATCATTCTAAATGGAAACAAAACAAAACAAAATGACAAAAAAATGACAAAAAACTGAAAGCATTACCATTAAAATCAGGAACCAGATAAGGATGCACACTATCCCCACTCATTTTCAATATAGTGCTTGAAACTCTTGCTAAAACAATAAGACAAAAGAAGGAAATTAAAAGAGTATGAATTGGGAAAGAAGAGGTTAAATTATCCCTTTTCTGCAGAAAATACAAATACTATACCTAAGAGATTCCAAAAGTTCCATCAGAAAATTCCTAGAACTGATCAACAATTTCAGTAAAGTAGCAGGATACAAAATTAATCTACAAAAATCAGTACCCTTTCAATATACAATAACAAGCAATTGGAGAAAGAGTACTGGGAAACCCTCCCATTCACAAAAGCTGAAAAAATAAAATATCTTGGAATAAACCTAAAAAAGACATCAAAGATCTCTACAATGAACATTTTAAATCTTTAAAGAAAGAGATTGAGAAAGACACAAGAAGATATGAGGACCTCCCATGCCCATGAATTGGAAGAGTTAATATTGTGAAAATGACCATCCTACCAAAAGCAATAAATAGGTTCAATGCAATCCCAATCAAAATCCCCATGATATACATCACAGAATTAGAAAAAAATCATACTTAAATATGTATGGAAGCACAAAATACCCCGGATAGCCAAAGCAACCCTGAGCACAAAGAGCAATGCTGGGGGGATTATTATCCCAGATTGCAAAGAATACTACACAGCTATAGTCATAAAAACAGCACAGTACTGGCACCAAGATAGACACATAGATCAATGGAACATCATTGAACACCCAAATCTGAGTACACACAATTTCAGCCACCTGTTATTTGAAAAGGTGCCAAAAACACACAATGGAAGAAAGACAGCATTTTCAACAAATGGTGCTGGCAAAACTGGATCTCCACCTGTAGGAGAATGAAGCTAGATCCTTATCTTTCACCTTGCACAAAAGTCAACTCCAAATGTGACTCCAAATGTGAGACCTCAATGTGAAACTGGAAACCCTAAAACTATTAGAAGAAAATATTGGCAGTAACCAAATGTAGGTGTAGGAAAGGATTTTCTAAATCGGACAGTAGTTGTTCAAGAATTAAGGCCAACAATCAACAAGTGGGACCTCATTAAAATAAAAAGCTTCAGGGCTGGAGAGATGGCTCAATGTTTAAGAATACAGACTGTTCTTGCAGAAGACCTGGGTTCGAATTCCAACACTCACACAGCAGCTAACAACTGTCTGTAACTCCAGTTCCAGGGGATATGACAGCCTCTTCTGTCCTCTGAAGGCATTGCACCCCATGGATGCACTTACCTACATGCAGGCATATCACTCATACTCATAAAATAAAAATAATAAATAAAATATTCAAAAATTAAAAGCTTGTATACAACAAAAGAAATAATCAAAAAATTGAAGAGAAAACCCAGAGAAAGAAAGAGAAAACAGAGTGGAAAAAATCTTCAGCAGTGACACATCTGACAGAGATTTACCATCCAGAATATATATAAAGAACTCAAAAAACAGAAGCAAGAAAGCAAATGATCCAATTAAAAGATGGGCTAAAGATCTAAACAGAGAGTTCACAAAGAAAAAATTAAAGATGGCTAAGAAACACCTTAAAAAGTGTTCAACATCATTAGTAATTAGGGAAATGCAAATTAAAACCACCATACGTTTTCGCCTTATCCCAGTCAGACTAAGATCAAGAGAACAAGTGATACCAAATGCTGGAGGATGTGTAGAAAGGGGAATGCTCATTCACTGCTGGTGAACAGAGAGTTCACAAAGAAAAAATTAAAGATGGCTAAGAAACACCTTAAAAAGTGTTCAACATCATTAGTAATTAGGGAAATGCAAATTAAAACCACCATACGTTTTCGCCTTATCCCAGTCAGACTAAGATCAAGAGAACAAGTGATACCAAATGCTGGAGGATGTGTAGAAAGGGGAATGCTCATTCACTGCTGGTGGGATTGCAAAGGAAAGCGGTCGGGGACACTGGTGGGATTGCAAACTCATGCAACCCCTATGGAAAGCAGTGTGGAGAACTCTTAAAAAAGTAAAAATGAACCTACAATATGACCCAGTTATGCCACTCCTTGGCATATACACCCAGAGGACACATGCTATTGTAGAGACACTTGTACAACCCTGTTTGTTGCTGCTTTTTTCAAAATAGCTAAGGGATGGAAGCAAACTAAGTGCCCCTCAACTGATGAGTGGTTACAAAAATTTGTTACATTTACAAAATGGAGTTCAACTCAGCAGTAAAGAAAGATGAAATAATGAAATCTCCAGGGAAATGGATAGAACTAGAAACTGTTACACTAAGTGAAATAACACAGACTCAGAAAAACAAAAGACATACATTCGCCCTCATTTGAGGATGCTAGCACCAAATCCTTAAAAGTGGGTGCATATCCTGATGCAACTGCAGAGACCAGGAATATGGAAGGGAAACAGGGAGGTAAAGGAAAAGAGGAAACCCAAACCTGAGAGAGAAAAATAGTAGGATAAATGGGTTACTAATGGAGAAATAAAAAAGGAAGCAGTTGAAGGGGAGGGGTGAAGGAAGGCTATACAAAGAACTATGGAAATAAAGGGAAAATAATCTCTAGATACACAGTAAAAAAAAAAAAGCCTTAAGCACAGAAGGAACCCCCACAGGGGTGGAAAAAAGCCCTTCCAGAAGCAATACGGTTGTTAAATGAAAATACCAGTGCCAGAGGTGGGTTCCCCCACTTGAGCTATTGGTCTGAGTGTTCCTAGAGTTCCCCAAACTAATAAAGGCCATTGCTAGTAATGTTGATTATACATTGGAGGTGAACAGAATAGCCCTATTACTGAAGATACTGCATGATGTGAGTGCTGGAGAGAGAGAAATCAAACTTGGAACCCCCCTGTCACTGGATGGGTAGTTTTCATGGTGCCAGAAGCTGATATGCAGATGGCTGGGGGAGAATTTTCCCTTATATTTCTGCTTAATGATGCACCATGTGTGTTGAACTATCAGCATACCAAACAAGATGTTCCTGCTCGTGCAATTGTGGAGCATTTAGTGTATGTGCAGCCAGCAAATTTTTTATTGGATATAATGCCTGCTCCTAGGGGTGGAACACACATCTGGTACTGAAGATAAGACCAACCCCCTGTCAGGCAAAAATATAGGCCCCGAAAGAAAGCCACTGCAATTGTGTTGTTAGATGAATGATGCACCTGCTGAAGTACTGTCCAAGTATTTTTGTTTACGCCCATAGGTTAAGTTATTATAGCAGCCACTGTTCAGATGTTCTTTGCTGTTTTTATTTGATAGAAGATGTAATCCCACTGAAATGGGCCAACAGTCCATGGAGAACAGACAATGCAGATACCCGAAAGTTCATTGCCTTGTCACAACGGGAGGAAGATCATCTCATATCTACCACCCCCTCCAAGGCTCAGGGACTTTTGCAGAAGAGGTTGGTGGAAAGAATGTAAAAGCTAGAGGAAGGGGTGGAGTGTCAACTGGAAGTGTCCTTGGACCACTATGCTGGAAAGCTATAGTCACATCTCCCTCTTACACTCATCAAGGAGTAGAGCAGGGAGTCAGTTACCCCTTCCACCCAATTAGTTGACCTTAGCTGCATATGTAGGAAAAACTAAGGCTATATAAGCTGAGAATTCCAGGTGGCACCTCTCTTGCCATTTTGTGTGGCTGTTGGAAAGTCACAGGATCTATATTTTAGTGCAGAGTTTTCAGCACAACTGTAAATAAATCCCCACCTTATGCTCTCTTATCAAGCCCAATAAGCACATTAGGATTTAAAAAAAGAGAGACAGAGAGAGAGTGAATGGAAACCTTCATTTTTCCACCAAGATTGACCCTATATTGGCAAATCTTTGGTCTCTGATTTTTTTTTTTTGGTCTTTTTGAAACAGGGTCTCCCTGCTACCCCAGCTGACTTGGAGCTCACTATGTGGACCAAGCTGGCCTCAAACTCACAAAGCTCTGCCATGCTCTGCCTCCCAAATCTGGGATTAAAGACATGTGTGGCCATGCCCAGGTTAGGGGCTTTGATTTCTTATCCCTACTTTTCCACCCTTAAACTTCATTGTATATGTATTTTTATGTAACCTGCTTCAAGTTATTTTTGGAAAAATATGTTAAAAATTGCCTTTCTTTTGAATAATAAAAATATTCTAAAAAATATTGCTCTTCTGCTATACTCAGTTATGTGTTAGTCCTTCTTTATTTAGAATGTAGGGACTTCCTCTAATACCTTGAAAGAACATCAGTCAAAGTACTCCATCAACACTTTCATTGTTCCACTCCGCATTATTTCTGTCATATTATTTCAAGAATTTCCATAAAAGCATCTTTAACCCTTTAAAAGGCTTAGTTTTTCCTAAAGATGTATGTTCTCTCTCATTTGTGGATCCTAGCACCAAATCCTTTTAAGTGATGCTGTACAGCAGTCTCTTCTATGTCAAATGTCAAATGACTAACATCATCACAATTTCAGCTGTGCCTGCTTAGTAAACATCATTGTAATTGAGCTTGTTGACCATTGTATTCCTTCATTAAAGGAGGGGTAAGCATGGTCATTGGACCCTTACTGGAATATCCAGCCACTCTTCCCAGCTAACTGTATGTGTTTTGGCCCTAATCACCCATGGTCACCTGGATTTGGGGATGACTAAAGTATATAATCTGGGGAAGACTAGGAAGAGAAGGCTTTATCCATGCTTGGCAAAAGTTTTCCAGTGTGCATACCGTCAGGTCACTACATACCTCACTAATCACTCAGTCATCTCTGTAAGTAAGCTCAATAAATTCATTGGTTCTCTAGAAAAGCTGTAATCAAATATTGGTTTGACACTAGAACCTTAGAAGAGGATAAACATTGCTTAGTATCCCCAGGAAAAGAATTCTCACAACAGATGGAAATTTTATGTTAGTGTAATTATGTCTCATAATTATTAAAAAAGAAAATGAGAATGTAAAAGATGTTACAAGTATATGGGAGTGGAGATATTTTCCAAAATAGGCAAAAAAAATGAGAAAGTCTAAGCAAGTGATGACAGTCGTGTAGGTTTGTTATGACATATAAAGGAAGAGAGAAAAATAATATATAGATAATCAAATTTTCTAAGGTCATAGTTTAGTCAACTAGTTTAAGTAACAGAATGTCTAATCAAGGTTTATTTCTGAATGTTTGGTTTTTGCCCAAACTTTATCTACATAGCACATGGTAATTAAAAGTACTAGACTGGTGGAACTAACCTTCTTGGATGTTTAACAGATATACTTTGAGGCCTATACTTATCTGGTCAGAGGGACTTAAAGGGCAGTTTTTGCTCATTGCCCTCCAAGGTCGACTAAGTTCACATAGATGGAAATTGGTAAAAGAAAGGAGCCAGGGCTCCTCCCAAGCCCATGTGATTCCTAAGGAACAGATCCTCAAATGACCTTAAGAGTAAAAATAAATTTGTTTATTTGGGCAAACTGTATGCTCTTAAACACTCAATAAAAGTAAAGTATAACCAAAGACTAAAGTAATCAGTATATTTCTTTAAGGGTTCAAGAGATTACACTTCTCAGACATTAGACTTTAGTCCATACAAAATGTTATTTAGACAAGTATTTCTAATTGATGATTTTTTTTTTTCTAATAAGAAAGTGCTGCTCAAATAAAAGATTTCAAATCTTGGTTTCAACACTGTAGGGCCCACCTGTAGGTAAGGGAAACAACCCACTACTGTTCTAAAATGATGGCTAAATATGTTTTCTCCCCCATCTAGACAATTGAGAGGATACTGATACTGATTCTATCCACTCCAACAGCTATCAAAGTGCCTGAAAACAAATCCTGAGTTCATCACTCTCGAGTCCAGCCTTGGCAAGACAAGGAAAAATGAGGAGGAAGCCATACAGGGATGGTTTTGGAAGCTCTTGTCAAGAAATTCCAGTGGACTCTGATATGAACATTTGAAATTTGCCCTGTTCTGACTTTTTTCTGGTTCCCTGTCTAGAACTTGTAATGCTAACTACTCTTGCCTTTACTTGTTCATATCTCCTAGGTACCAGTAAAGGATTTTCTTTTCTCCATACAGTTAAGAGTTATGTGATTTGGGAGTCTTTTAGATAGACCCGCAGAAGGGGTACCCAATTGCCTTGCCTTGTGTCCCTGTTCAGCATGGAAGAAACTAGAGCAGTCTGAATCCTGACTCCATATTGGAAATTTGGCTAACCTCTTCAGAGGATGGTGTGATAAGAATAGGAGGTAGGACTTGGCTAGGCATTTAGGTTAAAAAGACCCCCAAAGAAAACTAGCCAGTTTCTTGGCTAAAAGTCAAAATGTCCTTGGGTCTCTTAGAAACATACTCTGTTCCAAAGGCCAAAAATGTCAAAAGTATTTGGGAGCTCTTATCTAATCCTTAAAAGATTTTAGGGTTACCTCTTCAGAGAGGGAATGTTAAGAGTAGCAAAGAGCCCCATAATTTTAACTGGTCAAGACTGTAAAATCCCGTCTATCTGTTGGAGGACTCACCTTTCCAATCTCATTGGTCAATCACCTGGTAATAGAACAACCTATAGGAAGGTAGGTTCACCTTAAGTTATGCTAAATAGATGTGCTGAGTACCTGGTATGTTTGAGGTACTGAATTTTTCCTGCCTGGAATCCGGCTTTGTAGTGCAGAACTCTGCAGAACTTCTGACCAGCCAGTCATGTAGGTCTCTATAAGTCTGTCTGCTTTCTGCCATTTGGATCCATTATTCAATTCTTTTATAAATGAGACTAAGAACTCTCTAGGGGAGAGAGTTCCCTCCATTTCAGTACAGGCCAAAACTATGGACATATGGTATCTTACTTTAATTAAAAGACAAAATGACCTACAGTGACAGCAAGTGAAGGTGCTTTGCAGGCAGTGATAGACTGGCACCATCCTTTGAAATATTCTGGAAAAAAATCCATTTTGTACCGTTTGTATGTTCAGAATGTAACATTATCAGAAACCCTCAAAAATAAAAAATAAAATAAAGTAAAAGGCTTAGTTTTTCTACTAAATCATATGTGTTTCTCTACCTCCATAGACCAGTGGCTGAGACTAGTGGCAAAGCAGAAGTTGGCTCTTGTTTAAAAACCTGTCATAGTTCCCTAACACCATCTCCACACTGGAATTCTGAATCTCTGTTTCTTCACATTATAAAGCTATTCATGTGGAAACAAAGAGGAAGAGCACTGAATAGAAACATAAGTGAGTTAACATTGATGATTGTCTTAATGTTTTGATCTAATATTTGTTCTTGTCATTGTCAGCACAGAATTTTACTCACAGTGAAGAGTCTTGTTAAGCTGTAGATAATATCTACAGAATCCTGTAGTATTTAGTTACTAATCTAATAACAGAATTATTGTGAAAAAAATTTAAAATTTGCTTTGGTATTTTTGTTCATTTGAAAAGAGTCTAAATCAAGTACTTTAAAATCTGGTTTAAATTATTACCAAACTTACAGACTGGTAGAAGAAATCCATAGAAAATTTTAGATCTTTTATCAGCCTTGCAGCAAAATAGCTATATGATTCAATGGCTGGCTGGATAGATAGACTGATGATAGAGATAGATGATAGATAAGTAGATAGATAGATAGATGATAGATAGATAGATAGATGATAGGTAGATGATAGATAGATGACAGATAGATGATATAAACTAGAAACTCAATAGATATGGAAGTAAGGAAATACCTATGTACCTATGGCATAGATATAGACACATGGATATATGGGTTTAACTCATAAATTCATGAAAATTTTCTGGTTTCTATAGATATTTTAGTGCCTTTCCTTTGTCTGAAGTAATATATAGTGACTGAAAGATCCTGCTTTACAACAAAATGTCTTTTCATGGTTGGGATGAGCCAAAGACGATACACATGTGCGGATCTTACTGAAGCATGGAGTCAACAAAGCATGGGAAACACTTGGCACAAGAGTAAGCCTTTGTAACTTTCCAAAAAGGTCATTAAGAAAAGTGTCTTATTACAATTTACAAACAGGAACATGTTGATCTTTAAAAACCTTCCCTGCCTCAACAGCAGTGTTCCTCATTTTATTCAAGCTTGAAGTTTATTTGCCAATCTATTTAAAAGAAAACTGGTATTTTGAAATGTAAAGCAAAACTTCATTTTTGACAGAACCAAAGGTTTATGCAATACTGAGTTACATTAAACACACACACACACACACACACACACACACATACAAATAAACGTATACACACATGGCACTCACATGGCACACACATATACACATAGTTCACATCATGCATTTAGACTTTGTTTCAAGTTAACTTCTTAGGTACACTTTCATTAGATTGACCACGGTTCTACACACATGTAATTTTTCTTTCTTCTCTAGTATTCTACAGATGTGTTGTTTCACATGTGTCCACTTTACCTGAGAAATGATAAAGGTCAAACTAGGTTTAAATTACTCCATGTATAAGCATTAGCATAATAGCAAATTTACATTTTCAATGCAGAAGAAACACCTCTATTCCCCCAAACAATTATTTCAGTCATAGCAAACATTATGCATACACACACACACACACACACACACACACACAGTGGAAATGAAAAATTCAAAAGGAACCCAAATGTGATAGTGTGAGATACAATACATGTTTGAAATATAGTTACTTGAGTAATGTTTTGCACTACCAGTTTCAGATTTATTGGTCATGGATGCCACATGCCTCCATGCTGACAGACATTTCATCGTGTTGACTTGTTCTCTGTGGAAATGACTTTGGCTTGCTAGTAGGCAGCCATTAGCTTTCCTGATGAGTTGATGTAATTATTTTCAAACATAATATTAAATGCAATAAACCAACAACAACAACAATAACAGCAAACCATGGAAAGTTATTAAAGATCATTGTATATTACTTTGGCAAGAGAAAAATAAAATGTCTCCCAACAAACTAAACAGAAAACTTGTAGAGTTTAAAATGCATTGCAGTCACTCATACTGTTCTCCTGCTTCTGTTGACAGTGCTCGGGAATTCTACTGGAAGTTATCACAAACCGTAGTATTTTAATTGTTATTTGACACCAGTTATGCTTTTCAGTTCCCACTTGAGGAGTCTGGTATAGTGTACACCCAGAATACCTTTTAGTGCATGTTCATAGAAAACAGATGATGAAACTCAGATCAAAATCAAAATAATATTTTTTAACCTTACAATTACATGATGTTTTATCTCATATAAAGACAAAATAGCTGGTATGGTGATTAATCCTGGTATGGGTAAGATCTGCTGAAGAGGCAGAGGTAAGGGGGATCATGAGTTTGAGGCAAGCCTTGGATACACATTTTTGGCAGTGATACATACCTTTAATTTCAGCATTCAGGTGGCAGAGTCTGACAGCAAGATCAGCCTCAGTGATATCTCAGTGAGTTCCAGGCCAGACTGGTCTACATACTGATTTCCAGGCTAGCCAGGGTTACATAGTGAGATCTTGTCAAAAAAAAAAAAAAAAAAAAAAAAAAAAAAAAAAAAAAAAAACGTTGTTTCAAGTTAATTTATGTGTATGCTTAGAAAACAATTCAAATTTCCTTGAGTCAGACCATTTATTTGGAAGGTCGAACTCCCAGTATTTGTCTAGTTACTGAGCACAGAGAAATACACAAATCATGAGGAACCTGATATCTTAGAACTCCTATTTTTGTGTATAGAAAAAGTACTGCAAATACCCAAATATCACTCTGGAGTCTGAAACACACAAGATACTTCCATAGGTTATTTAAATCCTTTAGCTTCAGTTTCCCTCTAGGTTGATTATAAGTCTTAATGTATAACCACTAGCCTTTACAATGTTACTCAAAACCACAAAGAAAATCAAAGTGCATTATAGTCCTTGGCAACACTGTGTCAAGCACTCTTAAGACATAAGACAGTGTGGTTCTATAAAGACCTTGGTGTTTTGAAGGAAGTAAACTAAAACACAGCAAGCAAAAATCTGTAGAGCATCCTTAGATGTTAAAATGGGATACAGATTTTTAATATATGTTATACCACAAATGAAGATTGTGAGGATTCAGGACATGTTCCTACTCAACTTTACCCCACAGACCTACCCCTAGAATGTTGTGTACTAGAGCCTTGCCTCCATAGGGCAATGTTGTATAGTGGTCTTTTTACTATATAACAAAAGGCAACATGTTAAGGATCCTAGAAATATCCACTTGATACAGCAAATAAAAAAGAATTACTCTCTCAGCCAGTGCTAAATATCACCAACAACTTTGCAACAAATAGAAGGGAAACTGTCTCTATATATTATGATTAATTTTTTAGAGTTTTAATATTTTTATTGACTCTAAAATTTTCTACAATGTATTCCAATCACATTTGGACCTACTCCTCTCTAACGCCTCCTAATACCCTTCCCTGACTTCATGTTCTCCATTATTATCTGTTCTTTAATTATAGTTTTGTTCTGTTTTATTCTTGATTTTTTTTTGGTCTTTTTGGGACAGGGTCTTCCTGTAGCCCCAGCTGTCCTGGAACTCACTATGTAGACCATGCTGGCCTTAAATTCAGAGATCCACCGACCTCTACCTCCTGAGTGCTGGGATTACATGTGTGCGCCACCACGCCCGGCTATTCTTGATTTTTAAAGGCCTATTGAATCCAATCCATGCTTCCTAAGTGCTCTTGTCTCTTGGTCCATCCCCTGGAGCCTGGACAACCTACTGATGACACACCAGTAAGGAAAGGAATCTCTCTCTCTCTCTCTCTCTCTCTCTCTCTCTCTCTCTCTCTTTCCTCCCAGCATCCATCAATTGCCCATAGATCCTCAGCTAAGCCCAGGGCTTCCTGTCCACCTCCTCCATGCATGCTGGGCCCCTCTTCAGCTTGGAATTTGCATAGGTCTTGTGCACGCTGTCATAAGCACTATGAGTTCATACGTGCAACTGCCCAGTGGTGTCCAGACAACACATTTTCCTTGTATTCATCTATCACCTCTGGATCTCATAATCCTTCTGCCCTGCAATGACCTCTGAGTCTTGCTAGAAGGGGCAATATAGGTGCCCCATTTACAGCTGAACATGCCACAGTTTCATAGTATCTGTACATTTGACCAGTTGTGGGTTTCTGTGACAATTGCCATTTTCTATACAATAAGAACCTTATCTGGTGATAGCTGAGAGATAAACTAATCAATTGGTATAGCAATTATTCATTGTGAGTCAGTTTAACATTATGTATATTAATTTTCATTTGAATTCAAAATTGTTTAGTCACTCTAAGCCTAAAGCATTTGCTTCTTGAATGCGTCCCTTGGGTCTGGATTTGGAATGAACACTACAGGGAATATTTCTATTCTTGGCTCCTATCCCTTCTGTATCAGAAACAATTTCATCCTGAGAACTGAAATCAACTGATCAGTCTGCACAAGACTGGCCTTCCCAGACCCAAGAACCAATATTCTGATTAAGTCTGGAATATATGCCAGATCTGGATGTTAAATGACTCCTGCCTATAATTCCATTTGAATTCATTCCGCCTTTGAGGAAAAGGAAATTAAGTGGGGTGGCCAATAACAGAAATAATCCCATTCTAACACTGTGTACATGATTTTCTGAACAGAATATTGATTTTAGATATTTTTGAGAAGTGTTCTATAAATGACTAGGTTTGAAGGAAATGAGATGAAAACAAGTAGAGGCATTTAAAATTTGCTCAGCTATCATTTTAGGAATGTGTTTTTTACTGGAGGTATTTTAATTTATAGTCACCTAAAGAACTTTTACTGGGAAATTATTCTAATGAAACCAGTGGGAAAAGTAAGTAAATGTTGACCTGAGAAGGAAATATACTTATATACTAAAGTGCAGGATCCCACATTCTGCCCTCTACTTGGCCTTCTCTGTGTTCTCTGTACCAGGGCTTTGTGTTTGAGAATGTGTGTGTGTGTGTGTGTGTGTGTGTGTGTGTGTGTGTGCATGTGTACGTGCACATACTCACACACACACACATGTATGCCATGGGGTACACAGTAATCTGCTTTGGTGTTTTTGCACTTTAACATGTTGTTGATGACTAGAAGACAGGCAATTCAAAGACAGCATGTAGAAGTGTATTTTTCCTTTGAAATACCAAAATCAGGGAGAAGAAGAGAGGAAAAGAATGGTTCTGATTAAGGTTCTCAATTGTTTTATATATGTCAGGAGCTTTCTTTTCTCTTCCTGTGTTTAAAACATGTGTGAATGTTTGATCTGTTTTTATTTTTTCCAGTGGGGATTTTCCAGGAGACTCTCTTGGGTTCTGAGAGTCTTTCCTCAATTGGATGGAATTGGGGCAACTTCAAAGTTGAAAACAAATAGCAAACTTGGGTAAAGGCTTTGGGAATATGATCAATGCAGAAGGGGAAAGGAATATACAAAATTTGCTTTTGAGGACATGAATAAAAGATACTAAAACTCTTTCAGCAGTATCAGGAGCAATTACACACAGTCCTATTCAGGTGCTGTTCACCCGCCTGAGGAAGGGAAAGGAAATGGTTGCAACTGAACTATTTTCTTTGAAATAAGAAAAACATTTACAAGAAAATTATCATAATGGTTGTTCATTTTAAACTACAACCATCATGATAATTTTCTTGTTTGGTGTCTATGTGCATGTATGTATTATCATGAGATAAGTTAGATTTTGAGTTCAGTTG
>NW_008337147.1:9754142-9783688 GCF_000622305.1 Nannospalax galili
CTTTGTGTAAAGTAAGAACCAAATCTCTGATGAGATTCCTTTGGGGAGTTTCCCTGAATTAAAATCTCTTCCCCATAATCTCTGTCTCCTTTACTCTTCATCTCATTCATTCTCAATTATCTTCTGTTTCAGGAAAGTCAGAGAGTGGAGCATGCATAGAATGGTTTAGATGTAGTCTTTCAGCTTGAGTTTAAAAGCGACATTTGGAAAAGTTTATACTTCAGTTTTCTAAGATCCTAAAATAGAAACTTCATTGAGAGTAGATTTCCAAAAGAAAACAGCACACACATTGAACACATACATCAACAGTAACAGATACAACAAAAACATCAGTTTATTAAAGTACGACTTTAATTATAATTGGGAATTGTGCATTCTTCATTTCAAAATAGCAGCTGAACTTGATTAAGACATGTCAAACTGTATCTTGTAATTGTGTTTTCTAGAAGCAAAAGGCAATGTTATTCTTGGTATCAGTAAAATTGGGAGGATTTAAACAGGATTCCCCCTGTTTAAAAAATTTTGTGATTTTTATTTTTTAAAATTTTATTTATTAATTTTTTCTTATGTGTATGAGTATATTACTTACATGTAGGTAGGTACTCCTGTGTCATGCAGTGTCTGTGGAGGTCAGAAGAGGCCATCAGGTCTCCTGGAACTGAGCTACAGATAGTTATTAGTCACCATGTGTGTGCTGGGAATCGAACCCAGGTCTGCTGCAAAGCAACCAGTGCTCTTAACCACTGAGGCATCTCTCCAGTCCCTATTTCTAAAAAATTTTTTAATTAAATTTTTTATTTTATAAATTATACTTCATCGTTACTAGCTCTATTTGATTTTGATGCTCCTAGGGTACCTTCTATATATTCAAACTGAAGATTTCTGTCAGGCAGTATCCCCCGTCTGAGCATGTGATTGACAAGAGTCTCAGATATTTCCTCTGAAACCCTTCTATTTCATCAAACTGTGCTTAAAATATATCATAAATTTGATTATTAATGATTTTTACTTTTTGTTTCAAAGTTTGAAAGAAACAGATTTCTTAACTCTTCTCCACTCTGAAATATACTTACGAGGGAATGGATTCAAAACAGTCTTGTTTAATCAAACCCATTCTTTTAGAAACAATCAGAAATTTAACCAGATGGAAATGAGTTTCCAGTTAAAATTGATAAAAATGAGTAAGCCATTGAAACAAGTTTCAAATCATCTTCATTATGTAGGATAAAATCAAATAAACTTCATTATGGAATGAACAGGAGTCAGCCACGATGTCTTTTGACTTCTCTTTTTTTATATATATAAACCTCTCACTTGGAACAAAGGCATCAATGCCTTTCCTCTCATCGCTCCCATTGTGCCTACAGCCTTTAATAATGTAGATCTGACCCACAAACAATCAAGCGCATGTTCCTTCACTGTGGTCTGATCTCAGCTGTCTGATAATGGCTTAAGAGGCATGAGGAGTGGAATCACACATCAGCGGGCTCCTTTGTTGATAGTCTAACCAGGGGTGCCTTTCCAATTTGCAGTTTGATGCTGCAGCTTTGGAAGTGCCATGTTTGTTTGATATCCACTTGATGCTGTGCCATTAATCTACCAAACTCAGGGGTCAACTGTCCCGACAATGTGTGAATGAGGAATCAAAGATAAAGGTTTTTCAGATGTTTGTGATAAATAAAAGAAACAGTTTGTTTCCCAGGTTTCTTTTTTAAATCTCCAGACATAAAATAACAAACTATCACTATGTAAAACTCATAGTACCATATGATTTGTACATACGTTCTACACCATCTATAGATTTGTCCTAAAAAACATTTCATGTTTTTCATAATGAACCAAGAGTCAATCTGTTCCGTGTTTTACCATTTGGAATTATTCCAGGGCCAATTACTTTCCAGCTTAATCTCACAAATTTACTACATCTTAAACTCTACTATGGGGGAAAATACAGCTTTCCAGCATTATAAACATTTTTTTCCTATATACTTGTGTTACTTGGGCAATAATAAAATTATCACTTAAATTTAAGCAGCACAATCTGGTAATGCCTTTCAAATGGGGTATTTATTACAATTTTTTAATTTTTTGTTACATTTACAGGGGTTGGGCACATACCATGGCTTATATCTGGAGGTGAGAAGACAGCTTGCGGGAGTCAGTTCTCTCCTTCCCCTATGTTGGCCTCAGTGATAGAACTCTGGTTGTCAGGTTTAGTAGCAAGCACCTTTACCTCCCAAGTCAACTTGAGAGTATACGTTAGAATGTTAACTTTCTTCCTACCACATTATTTTTCACGTCACTTTCTGCAATGAACACTATCTGATCAGTGGAAATAGATCACATTACCAATATATTCTTTGTCATATAAAATTGATGGTAATCAACTTGTTCCTGATAGTGAAGCTATATTCACAGCTAAGAGATTTAACTTGTCATTAACCAAACATTTACTCTGAGGATAGATACACATGC
Organism: Nannospalax galili; assembly: GCF_000622305.1. Lineage (NCBI taxonomy): Eukaryota > Metazoa > Chordata > Mammalia > Rodentia > Spalacidae > Nannospalax > Nannospalax galili. Next base: position 9,756,618 of record NW_008337147.1, read on the forward strand.
ATGGGCATATCTAAACACACTAATATTTGTTCCTTTTGGCTGTTTAGGCTTTGATTGTGAATAAAGGAATAAGATTGCAGTTCTCATAGTCATGCTTCATATATTTTCAGTATCAATCATTTTTTTTCAAAAGTTTAGAAAGCAGCTATATATTCATGTGACCTCCCTAAAATGCTACAGACATGTGAGGGATCATATGTTCTATGCACCTGGTTGTACTTAGATTGCAGTAAAATAATTATTTTGTCAATTTCATTTGTGTTATTATTTATTGTCTTTTCATGAACTTCTGTGCATGAATAATAAAGAAAAAGTCATAATGCATACATTTAGCAAATATTATTTGGATTGGTATTTAAAGGCAATAAGTAAATAAAATGATTAAAATATGTGAAATAAATTATAAGCCATAATAAATATAAAGAGGTTTTAAACTATTATTTGCTATGCAATGATTTTTGTCAACTTGATGAAAATTCTTATTAAATTAATATTTTCCAACAAAAAAAGCTTATTAATGAAATACTGCTATTTCCTTAGATGCCAGAGCACTTAAAGTGCACCAGTTTATATGGTACTTCCTATTAACCTTGAAGCTCATCCACACTATAGACTATCCATTTTAACCTATAGCTTTTTAATATTCATTTTAAAGGGAAGAACTCTTTCAAAAATAATGTCTACAGTCAGATTATACACTCTCTTTCAAATGACTGTTAGAATCCATAACATTCCTTAAATTATATATTCTAAACATCTTCCAGATACAAAACAGCTTTCAAAAAGCATGTGATTTCTCAGGTGTAGTGGCATCTGTCCAACACTTGACAGTCTGAGGGCAGAGTGTTGTCATGAATAGAGTGCAGCCTGGCCTACATTGGGAGTTCCAGGCAGCCAAGGCTACAGAGGCTATAAAGTAAGAGCCATTTCAACAAACAAACAAACAGAATATGAGTCTTGAAAATGTATATTTTCAGTACCTATGCAAAAACTGTAGTTTGAGTAAGAAGTCTTCATGAAGTCTTGATATGATTAGTTTTCTTAAAACCTGTATCTTCATACTATACTATGAGAAAAAATGGGGTGTGCGTGTGTGTGTGTGTGTGTGTGTGTGTATGTATGTGTACCTGTTTGTGTACAGGTCAAGATTGAGGCTGACATTTCTGTCTTCTTTTTCTATTTTCCACTCTATGTTTTGAGACAAGTTCTCTTGCTTAAACTGTATTTAACAGATTCTACCACACTGGTTGACCAGTGCGCCCCTAGGGGCCTCCTGTCTCCTTCACTACAATGCTGTGACTCAGGGTGCATACTACCACACCCAATTTTTTATGTGGGTACTGGGGATCTAAACTCAGATTCTCATGCTTCTGTGGCAAGCATGTTACCCACTAGGCCAACTTCCCAGCTGAAGAAGGCAGGCTTGATCAGGAAAAAGAAATCATTGTATTGTTTCCTTGGACGAGGAGGAAAGGTAGCATGACATTTACCATGAAGCCTCAGATTAGGTGTACAGAGATAAGCAGTGCTCTTGGTGTTGAAAAGCTGGATGCTGTCTTTCCAACGATACCTCCCAATGGACCATAATTCAACTCTAGTGTAACAGAGCTTCTTCCTAATAAAAGTCTCCAAAGTTTAGCAGGGTTAAATTTTAAGTTGTACTTCACAATGGTCTATTGTTAAATTGAGATTTTGTAGAAATGTACAACTGAAATTTTATAAAGGGATATAATATACTTTCTTCTATAACTGAGATATTGACAATAGAATATTATTTAAAATAAAAATAAAAACTTGGGAATTTTGTGCTAGACATTACTGTCAAATGACATATCTTTAGAGAAGTTAAAACTGTATTATCTTTATTTAAGTCATTTTGAATACCAAAATGTCAAAGTTATCTTGTCACTACTCTTTCAGGAGATTTTATTTCCATTTCTGGATCTATACTTTCCAGGAAGAGTCCATGTGCAGAGAAATATCAATGAATTTCCCTTTAATATAATCTTCAGAATAAAATGGTCAACTATCGTGTCACACAAACAATGAATATTAAGAGTGACAGAGGATCAGGGTGAATAGGAAGCACCGAATAGATTCCAAATACTATTCAACACTTTCATGAAAGCGTCAGCATAAATAGAAAAGTTGCTTATTTGTTCTCATCATAAACCAGACTCTGCTAAAGAAGAGATCAATTAATAATTTAACACCAAAAATGTCTCCCTCAGACTTTCTTTTACCTGGAGTAACACCAAAATGAGTCATCCACTTTTAGGATGGCTTCCCACTTCAAATAAAATGATCAAGAAAATCCCTCACCGGTGTGTACAGTAGCTTCTCTCCGGGTGATTTCAGTCAAATTGACAACAATTATTCATTATGCAACTTAAATGTTCCTAGTCAATGATGAATGGATGAACAATTATTAACAACTATTTAATAAATGATATATGGTATTACAACTGTTTAATAAAAAATAATGAAATATTGAAATAAAAAATACTTAAGTATAAACTGAATGCTGTTGTACATATCTGTGTGTCTATCCCAAATACTGAGGCAGGGGGAGACCTTGAGGTCAGGGGTTCACAGTTACTCTGAGCAATATAGGGAAACTTCATCATAATCTAAAAAATAATTTAGTATTTCTGGTTTAATTCTCTTTACTTTAAACACTTATTTATTCTAATTTCCTTTTCTACAATTATTCTTCCAGTTCATTCTCCAGATCAATACTCTTTTAGGCTTTATATTCTTTCTCGTTATGCACCCCATATATACTTATATGTGTTTGGGGAAAGAGAGAACTTGCTTAGCTTGAGGACTGGGAATTCAGTTTGAGGACTGGGAATATAGCTGAGTTATTAGTGTTGGCCTAGCATGTGCAAGGCCTGTGACACACGCTTACAATTCCCATACCAAGTATCCCAGTACTCAGAATGCAGAGGCAGGAAGGAGAGAACTTAGCTCATCCTCTCTTTGGGACATAGTGAGTTTGAGTCCAACTTGGCTACATGAGATCCTGTTTTAGAAAACAAAAGAAAAGAAAGAAAAGAAAAGAAAAGAAAAGAAAGAAAAGGAAATAAAAGAAAAGAAACTTAGTTTGACTCCTCTGGACTGCTTCCTTCCTTCCAAAAATATATCAAAGAAAATTAAAACAGTTCTTGTCCCCACCAAACCTTGATTCTGAAAATCTAAACTGTGAATGCTGTATTTAGAATACTATTCATTCTTTGTTTTCCATTCCTATTGCTACAAACTTAGTCATACTTCATTAAATCTGTTGGTGTGGGGCTAGAGAAATGGCTCAGTGGCTAAGAGTGCATACTGCTCTTGCAGAAGATGCAACTTCAGCTCCTAGCACCTATGTGTGACTACTCACAACTGCCTGTAATCTAACTCAAAGTGATGTGAAACTTCTGGTCTCTGTGGGTACCTGCTCTCACATGTACATACCCCCCACATACAGACACACCAGACACATAATTTAAAATATAATAAATTTTTTTAAAACGGTGTGGGATTACTAAGAAATAGTGATACTGATAAAAGTACAGAAAGAAAACAATAAATTGAGCATATTTTCAAATTTTAATATATTAAACATATCTACTTTTAGGACATAAAGATTATAAGAGTTAAAAATAGTTTTAAATAAAGTCAAATGCTAGTAGTAGTCCTACTAATCAGCTAATTAATATATGGAGTTGTTATTCAATCAACATTTACTGAGATTTCATGAATTCTAAGTAATATTCTGTGTCCTGGAAATGTATCATTGTATAAAGAAGACAAATGCTATGTCTTATGAGTGGTAAACAACACAGTTATTGTTAAATTTATTTCTCCCATAGCTAAGTCTCTCTCTCTCTCTCTCTCTCTCTCTCTCTCTCTCTCTCTCTCTCTCTCTTGCTCTCTCCACACACACAGATAACCTCTATAAATTAGGGCCTACTACAGAAAAACAAACATTTAATTAGTTTTTATGAAGGAATTTTTTTTCACAGAAAACAGGAGGAGTGCGGAAGGCTGCTTATGCACAAGACCCTGGTGGGGACCAGAGTCCAACAGCCCCAGTAAGTGATCAGAACAGCATAGGACTGGGAGCTGTGCCACAGCAGGGACACAGTCATGCAGGGCACAGAGGGCTCTGGCACTCAGGGGCAACCATACATTCTATTGCTTGTAGAATTTTTAAAACTCTAAAGTAATTTAGGTGGAAAAGAGTAAGAAATACTTTTTCCTGACAACTTCGTGTACTCATTTTCTTTATGGGGCTTTTTGCTACTCCAACATTGACCCCTCTGAAAAGGTAACCTTAAAATAGGGATTAGATAAGAGTACCCAAATCTGATCAAAACACCTTATATGCATGTATGAAATTCTCAATAATTTTTAAGTTAAAAAAAGACAAAATCCAATTAAACTAAAAATTTCATAGAAGTTAAAAAGTGAGTAAGGGATACAAAGAAGAGACAATGAGATAATTTTTATGTTTCCCAAAGTTACACTATTAAATGAGAAGATCAAAGAATGAGACAAACGTTTTAGGGGCTCAGAGATGTAGCTACATGCAATCAAACTGTGACCACAGACTGGAGCCACTGAAGGTATTCAGCCACTTCTGGAAGATATCATATCATGTGAGGCAAAAGGACCCTGGGTTCTCTATGCTTTCTTAGTCTTCTCTAGTGCCTTCTGCTGGCCAAGCTCAGCATGGAGCAAGGCCAGCACTGACTAACACACTTGTGATGCAGAGCAGAACAGGGAAAGGGTGATGAGTGAATCTGAGAATATGCAGGCAATCTGGCTTGCCTTCCAAACTTCTGTCTCTTATCTCCAAACTCCTGAACTTCTGACATGTATGTTTAAATGCCTATGTGAAATTCCCTTTGAATGTGGAAATAGTGCATTCTAGTAAATGCGTAAAACATTAAACTTTGATTACTGCCACACAATTGTATACACTAAAACTCTAGACTAAAATGCGACTTCTTATATATCTCGGGTCCACTCAAAGCTAACAGCTATGATAACCTTTCAAGCATTAAACTCCTTCATTCTCTTACTTGTCCTTCTTCTGAGCCACTTCCCCATGTCTGGGGTTTTGTTTTGGTTTAGTTTGTTGTTCTAGTTACTTGGCTTTTGTATGAGGTCCTGCTATATTGACCAGGCTGTTCTTGAACTCCTAAGCTCAAGCCATCATCCTACTTGAATCTGTGGAGTAGCTAAGATCTTACCACCAAGCCTGTCCATTACCTATGAAAGTCTTATCTGTAAAATGCTTCCCATTGTTTCAATAAAAAGCACTCTATCCCAACTCACCATTACATTTACCTTGGTGTGTTTTTGGTTTTCAGTGTTTGTGTGTGTTTATGTAATGTCTTTGTTTTGCTTTGTGTTTTGAGACAAGATCTTACTTCATAGTCCAGACTAATCTTAAAGATATTGCAATACTCTTGCTTCAAGTTCCCAAATACTGGGACTACAAGCATGTGCCACCACACTTGGCTATCTACCGTTCAATTTTTTTTACCCTTGGTATTTTGAGACAGAGTCTCCCTGTAACACCAGCTGACCTGGAACTTACTATGGAGACCAGCCTGACCTAGACTTCGATCTCACCATCTCACAGAGATTCACTTGCCTCCTGAGTGCTGGATTAAAGGCATGCACCACCATGCCTGAATACCCTGGAATTTTAAGACTTTATTTTTCAGAACCTTTTAGGTTCACAGCAAAACTGAATGAAAGATGCAGAGATTTCTTTTTGACCCCTTGATGGCATGGATGTATATCCTCCATCGTCACTGTTTCCCAACAGATGATACATACACTTGTCTTAAAAGTTGATGTACTCCCATTGGACAACAGATGCCCATGTCATTCAGATTTCGTGCTTGAGAGCTCACTCTCTTCTTGCACATTTTGTGTCTGCATAAATGAATAATGACTTTAACTCACCATCGTAGTATCTGACCTTGAATTTTCATTGCACTAAAAGTCCTCTGTGTTTCACCTATTCATTTTTTTTCTTCTCCTAACCCTGTCCACTGACTCTTTTTACTGTCTCCACACTGTTACCTTTTCCAGAAAGGCATATATTAAAAATTTAGAATATTTAACCCTTTCAGATTGATGAAAGAAACAAATCTGAAATTTAAATGCATATGTGTGTATGCCCACTTTATTCTGTTTCCTGACAATCTTTTTCCTTTTGGTACTGAACAAGATTCCATTGTCTAAATTTGTCATTGTTTTTCACAAAGGATTTTTCCAAATACCTCTGTGCCAGTCAGGTATTACACACTGACAAAATACCAGACATGAGCAACTTACAGGAAGGAATTGTTTATTCTGTGCCATGGTTTCAGAGATTTTAGTTCATAGTCAGTCAGCTACATTGTGCTGGGGACTCTGAGGCAGAGTATCCTGGCAGAAGGGCATGTGAAGCTAAATTGTTTTGCTCATGGCAGACAGGAGGCAGAAAAACAGACAGGGTAACAGTATCCTTCTAAGACATTCTTCCTTAAAGGAACTAGACCCTATATCCCAGCATTTCTACCAACTCTCAATAATGCCATGAAATTCTGGATCCATCAATGAATGGATCCACTGAGGAAGTCAGAACCTCTTGATAACAATTACATTCCAAAACTCCACTCTCACTAGTTCTGTATTGGGAACTAAGTCTTCAACACATTAGTCTATCAGTGGACACTTCAAATGCAAACCATAATGCCTTCGAATTTTCCCATTGGAGCATATTATATTGTTCGAAGATATTCAAAATAAACAGTGCATTGAGATAGAACATAGACTGGGTTTCACTAAGACAATGTGTGGCGTGTGTGTGTGTGTGTGTGTGTGTGTGTCTTCACATTGGAGGTGAGAGATAGTGGTCAAAAATCAGAAGAAAATACTAAAGTGTGAAAGATTCTGTGCTGGTTAGCTTTAGTGTCAACTTGACACACCTGGGTTGAGGGAGCCTCAGTTGGGGAATTGCCTCCATTGGACTGGCCTGTGGCTACATAGGTTGTGTATTTTCTTGATTGTTGAGTTATGTGAGAGAGCCCAGTCCACTGTGGGTGGTACCATTCCTGGGCAGTGGGCCAATCTTGTATAAGAAAGCAAGCTGAGCATGGGCCAGGGGAGCAAGCCAGTAAGCATTATTCCATGGCTTGTGCTCCAACTCTTGCCTCCAGATTCCTATCCTGAGTTCCTATCTTGGGCTCCCTCAGTGATGATCTGTGACCCTGGAGATGTGAGCTAAATAAACCCTTTCCTCCCCAAGTTTATACTGGTCAGAGTTTTTTGTCACAGCAATAGAGAAGCAAACTAGAGCAGGTTCCTTTTAGTAGATGATGAAATTTTTCAAAAATTAGATAAAAGTGATGGTTTCATAAATAAGACAATACACTAAAAAACTATTGAAAAGTATACTGTGAATATTTTAATCTGGTATTTCTGTTAAAAAGACAATACAATAAAAAATCTTTAGTCAGAACATATAAACCCCCAATTGAACTACTCTCTCACATTACATTCTCCCAGAATGGATTCAGAGATGTTTTTCCTAGGATTATAATCCTAAGAAAAATTCCTGTGAATTCGCAGCCCATATACCAGGCACCAGATGTCTTTCAAATTCCTCTAAGACCTGCTGCTTTGCCGCTTTGGAAGGTCTCGTTGCTTCATGTGTTCTGGTTTGGCTCTGCTTGTGAGATGAGCATCAGACCTCAACCCGAACCAAAGGCTCTTCCTCCAGACCTTCCCATGCTTGTGTACTCCTCACCTTTAGGTGTCATCTTAGAAATTCTCCTTTTAGAGCAGGCTCATCCAATCACAGTATTCATCTGTCACTATCCAACACCCTGTTTTGTCTTGGTAACACTTCTACCTCTGCAAATCTTTCCAGGGTCTGTTTTATTTATTTCCTTGTGATGTCTTTTTTTCCCCACTAGAATTTGTTCTCCATAAGAATCCACATCTAATCTTTTGATCATTGCTTTGTAACACCTGTAAGTACACACAGTATACATGCTTAATAAATATTTATTCAAAGGGAAATTCTTCACACTTAATTATCTTCTTAAATTTATCATCCTGGAGCAAAATGATAGTGCATTTTCAAAATAGTATGTGTCCCAAGGATATTCTTGCAACCTTCCTTCTTTCCTCTGCTCAACACTCAGCAGAGTACTACCACTGCACAGAAAGAACACTTCACCCTACTCTTACCTGCCTACAACACAGTCTGCATCACTGATATTTCCACTGCTGCAGGAAGGATGGAAAAAATCTTACAAACTGCTTCTGCAGGTATTTGCCATTTCCGTTTTCACTGTTCGTGACATAGGACTGTGAAAGTGGCCATACAGGAGAAACAAGAGCACTCTACTTCTTCCTCAAGAAATCAAATCAGTCAACTGAGGCAGAAAAAAATGCTGATCTTATTCTTTATTACTTTTCCAGCTCCCTTTTGTGCTACAAGAAGCAGCAAAGATGCAGAAGTACTTTAGTGTGCTGAGTTTATACCTTGTGATCTAATCTAGGGCAGATGTAATCTGAGTACCTCCCTAATGTGCATGGGATGATTCTAGGAGAAGCCATCTTGCCACATCACATCATTCACTCACCTCCTGCTCAGAGATGATCCATCACTGTCACAGGCAATAGCTCAATGCTGACTTGTCAGACTGAATAACAGAGGCTGTGTACTGAGCATTAGAGAGAAGAGACTGCCTGTGTTTCATTAGCCTTGAATAATTTTAGGTTTGTTCATAATTGTTTGCTTGTTTGTTTTTACCCCTAGGCCTCTCTTGAAGAACAAGGACTATGACCAGTTTAACACAGTGACATTTTAATCTTATTATCTGGAAAAAGTGGTAATAATCAATCAACCTATCTATCTATCATCTATCATCTATCTATCGTCTATCTATCAGTCTATCATATATATATATATATATATCATCTAGTCTATCATCTCTATCTGTTTATCTGGTTACAACAGAGTTAGCAATCTGGGATGGAGGATTTCAACAAAATTTCTTGACTCTATAATCCACTTCAACATCCTCAACATGTTCCTGTTTTTGTTCTACAAGCTACTTCTGCACTAATTGTTTATCTAAGAGTTCTAAACAACAAAAGAATGTAATGATTTTCCTAGTTGCCACATTGCTCAGCATTTTGCTCAATTACTAATCTATTTCTATATGTGCACAATCTGCTTGGCCTTTTGTTTTTCGTGCTTCTGTTCTTTATAAAGTCTATATGTCAGTATTTCTTCCTAATTAGTAAACAGCTCCATGTGAACTTTCCACAGATATCTGCAACTCATATTTTGAGTCAAACCCCTTTCTTCACTTAACATTTTTCTTTTTATGACCCTTAATTAATGCCACCACCTGTTATCTTTTCTTCTTCCTTATACACTGTGTTTAACTCTTATTAAGGACTGGACTCAACTGCTTAGCATTCCTATGTAGTCTACAGTTACAGCACTTTTGAATCTAACTTTGTGATCTTTGTTTTACATTTCCATTTTGTGATATTATGCTTTCTGAGAAAGTTTATGTTTTTATTCCTGTATTCTGAAACATCTTCCCAATTTTCTTCAGGGAAAAATAAAACAAAACAAAAAAGTATCATAGCCACACACCTGTGTCTAGAAAAAGAGAAATCAAATTTCATCACCTATGTTCCTAATATAAAATTAAGTTGCTTCTTGTGGCTGGAGAGATGACTCGGCATTTAAGAGCACTGGCTGGTCTTGCAGAGGACCCAGGTTCAATTCCCAGCATCTACATGGCAGCTAACAACTGTCCTTAACTCCAGTTTCAGGGGATCTGACACCTTCTTCTGACCTCTGTGGTCAATGCACAACATGGGTACATTTATGCACATGCAGGCAATATTGGATAAAAATAATATTAATAAAAATAATAACAAAATTTTAAATTAGTTTTCTCCTTCAGATCAAAAGGAATGAAGCCTGACCCTTTATTGTGGGATTCACTGTGCTCAACAAGGCCCAGTGCCATTTTCCAACAACTCCATATCACACAGGGACTGAGCTCTGGTCTTGAGCCCCCTTTCATACTGTTTTGTGTTTTTCTCTTTGCCTGCTCATTTGATTGGGGCATGACCATTTTCTCCATCCTTTTCTAGTGCATATTCATCATCTAACATACTTTGTTTGAGATGTGATCTACAGAGATCTTTTCTCAGTTTTTTAGCTAGAATTTGTTATTATATTTTCTGTGACTCAGAGTTATTTAATTTCTAAAAATCATCTGTTCGTTTTATACCATATAATCAACATTAAATTTATATACATAACTCTCCGTCATTTCATCATAGGCATCTTAAGTCTCCAGATTTCACTGGAATATCTTTGTTGCTTTTACATAAGTGCAAGAGTCAGAGGAGGTGGATAATAGCTGCACAACAGTTGAATGAATACAGCACAACAGTTGCACATATCAGCCCACAGCAGTTGTGGCAGCATGCACAAACCCCACTTAAGTTCAGGACAGACAAAAACCCAGCATCATGAGGGAGGTAAGCATGGTTGACTCCCCCTTTAGAGTTCTTGACGAGGCAATCCAAGAGAAACTCAAACAATACTGGCTATTGCCATTGCTCTTGATTACCCACCTAAACTTGGTGGTAAGACCTTATTGATGAAGACACTAAATATGTGAGTTGTATGACCAAATGAAGAAATGAAACTGATACTGATCTCAGAGCTTCATCTCTACTAGCTAGATTTAATAATGCTGGAAGGTTCTATGCATACAACCAAAAGAATAAAGTTATTGTCAACCTTACCTAGCTGTAAACCCTATGAGCTACAGTAACGACTGGCCTGGCAAAGTATGCCTACTGGTACAATAGTGGCATGAATGTTATAAGGACTGCTTCACAAGATAGACCCCATACCTGATGCTGTCATGTGGGCCAAGAACCTGTGATTAAACAGATTCCAGGCTATAGGAGAGAATGTATTATAATTCTGCTTGTATGGACTACTAACAACTTACCTCTGTACCTATAGATTAGTACATTTTCAGCTCTCACCAGAGAAGCTTCTTCTTGCAGTAGGTAGCAATTAATACAGTAACCCACAACTGATCAAGGTGCAGAGAATAAGATACTGTGGAGTACCCAGCACTAATGAGACACCTATATCACACTCTTTCCTCCCAAGACTTGGGAATTATGGAGGAGGAAGTAAAAAAGATTATAAAAGCCAGAGATGACAGATGAATACAAGGAAATGTCTTGTCTGGACACACCATGGAAGCTGAACAAACAAATCCACAGAGGGTGTGACAGCACAAGCCCTGTTCGAGTTCATGTCAAACAAATGTCCAGCATGGATGGGGTAGGGAGCAAGAAGCCTTGACTCTAGCTGATGAACCATTGGCAACTAACAACTGCAAGGAGGAGAGTCAGTTTTGTTTAAGGGTCACTGGATAGGTTAACCAGGCTCCAAGGAATGGACCTACATCCAAACGAATTCTGGGACCACAAATTAGACTTAACAAAATCAAAATACATTGTATGAAATTCTCAAAGAATTAATAAAAAAATTTAAACGTCAATTGAAAAAGAGAGCTAAGTAAGAAATAATAGGTAACTACCCCCCAAAATGTTTTCTGAGGTAAACTAAAAAGAAAAGTCTAAACATGCTGTTTTTAGTGGAAATAGAAGGCATCTTAATTTTCTGGAAGTCAATCTAGGGCAGAAATTACCCACTTTATCATCAGTGCTTTGCAAATTGTTCCTCATGTGATCATCTTCCTAAAAATGGAATTTGTACCATTTAATATGAAAATTTATTCTCCTAAATTCTTCAGATACAAACTGATTTTTTAAAATCAGCTAAGATTGGCTATCAGAATTCTTTACTTACTCAACTCTATATATAGAATCAGTTCTAAGACCCTGTTTTAATTACTTTTACATTATTGTGACCAAAATATATGGAAAATAACTTAAGGTAGAAAAATTTTGTTTTGGCTCAGAGTTTCTGTGGGATTTCAGTTCATCATAACAAGGAAGATGGCACAGAGGCTCCATCAGAGGTGGCAGGCATGTCATTCAGTGGCTTATCCACATAGTAGCTACAAGGCCAGAATAAAAATAGGTCTAATATTCATAGGTCCACTCTTTGGAACAATCTTCTGTCATCCAGATCTCCCCTCCTAAAGGCCACATGGCAGTTGTAACAGTGCTGCAATCTTGGGAACAAGCATTAAAACACAAGACATTCCTGATTCAAATTATAACAAATACTCATACATACCAACATACAAATGTTGTAGTCTCTTATATAAACTGGTGCAGTATTTGCTTCAGTCTACTTACTTGCTATCATATGCTATAACTCACCTCCAGTTTATAACACAATAACATGATGTAAATGTTGCATAACTATTCTATAGTATGGATTAAAAATAATGTTAAGGCCTTCTGCTATTCCCCATTCTATAGACAGCCACATCTTCTTGTGCAGTGACAGTCTTGACCCTGAGACAGGATAGAGAGGTTGGAGTGACTGCATTTAGCTGTATAGGGTGCTTGGTCACAAGGGCTACATTTAACTCTGGCAGAGTGGATATTGTTGCCATCAATGACCCTTTCATTGACCTCAACTACATGGTCTACATGTTCCAGTATGATTCCATCCATGGCAATTTAATTGTACAATCAAGGCTGAGAATGGGAAACTTGTCATCAATGGGAAAGCCATATTCATCTTCCAGGAGTGAGATCCACCCAACATCAAATGCAGTGATTCTGGTGCTGAGTATGTTGTGGATTGTACTAGGGTCTTCACTACTATGGAGAAGGCCAGGGTCCACTTGAAGGGTGAAGACAAGAGGGTTGTCATCTCTGCTCCTTCAGCTGATGTCCCCATGTTTGTGATGGGTGTGAATCATGAGAAACATGACAACTCCCTCAAGATTTTCAGCAATGCCTCTTGCACCGCCAATTGCTTAGCCCCCGATTGAGGTCATCCATACAACTTTGGCATCATTGAGGGACTCAACACCACATTCCATGCCATCACAGCTCCAAGGCTTTGGGCAAGGTCATCCCAGAGCTGAATGGGAAATTCACTGGCATGACCTTCTGTGTTCCTGTGCCCAACGTGTCTGTCATGGATCTGACCTGCTGCCTGGAGAAAGCTGCTAAATATGATGACATCAAGAAAGTGGTGAAGCAGGCATCTGAGGGCCCCCTGAAGGGCATCCTGGGATATACTGAGGACCAGGTAGTCTCCTGTGACTTCAACAGTGATCCCCATTTTTCTACCTTTCATGCCTGGGCTGGCATCAATAACTGCTTTGTCATGCTCATTTCCTGGTACAACAGCAAATTTGGCTACAGCAACAGGGTGGTAGACCTCATGGTCCACATTGCCCCCAGGAGTAAGAAACCCTGAACCACTCACCCCAGCAAGAGAAGGAGAGAGGCCGTCAGCTGGAGGGACTGTTTCCCTGCCCCAACTCAGCCCTCAACACACTAAGTATCTCCCTTCAAAATTTCCAAACTAGACCCTCCCAGAAGAAGGGGAGGGTCTTAGAGAGTCCTACTCTCTTGAATACCATCATTAAAGTCTACTGCAGTCCCTGTAAAAGAAACCAAATAATGTCAAGAAATTTTGCATATGCGCAGTACCAGTGAAATTTTTTTTCAAACATTTAACTTCCATGGTTGGTTATACTCATAGACACAGAAACCTCAGACATGGAGGGCTGACTACTCTAGTCACATACATTTGTGAATGCACATGTATAAATGCACATATATATGTAAGTTACATATATGTTTTCTATGTAGCAGATAAAGTTACTTCAGTTTTGTTTCCTTATAATTGTCTAGTGCCTTACAAGTATCTAGTAGTTTACTCTCTTGAAACTGAAATTTCTTGTTGATTCCTGGCATAAATAATCATCATATGCTCAGATTAATAAGTGATATTTACATTTTAAAGGGAAAGACCACAGAATATTTAATCTTCTCTATGACCCATCTGTTTCACTGTGCATTGCCATTCTTTTTAACTGTTGTGGCTTTAGATACCAAATGGCAACTTTTTTTTGTATCTATGATATATTGCAGCATACAAAAATCAGAAGAAAAAAACTGAACGACATCCCATAATAATCATTAAAATTCCTCTTGATTTCACCACCCAGTGTGATCACCTGTTATTTTTGTTTGTTGGTTTCCTTCTAATATATTTCTCTGCGTGTTTCTAATTCTAAATCCACCAGCTAATAACGTGTTAATTCATCAATCTATTTTTTCACATTTTGTTATAAATATTCTTCTTGAAAGTTTTTTGTGTACCAATTATAGTGTTGTGCACCTTTAGTTCCAGCACTCAGAAGACAGAGGAAGGTGAATTTCTGTGAGGTGGAGGCCAGCTCAGGCTACATAGTGAGTGCCAGGTCAGCTGAGGCTGCAAGGAGACCCTGTTTCAAAAAGACCAAAATCTGTTTTTATTCATTTTTTTAAAAGTATGTGCATGGTTTAGAAAATCCTTTCCTGCACCTCTATCTTGTAAGTTACTGCCAATATTTTCTTCTAAGAGTTTCAAGGTTTCCAGTTTCACATTGCAGTCTTTGATCCATTTAGAGTTAACTTTTGTGCAAGGTGAAAAATAAAGGATCTAAAAATGAAGGATCTTCTATAGGTGGAGCTCCAGTTTTGCCAGCACCATTTGTTGAAGACACTGTCTTTCCTTGGAGTTAAGGTCAGGAATCAATAAGTAGGACCTCATTAAACTAAAGTTTCTGTAGAGCAAAAGAAACAAAAAAGTTAAGAGAAAACCCACAGAACAGGAAAAAAATCTTCACCACTGACACATCTGACAGAGATTTAATATCCAGAATATATGAAGAACTCAAAAATCAAAGAATCGAGAAACCAAATGATCCAATTAAAAGATGAGCTAAAGATCTAAACAAAGAGTTCTCAAAGGAAGAAATAAAGATGGCTAAGAAACATCTCAAAGTGTTCAACATCCTTAGTAATTAGGGAGAGCAAACTAAAACCACCCTAAGGTATTTACTACCTTACCCCAATCAGACTGGCTAGGATCAGGAGAACAAATGATACCAAATGCTGGCGAGGATGTGGAGAAAGGGGTACACTCATTCATTGCTGGTAGGATTGCAAACTCATGCAGCCTCTATGGAAAACAGTATGGAGAACTCTTAAAAAACGAAAAATGGTTGGGGGTGGTGGCACATGCATTTAATCCCAGTACTTGGGAGGCAGAGGCAGGTGGATCTCTTGTGAGTTCAAAGCCAGCATGGTCCACATAGTGAGTTCCAGGACAGCTGGGGCTATAGGGAGAACCCGTCTCAAAAGGCCAAAAAAAAAAAAAAAAAAAGAAAGAAAGAAAGAAAGAAAGAAAAAAAGAAAGAAAAACTTGTTTTACTCATTTATTAATTTGTATAACCATGTTTGTTGCTGCTCTTTTCACAATAGCTAAGAAATGGAAGCAACCTAAGTGCCTTCAACTGAAGAGTGGTTAACAAAGATGTGGTATACTTACACAATGGAGTTCTATTCAGCAGTAAAGAAAGATGAAATAATGAAATTTTCAGGTAAGTGGATGGCTCTAGAAACTGTTATACAAAGTGAAATAACAGAATCAGAAAAGCAAACGATGTATGTTCTCTCTCATATGTGGCTCCTAGCACCAAATCCTTTTAAATTCCAGGTCCTTTTAATAAGATGATGCTAGACAGCAGCCCTTTCTGCATGAAATAACTACCATCATCATGACTTCGGCTGAGCCTGATCACTAAACATAGTCACAATTGGGCTTGTTGACAGTTGTGCTCATTCATTAAAGGAATGCCAAGCAAGGTCACTGGACCCTCACCTGAGTCTCCAGCCACTCTTCCCAGCCAACAAGTCCAGCCTTGGAAGACAAAAGAAAAATGAGGAAGAACCCAGTAGAGGGATGATTTTGGAATCCCTTGTCAGGAAACTCCAATAGACTCTCATATGAACATTTGAAAATTGCTATGTTCTGACTTTTTTCTAGTTCCCTGTCTAGAACTTGTAATGCTAATTACTCTTGCCTTTACTTCTCCTTCAGATCTCCCGTTCACGATTCAAGGACTTTCTTCTTCCATTAGAGACAAGAGTCATGAAATTTGGGAGTCTTTTAGATAGACCCACTGAAGGGGTACTCCAATTGCCTCACCCTGCATCCCTGTTCAGCATGGAAGAAGCCAGAGGATTCAGTGTCCCTATTCCCTGTTGGCAATTTGGGTAACCCCATCAGAAGATGTTGTGATAAGACTAGGAGGTAGGAATTAGCTAGGCAATTAGGGTAAAAAGATGCCAAAGAAATGTATCCAGTGTCTTGGCTAAAAGTCAAAATGTCCTTGGGCCTGTTAGCAATATACTCTGTTCCAAGGCCAAAAATGTCAAAAGTATTTGGGTGCTTGTATCTAATCCTTAAAAGATTTTAGGGTTACCTATTCAGAGGGGGGAATGTGGGAGGCAAGGGAGTGGGCACATATTTGATCAAAACACCTTATATGCATGTATGAAATTCTCAATAAAGTTTTTGTAAAAATTTTAAAAAAGAAAAAAAAAGGTGTATATACGAGTGTTGGTGTGACTTTATGTGCACCATATCTGAGCAAGTTCCACAGAGGCTAGAGAGCATCAGATCCCTTGGAACTCATGTTACAAGCAGTTGTGTGCTGCCTGTTATGGTTACTAGGAAAAGAACCTGGGTCCTCCACAATAACAGTGCATGGTCTCAACCACTGAGCCACCTCTCTAGCTATCAATAAAAATACAGTAAAAAAAATATGTTTTTTTCAAATTTCCCAATTGGATTATACATTTCAGGGCATTCTTATTATTTATATGAAAAAAACATCATTATATCTATAGAGTTTTGTTTTTAATGTACTAACTGAGATGTAACATAACACATAATTCTATACTTATACTCTTATTTTGGTATGTCCAAGTGGCTGCATTTTAGTTTGAATTATCTTACTCATACTTTCATGGTTTCATGTTTATGATAAATAACATTATGTGTTTGTTAAATTTAGTTACACTGAGAGGAATAACTGTTCCATATGTATTCTTGAATATACTAAATTAGTTAAGTATTTTAGTCGATGGGGGGTGGTTTAGTAGGTAAGGTACTTTCTATGCAAGCATAAAGACCTAAATGTGGAACTCAAGCACTTATAAAAAGCTGGGCATGATGGTAAGTGCTTGTAATTCTAGCTCTAGGAAGGTGAAGAAAGGATAGCTAGAGATCTCTTATTAGCTAGTCTTGGTTAATGAGTGAGCTTATGGTTCATGGAGAGGCCTTGCCTCAAAAACATAAGATGGAGAGTAATTGAGAAAGACAGCTGACACTTTACCCTTCATCTCCACATGTGTCCTGTTTATCTATAGTCACCTGGAAAAGGGAACCTCATTTGAAGAATGACCTCGATCAGATTGACCTGTGACCATATCTGAAAAGAATTGTCTTGATTGATGACTGATGTGAGAGGGTCCATCCCCCTGTCAGATTGGCCTATGGCCATGTCTGATAGGAACTGTTTTCATTGATGATTGATGTGGGATGCCCCAACCCTCTGTAGGCAGCAATATCCCTTGGTAGGTGGGCCCTGATTGTATAAGAAAGCTAACACAGAGCAAGTGAGAGAGTAAGTCAGAAAGCAGTGTTCTTGAACGGTTCGTGCTTCGCTTATTCCTTGAGTTTCTGTCCTTATTTCCCTTAATGACAAATTGTGACTTGGAAGTGTAAGCTGAAATGAGTCTGCCTATTCCAAGTTGCTTCACATCATGGTGTTCATCACACCAACAGAGAACAAACTGGAAGGACATGCATGTGCATCCACAGGTACTCATCTGTGCATATGTGCACACACAAGAACAAAAAAATCACTGTAGTTAGTATTTGTATCATATGCTTTATAATTGTGCAAAACTATTTTATTGTACATTTCATTGCAAATACTGGATGATATTGTCATCAAAAGGAATATATCCATACTGAGACCAACTTTGAAAATTATTTTAGTTGGATATAAGTAGAATTTTCTAGCAGAATAGTCTATGATAATATTAAAGACAATATTATAAATCTGTCAGGATAATCCTTATAAATGAAATACAGAAATGTGATGGTTTTCTTTTTTTTTTCCCTGGGCATTTCAAGAGCTCTTTCTTTTTGTTGTTCTTGTTCCAGGAACATAAGTGCTCCTGAGTGAATGGATAATGTTGGCTGAGAGAAGAGCGTAGAGGAGGATAAATCTCACATCTTCCTATTTGGGATTCATCAATGGCATCTGCTGATGTTCAAGGCAGACAAAGTTGCTTAAAATGCAGACTTTTTGCTGTTCCCACCACAATCGATGCTGTACATCTTTCATACTTTAAAAGCTGATTTTACTGTAAATCTAACATTCCTTGGATGATAAATGGCAAGCTTTTAGGGACTGGACCATTTCAACTAACATGGCAACTGTATTTCTAAGATTACGATCTGTGTAAAACAAACTGGACTTTGTTTCTAATAGTACAGCCAGAAAGGAAAGATGTGCAATCTTTTTTTTTTACCACTTCTGCTGCCAAATCACAGGAGAGAACACAGGCAGCGTTTCCTTTCGTTGAATTGTTTGTTTCTTATTGGAACTTAATTTTTTCATTTGTTTTTGTAAAACAGTACCATGGGAATGCAAGGAAACCTTTTAAAATGTGTTCTCTTTGATCTTTTATACTTTAGCTGAAGGAACACTTAGAATGTTTACCAAGGTCTATCATTTTCTCCTAGGGATACTATCCATGGAACTCAATAAACTCTCTCATGGGCAACATACTATTACAGTGATTAAAAAGAATAATTTGATAAGCTTTGAAAGGGTCTGGAAAACTCTCACTCACAACTGAGCCTCAGTTCATTTGACAACCAATTTGATTTTTGTTAATCTTGGGAATAAAAAATGGCAAGGGTAACTAAGGAATAGCACAGGTTCTGAATTGAGAGAAGCATAATCCATTGTCTTTTAAATTTAAGTCTACTGAAAGCAACCTAAATACAACCAAAAGTTCAAATGTTCTCTCCATTTTTGGTTTTGCCAAAAGTAGAAACTTATTAACCTGAAAGGTGTTTACTCATTTGTCTACTTAATCAGTTCTAAGGAAAATCACATAAAAGGCCTGCTTTTATGGAGGTGAATAGGTTGTTTCTAGATTAGAGTTAAGGGAAAAGGAAGGTAATTGAGGTGATATCAGGGTACTCAACATCTTGACTGGTTGTCATCAAATGATATAACAAAGAACATACATGCAAAAACACATAATTTAGGAAAAGCATCCAAGAAAATAAAATGAGGAAAGAATGGACAGTTTTCTTTCAGAAAACAATGTTACAGAAATTAGATATCCATTTGCATTGAGATGAATATTTTCTAATTCTTTCCATATGCCACTTAAAAATAATTTAAAATATAATTATAGCTATCAAATGTAAGAGCTAAAGCAATAAAAGAATTGGAAGTAAACAAAGGACTCATTTTTTTGTTCTTTTAATCTGCAATATGTTTATGGTATCTTTGGTGAGAAATCATACCAAATTTATATGCTATAAAAGACCAAACAAGCTAAATTGGAATTTTTAAAAATTTAATCCTTTTTACTAATGATGACATCATGAAAAATCAAATTCTACTTTTAGAATAGAATAAAATAGTAACAAGGGCCCCTCCTTAGGGTTGTGGAAGCAGTAAACTGCTATGGGGGGGTTGGGGGTGATCACAATGTAGTGATTCTGACCAGCCTAGCTGCTTGGAAGAACTTCTGCAAGTCTTGCACAGAGTTCCAGGGTTTCAGCTCTCATGAGCTGCCACTAATGTTCATGTGGGCTTTCGGTAATGCAACTGCCCTTGAGTCAACTATACCCCTGTAAGTAGCATGTAACTCATCCGTATACCCCTAGGTAACTCCAATAAACACATCGGTTCACCAAATTGGACTTTGGTGGTATCACTACTTTGTCTGTCATTGCTTCCCTATCTGGGGCAAGAAGAATTTATTCCTGTCTGCCAGGAGTAATGTCACACAACACCATTAAAGAAACATAAAAAAAAAAGAAAAATCATAGTGAAATACTATCTCACACCCATTGTGATGTCTACAATTGAAAAAAAAAAAGAAAGAACAATAGCAGATCCTGGGGAGGAGAAAAAACAAATGGAAATCTCAGACATTGCTTGTGAGATGTAAAATGGAACAGGCTCTTTTGAAAGTAGATTTTCAGTTCCTTGTAAAGTTAATCATAAATTTTCTGTGAGGCTTGGCAATTTCATTTCTAGACAGGTGTCCAAGAAAAATGAAAACACATATCCATGCAAAAATTCAAGAACAAATTTTTAGTATTTATTTCCACAGACCATAATTGGAAGGATTCCAAGCATAGTGATGCCAGGTACAATATCAGCACTCAGGAAGGGTTGGGTGGAGGCAGGAGGATCTAGAATTTGAGGCCAACCTGTGACACACAGCAAGATTTTGTCAAAAGGGGAAGAACAGGAGGAGGAAGAGGAGGGTAAAGAGAAAGAAAAGAAAAAATGGAAAAGAGCCATTTCTGTTATACAAAGATTCGATCTAGTGAAGCTTTCAAGAAACTGTCCTCAGACGACAGGCATTTTTCTGGGACAGGAGTACCCTATTGCTGCATACCTTTTGTAGGACTAGGAAACAGTCATTGGTAATTTCATGTTTTTCTTGATCAGGAGAAGGAAAAAAGTAAGAATATTTAGGTCTATTTTCTGGTTTTCATAAGGAAAGGGGAAAAGAGAATACTAGTGAAGAACCTCCTTATCCGTGCAAATGTTCTGATAGTGACTTCCTTATTTACGTGTCTCTGACATGGTTATGGTATTTGCTGATTTAATTGGGTAAATTTTCATGGGTGAAGGATCTTTATGAAAACTTTCCTTAGAATTCTACTTGTGTATGTGACTAACATTTTTCAAAACTTTTATCTATTTTTTTTTTTTTTTTGGTCTTTTTGAGACAGGGTCTCCCTGTAGCCCAACTGTCCTGGAACTCACTATGTGGACCAGGCTGGCCTTGAATTTTTATCTTTATCCACTTAGAAATGAAAGTAGGTGTGATACATGTAACTGAAACTGAAGTTGAATTTGTCACTGTAATGGTATAGAAGAGTGTAGTCTTTTAGCTCCCAAGGGCTCTGCCCTTGGAATGGATCAGTGCCACCTCATTGGAGTATAGGACTGATGAAAGGGCTTTTGCTTCCCTTTCACTTTCTCTGTCTTGCATGGTACCCACGAATCACAGTAGAAAGAGGTCTTCTCCATATGCCAGGGCAACCTCCTAAAAAAAATGAGACAAATAAAACTTGGTTGTTTGTAATGTTCCCAGTTCATGGTATTCTGTTGCAGCTGTGGAAACTGGAATAAGAACCTGTCTTAACCCAACTTAGTGAGTCAGTAATGGTCTAAAGATAGCTATAGCTTTAAAAAAACATAAAGAATTTTACATTTCCCAGTACATTCATTAATATTAATTTGTTTACAAAATACAGCTATGATAGGTTGAAATAACAATTTTGTTGTGAATCACATTGTCCTCTCTGTATATCCAAACCAAAAATGGACAACTTTATTTTAAACCTACTGGGCTAGGTATATTAATTAAGCTTACAACATGTTTGACAAGAACAGAGTACAATTTCAGTGAGAGAACCAATGGGACAAGTTCACATGAAATGACCTGCAATCTTCTTTTTAATTATTAACATTTTGTGTTTATATGTGTGATTCTTCTAAGTGTTAGAATTTTAGGAATGGTTATAAAACAGCCATAAGAGTATTGTTACCCACCTTGTGTAATCTTGTAAAGTTTTCATAAAAGTATTACGAGGAAGGCTTTTAAGGATTCTTAAATCCAATAAAGTCATTAGACATTTATCAGTGAGCATGCTTTAAAATGGTAACAGCTTTAGTAGGGTAAAAAATAATTTAGAAAAATGAATATAGCCTAAAGGATAGCAATGATAATGTGTGTGATAAATTCTATCATAAACATTTATAAATGGGTATACCAAGAAAAATCAAGAACTGGGGCTGGAGAGTGGCTAAGCAATTAAAAGCACTTGCTGCTCTTACAGAGGGCCCAGGTTTCATTCCCAGCATCCACACGGTGGCTAACAACTACCTGTAACTCTAGTTCCAGGGAATCTACTCTTTTCTTCTGGCTTTTGAGGGCTACTAGACTCACATGGTATATATAAAGTCATGCAGACAAATACATAAACACATAAATAAAGATATCTTTTTTAAAAAAGACAGAAAATCAAGAACTTATATGAAGTGAACAAATTATTTAAAGAAACCCAACCCAAATTATGGTGAAAATGAAATAGAAAATCCAAACTGGTGTTTAGTAAAATAACTCACATAAGATATAAAAAACGATTGCCAAAAAGTAAGAGCTAAATAAATGATGAATAAAATTTCTTCTTAAAAATTTACCCTTGAAGAAAGTTTTGTGACAAGGAATTTCCTTAATAAAAACCTGTGAAACATAAAGGGAGTTAGACATATACACTAACTGAAAAGAGAAAGAGAAGGCATTTCCTAACAGTTTTAAATAATTATAACAACTAATGTCAAAACCTGAAGACAAAAGTTATGGAAAAAGAAAGAAGCAATACAATTCAGGATAGAAACAGAAGTCACAACAAAATAATAGCAAGTGCAATACATAAATGTGTTTGAAATAACTGACCATAGCCACACAGGGTTTATTCCAGGAATGCAAATTTATAAATGTTCAAAATCAATCAGTCTAATTCATATTGGAATGAGGCATAAAAATTGTGTAATCCTTTCAAGACAGGAAGAAAAAGCATTTGATGACATTCAACATCCGTTCATGGCAAAAGCTTTTCTCTCTCGGTGGTAAAAAGAAACTTCTTTTCTCTGATGAATGGGCACCCTAAAAGGCCTCCAGCTAATATTGTTTCTAGTAATATTTATAATAATTTTATACATCAGCTTGCCTGGGTCATGAAGCGTCCAAACAATTAATCAAACATTGTTCTGAGTATTTTGGGAGGAAACTCACATTTAAACTGGTGGACACTGGGTAGAGCAAATTGCTTTCCACATGGATTGCCTATTTCAGCCACTTGAAGGCCAGAAGAGAGCAAATTTATCAGCCTCCCCCAGCAAGAAGGGAATTGCCAGTGTTACCTTCAGACTTCATCCGCAGTATCTGCTTCCACTTGTTCTACAACAGATTGCCTTTGGGCACAGCCTCGAAAATCAGCTTTCCTACATCTAAGAGTCTACCTACCTTCTCACTGCAGGAAATTCTAAGTACTGTAACTCCAGCACTTTGTATCCTGGGGATCCAGCCTGGTGACCCATCCTGCCAAATTTCAATTTGATAACCTTCATAATCTGTTGAGTCAATTCATTATGTCTGTATAATATCATCATTATGATTATAATTACATAGATTACAGAAATTTTACAACTATACATAGGATGTTTATATTTTGTTAATATGTACATGTATGTGTGTGTGTATATGTGTTTGTGTGTGTGTGTTTATCATGTATCTTTATATATTAGTTCAACTTCTTTGGAGAGCCTTAATACTGAGATCTATTAATTTTTTCTGAAAAATAAAGTTGATGACCAAGATGAGAGTTCTCATTAATTATTTTCATTATTATACTTGAAGCCATTAAGACATGAAAAATAAAGAAATCACAGAACATTTGAAAAGGAAAGCACCAATATAGCAAGATTGTTTACACAGAAAATCAAAAGGAAATTAACAAAACTACTAGAATCAATCAATGTATTTATTGGTACTGAAACACACAAAGTCAATATAATTGCTGAATTATACTTTTATATATGAGAAGAAAATAAAATCTATAGTACCATCAGAAAACCTAAAATAAAAAGATAAATTTAAGAAATATACAAGATATTTACACTGAAAATATAAAACCCTAGTGAGAGAAACTATAGATTTCCGTCAAGGATACCATGATTAGAAGACTCAGTATCACTAAGGAAGTAATCCTTCTGTAACTATAATCACAATGTAATTCCAAAGACACAGTATTAATTTATGAAGCTGCTAGTGGCCTAGAATCACCAACTTTGAAATGGAAGAATAATGTTGTAAAATATCCTGCTCTGAAGTCTTACACTATCAAATTTGTGTTAAGAAAATGGGGCATTGGTGAATGAACAGACATAAAGAAGAATAAAACAGACTAGAGATCCACAAGCAGACCTACTCACACATTAGTAGAGGTTTTGCTACAAAAATTTCAAGACAATTCGATGAATAAAGAAACATGTTTTAATAGTTATGTTAGAGGATCAAGAACTCATTGGAGGAGAAAACTGAGCATTTAAATTTTTGCATGCCATACACAAAAATTAGCTATAAATCAATTGTATGCTGAAATAGAAGGTTAGAATACCAAAATTCTAGAGGGAAAAAAAATCCACTGAAAATAGACAAAAAATATTTAAACCAGACAGAAACACACAATCTATACAAAATGTTCAAATTGGAATTTGTCAAATTTAAAATTTTTGTTTAGAAATAATTTCACGTTAAAAAACAATTTTTAGAGCTAGGCTTGGTGGTACATGTAATCCCAGCACTCAGGAGGCAAAGATGGGTAGCTCTCTGTGAGATCAAGTTCAGCTTGGCCTACATAGCCAGTTCCAGGCCAGCTGGGGCTACAGGGAGACCCCATTTCAAAACAACAAGGAAAAATGATCATTTTTATTTGTTGTAAACATTAACACAACATGCTAGAAAAATGTTAGCCAACAGGTAAGAAGAAATGTGTAGAGCATATTTATCTTTCAAATACTTTTCCTAGACTGGAACTAATGTCACTAATATGGGTGACACCGTTCATATTAGTCCCAACCTAGAATAGCGAAATGTCCATCCAGAGGTGAACAGTCTAACAAAGATGTGACATTCTCACATTGGAATGCTTCTCAATAGTAAAAAGAAATAGACTCCGGAATGAAATACAATGATATACACTGAAGATTCGTCCAATACAATGGTATAAATCAGACCAATGGATAATCACCGAGAGCAAATACATGCTGGAATATAGCCAGTGGCAGACACAGGCAGCAGACAGACACGTGACATCTTTGGAGTGATAGAAAAGTTTTGCATCTGGATATTAGTGGAGAATTCATAGGTATATGAATCTACCAAAAATTCAATCCATTTATACTTTAATGGATACAGGTCTAAGAAATTATAAACAAATTATGTTGATGTTTAAATGGAGTTATGAATCATCAAGTAAAGCACATGTCTATAGGACTAAATATTCATATAATTATGAAAATAATTTTGAAATATTGATAATTCAGCAAGATTAAACCTTAAAATATTACAAATTTAACAGTCTGAGTGCTAGTTTATTTATTTTCAAAGCTATGGAAGTTTATGTATTGAAAGGAATAAACATAAAAAGAAAAATTCATCAGCAAATTTCACGTTTCCTACATTTTTTACTCTTTAAACCTTCTCTATATAAGTGTCTCTTTCTAGAACTATTTATACAATAATTGATGTGAGTCAGGAAGTAGAAAGCAGGGACTTCAGAGAATTTCAGTCTCCCCTTATAGGATGTACATGATGGCCAGCTTTGTCAACTTGACCCAAAATGGAATCATCTGGTTAAAGAAAATCAAGGAGGGAGTCTACATTGGGTGAGCTTGTAGGCATGTCAGTGGGAGGATTGTGTAAGTAAATAGCTGTGGGAAGATCTAGCCTCCTGTGAGTGGCACTGCTCCCCATGTAGGGTACTCTAATCTGCATAAAAGTGGAAAACTTGAGCTGAGTGCAAGCAAGCTAGCGCAAGAACATGTATGCATTCATTTCTGTCCGCTTTTTTTTTAATTTTCAAATTTTATTTTCAAGTTATTTTTTAGAAGCATTTCATTACAGCTTTAACATATTCAGTAACACATTCCAGAGCAAGGATAGATACATCTCTTTCAAAAGTGGCTGTAAGTTTTTAGGTTCACAGTTGAACTGATACAGTTATACAATATTGAATTGAGTATAAACCCCAGAAAACGTCCTGGCACCAGGACGCTGGAGGCTATACAGCCCAGAGAAGCAAAGGGAGGTGAGGGCAGGACCAGGCCCAGAGGGCTCCTGGGAATCAGGAAAGGTGCTGATACCAGGACACTGGAGGCTGTCAAAACAAATCTTTTTACAAAAGAAGCTGGGCATAGTGGCACACACCTTTAATCCAAGCACTTAGGTGGCAGAAGCAGGGGGATCTCTTTATTACGCTTATATAATCTTTAACTCATTATAAACTCTATAATACATAAAATTAAGTGAGGATCCAACGTTCAAAAAAGATCTCCACTTCGTTGTCAAAACACACAGTTTCATACAGAAAAATTCATTCCAAGCCTATTGACATTGAGACGTTTTCACATGCATTTCTAATCTCTATATACATGACTATTACTGGTCACAGTCGCCCACCTTCTGAGCTCCTCGGCATCTGAGCATGAATACAAACTCGTCAGGTAGACAGACTTCCTCTCCCACTAGAGCCTCCATACTCTGTCATCCCTGCCACTGTCCACTGTGCTGTCAGCACCCCCATCCATTCCCCCCATCTGCCCTACTGGTAAATCTAGTCACCCAGGAGTATCAGCTGTTCCTCATCTACGGCAATCTCTTGTCAATATTCCTTTGGATAGAATTGGGGTCTGCAGTTCATTTTCCCAATAGTATCTTGGAACTGTCTGGAAGAGCCTTTATCCATCCTGTCCAACAACTCGACTGAAGGTATTGCCTGTCTGGCTTTGCTGTTTGTCAAGTAGCTTTTAGTTATATATGTATGCTCTTATGAAATTATATTGGCCCCTTTAATCTTTGGTTATACTTCCCTTTTGGGTGTTTAAGGACATACAATTGGACCA
>NW_008337147.1:9784890-9788482 GCF_000622305.1 Nannospalax galili
ATTTGGTGTCATTTGTTTTCTTGATCTTAGCCAGTCTGACTGGGGTGAGGTGAAATCTTAAAGTGGTTTTAATTTGCATTTCCCTGATTATTAGTGATGTTGAACATCTTTTAAGATGTTTCATAGCCATCTTTACTTCTTCTTTTGAAAACTTTCTGTTCAGCTCCTTAGCCCATCTTTCAGTTGGGTTGCTTCTTGTTTTGGGTCTCTGTTTTTTAAGTTCGTTATATATTCTGGTAATTAAACCTCTATCAGATGTATCGCTGGTGAAGATTTTCTCCCATTCTGTGGGTTTTCTGTTTGTTTCCTTGGTTGTCTCCTTTGATGTACAGAAGCTTTTTAGTTTAATGAGGTCCCACTTGTTAATTCTTGCCCTTGATTCCTGGGCTATTGGTGTCCGGTTTAGAAAGTCCTTTCCTACACCTATATCTTGTAGGTTGTTCCCAACGTTTTCTTCTAAGAGTTTCAGAGTTTCAGACTTTACATTGAGGTCTTTGAGCCATTTGGAATTGACTTTTGTGCAGGGTGAAAGATAGGGGTTAGTTTCATTCTTCTACAGGTGGAGATCTAGTTTTCCCAGCACCATTTGTTGAACATGCTGTCTTTCCTCCACTGAATATTCTTGGCCCCTTTGTCAAATGTCGGGTGGCTGAAATTGCGTTTACTCATATTTGATCCTTCAATTTTGTTCCATTGATCTTTGGGTGTATTTTTGTGCCAGTACCATGTTGTTTTTATGACTATAGCTCTGTAATACAGATTAAAATCTGTCATAGTTATCCCCCCAGCACTGCTCTTAGTGCTCAAATGCTCAGGGTTGCTTTGGCTATCTGAGGTCTTTTCTGTTTCCATATGAATCTTAGGATTTTTTCTCCAATTCTGTGAAAAATATCATGAGTATTTTGATTGGCATTACATTGAATCTATAAATGGCTTTTGGTAGGATGGTCATTTTCATAATATTAATTCTTCCAATCCATGAGCATGGGAGGTCCTTCCATCTTCTGATGTCTTCTTCAATCTCTTTCTTTAAAGATTTAAATTTTCATTGTAGAGGTCTATAATGTCTTTGGTCAAGTTTATTCCAAGATTTTTTCTTTTTGCAGCTATTGTGAAGGACTGTTTCCATGTGCTCTTTCTCTAATTGCTTGTTATTGGTATATAGAAAGGCTACAGACTTTTATAGGCTAATTTTGAAATCTGCCACTTTACTGAATGTGTTAATAATTTCTAGGAGTTTTCTGTTGGAATTTTTGGCATCTCTTAAATATAATATCATATCCTCTGCTAAAAGGAATAATTTGATCTCCTCTTTTCCAATTTTACTCCTTTAATTTCCTGTTTTTGTCTTAATGCTCTTACAGGAGTTTCAAGCACAATGTCAAAGAGAAGTGGAGATAGTGGACAGCTTTGTCTGGTTCCAGATTTCAATGGAAATGCTTCCAGTTTTTCTCCATTTACAATGATGTTGGCTGTGGGTTTGTTGTATATGGCTTTCATTATGTTGAGGTATGTTCCCTCCAGTCCAATTCCCTCTAGGACTTTGAACATAAATGTATACTGAATTTTGCCAAAGGCCTTCTCTGCATCTATTGAAATGACCATGTGGTTCTTGTCTTTTAGCCCATTTATATGATTTATGATGTTTATTGACTTACATATATTGAACCAACCCCGCCCCTCTGGGATAAAGCCAACTTGACCACAGTGGAGGATCTTTTTGATATGTGTCTGTATGTGGTTTGTAAGTATCTTGTTGAGAATATTTGCATCTATGTTCATTAAGGATATGGTCTATAGTTTTCTTTTTTGGTTGTATCTTTACCTGGCTTTGGTATTAGTGTGATGCTGGCTTCATAGAAAGAGTTTGGAAGTTTTCCCTCCATTTTTATCTTTTTCAAATAAATTAAGGAGTATTGGATGCAGATCTTCTTTAAATGTCTGATAGAATTCTGCTGTAAATCCATTTGGGCCTGGGCTTTTTTTAGTTGGGAGGTTTTGTATTACTGTTTCAATTTCCTTACATGCTATGTGTCTGTTTAAGCTGTTAATCTCTTCTTGGTTTAACTTTGGTTGTTCTCATGATCTCAGATATCCATCCATTTCTTTTAGATTTTCAGATTTAGTTGTGTATAGGTTTTTAAAATATTCACTTATAATGGTCTGGATCTTTTGGGTGTCTGTTGTGATGTTTCCCCTTTCATCTTTGGGGGGGGGGGTCTTTTTTTTTTTTTTTTTTTTTTTTTTTTCTTTTGGTTCAATCTTGTTTATCTTTTCAAAGAACAAGCCCTTGATTTCATTGATTCTTTGTATTCTTTTCTTTCTTTCTACTTCATCAATTTCTCCCCTAATTTTTGTTATTTCTTCTTGTCTGCTGGGTTTGGGTTTCATTTGTTGTTGTTTTAAAGTATCTTGATTTGCAATGTTAAGTCATTTATTTGTGATCTTTCAGATTTTTTGATGTAGGCACTTAGAGCTATAAATTTCCTTCTAAGGACAGCTTCCACCATGTTGAGAGGTTTTGTTTTGCTTTATTGTCCTTTTCATTTATTTCCAGGAATACTTTTATTAATTTCTTAATTTCTCTATTGATCCCTTCATCATTTCAGAGTGTATTGTTTAATCTCCATGTGTTCATGTGGTGATTAGGGCTTCTTCTGGTGTTGATTGTAAACTTTATGGCACTGTGGTGTGATAAAATGCATGGAATCTTTTCCATATTTTTGTATTTGTTGAGGTTTGTTTTGTGCCCAGTATATGGTTGATTTTGGAGAAAGTTCCATGGGGGGCTGAGTAGAAAGTAGGTCCTTTGGTGCTTCAGTAGAATACTGGGTTTATGTCTGTTAAGTCCATTTGATATATGGTATTGTTTAAATCAGATATCTCTCTGTTAACTCTCTGCCCTGTTGACCTAATGGAGACAGTGGTGTATTGAAGTTCCTTACTCTTAATGTGTTGGGATTTATCTGGGTCTAAAGTCCTGTAGTATTGCTTTTATGAAGTTGGATACACCAGAGTTTGGACAATATAGGTTCATGATTGTAATATTTTCTTGATTTATTTTTTCTTTGATCAGAATGAAGTGGCCCTCTTTATCTCTTCTGATTAGTTTTAGTTTACAGTCTATTTTGTCAGTATTAGAAATGCAACGCCTGCTTTTCTCTTAGTACCAGTTGCTTGGTGCATTTTTTTCCATCCTTTCATTTTGAGATACTGTCTGTCCTTGAAAGTGAGATGAGTTTCTTGCAGACAACAAAAAGATTGGTTTTGTTTCTTAATCCATTCACCTAGTCTGTGTTCTTTTCCTGGGGAGTTCATTCCATCAATATTTAAAGTTGTTAATGAAAGATGAGTATTGAATCCTGTCATTTTTATTTCTGTCCATTTTATTTCTGTACATTCTTGATATAGCTGTACTTTTCCACAGTTATACCTTTATTGAATTTATTTCTGCAACCCCTTGGGTATAGTCATTCCTTTCTTCAGCTCTTTTTATTGTTTCCAGAACTTTATGAATGGCTGGTTTTGTGGACATGAATTCCTTCAGCCTATTTATGTCATGGAAGATTTTTCTTTCCCCTTCAACTACAAT
>NW_008337147.1:9788499-9790962 GCF_000622305.1 Nannospalax galili
ATAGCAATCTGTGTTGGCATTTGTGGTCATTTAAAACTGGGAATACTTTGGTCCAGGCTCTTCTGGCTTTCATAGTTTGCACTGAAAAGTTAGCTGTAATCCTAATGGGTTTTCCTTTATATGTTAGTTCTCTTTTGCAGCTTTCAGTATTGTATCTTTGTTTTATACATTTAGTGTTTTGAATAAGATGTGCCGTGGAGAGTTTCTTTTCTGGTCCTGTCTGTTTGGTGTTCTATATGCTTCTTGTATTTGTATGGGCATGTCTTTCTTTAATTTTGGGAAGTTTTCTTCCATGAGTTTGTTGAAGATCTGGTCCATGTAGATATCTTGGGGTTCCTCTCCTGCTTGTATGCCTATGATTCATAAGTTTGGTCTGTTTATGGTGTCACACAATTCCTGCATGTTCCATTCTTGTGCTTTCTTAAATTTTTCATAGTCTTTGCCGTTGAGTGGTCTAGTTCGTCTACTTTATCTTCTAGTCTTGATACTCTGTTTTCCATTTCATTCATCCTACTGGTGAGGCTTTCTCCTGTCCTCTCTAATTGGTTTACTGAGTGTTTCACTTCCTTCTTCATTTCAGCCTGAGTAGTCTTCAATATTTCTAGATCTTTTCTGGATTCATTCAGAATTTTATCCCTATATTCCTTCAGTTCTTTTATTTGTGTGTTCTTTAAATTTGCTGAATTCTTTTATCATGTTTATAATTGTTCTTTTGAGTTCCATTTTCTGCATTATTTCTAGGGGGTTCTCATTGTACTCTTCTAGAAGACTATTGGTATTTGGTGGGGATATGTTATTTTGGTTTTTCATATTATTATTTTTCTCTCTGATTGTGACATGTGAATTTCTTTTGTAGTATCTGATTCTTGTGTGAGACTCAAGCTTTCAAGGTTAGGTCTGCTTCTTTTAGTAAACTTCATGTGTCTTTGTGGTTTACTTTTTGGGCATGAAAAGCTGGTTCCTATAAGCTTCCTGTTCTCTCTTTTGATTTTATATTGGAGTGGCCAGATTCCTTTTGTCTTCAGGAGTTCCCACGAGGCCTAAGTTGGATGAGGATCAGATCCTCTCAGGCTTTCTCCTAAGGTCTGGATCCCTCCAGGAAAGATTTTGGCCTCAAGAATTTGGGGGTTGGACTGGCTTGGATGCAAAGCGCATGAAAGATGGTGGTCTAGGGCAGCTGGTGGCCATTCAACCCAGGAATGCAAAGGGAGAGGGGGTCGGAAGAGGCCCCAAGGGCTCCTGGGGACTGCACTGAGGAACTGGCTTTGTCTGGATGCAAAGAATCAGGAAGCAGAGAGGTCAGCCCTGGCATCCAGGAAAGAGATTGGAGGGTTGTGCAGACCAGGGAAGCAGAGGGAGGTAAGGGCCGGCCCAGGCCCAGAGGGCTCCCAGGGACCCCAGAAGGAACTGGGTTGGTCTGAATGCAAAGGATCAGGAAGCAGTGGTGGTTCCTCCAGTGTCTGGGTGCCAAGACAAGGAATGGGACCATTCCCAGGCCAGGAAGAGAGACGAGCAGGGGAGATGGGAGAGTGAATGAAGCTGGGGGAAGTCAGGCAGAGACAGCGCCAGTGACTTACCCAGGAGAGAGGCCTGTGGGTCATGCAGGCCCAGGGAAGCAGAGGGATGTGAGCAGAATATACTTTCTATTCAGTATCCTATGAAACTTTGTCCAAAATTGATCACATTATAGGGCATAAAACAAGCCTCAACAAATAAAAAAATATTTAGATAATTTCATGAATTCTATCAGACCACAATACAATAAAACTTCAAATGAACACCATAAGAAAGGCTAGTAACTACATGAACACATGGAGATTAAACAACACTCTTCCGAATGATGAATAGGTCAAAGGAGAAATTAAGAAAGAAATAAAAGTATTCCTGGTACTAAATGAAAAGGACAATATAACACAACAAAACCTCTGGGACAATTTGAAAGCAGTCCTTAGAGAGAAGTTTATAGCATAAGTGCCTACATTAAAAAACCAGAAAGAACACAAATAAATGACTTAACATTGAAACTCAAGATACTTGAAAAGCAACAACAAATGAAATCCAAATCCAGCAGACAAGAAGAAATAACAAATCTCAGAGCAGAAATTAATGAAATAAAAAAAAAACAATACAAAGAATCAATGAATCCAAGACTTGATTCTTTGAAAAGATAGACAAGATTGACAGACCGCTAGCCCAGTTAACCAAAAGAAAGAAAGAACACCTCCAAATCAACAAAATCAGAGATGAAAGGGGAAACATCACAACAGACAACAGAAAGATCAACATTATAAGGGAATACTTTAAAAACCTATATGCTACTAAATTTGTAAACTAAAAGAAATGGATTGGTATCTAAGATCATGGGAACCACCATAACTAAACCAAGAAGAGATCAACAGCTTAAACAGACCCATATCACAAAAAGAAATTGAAACAGTAATACAAAACCTCCCGACTAAAAAA
>NW_008337147.1:9794156-9806702 GCF_000622305.1 Nannospalax galili
CCTGCTGCTATCAGTTCAACAAGCAAATGCGTCCATTTAACTAATCAGCATATTCTTTTAACTTCTAACTTTAGTTGGTACTTTTTTATGAATTTAATTTTATTTTGAATGGTGTGTACATGTTTGTGTCTTTGTGGGACTGTACATACACCTGAGTGAAAGTGCCCATGGAGGCCAGAAGAGAATGTTTTGTTCCCTGGAGCTGAAGTTGCAGAAGGCTGTGAGCTACCGGATTTGAGTGCTGGAAGCTGAATTTATGTCCTCTGGAAGAGCAGAAATGCTCTTAACCACTGAGCCATCCTTCCAGTCTCTGGTAACTGCTTACTTAAAAGTTTTAATTTTAAAATGTTAATTTTCTAAGGCTGAGTAAATGGCTTAGAGATTAAGAGCACTGGTTGTTCTTGCAAAAGACTCGAGTTTGAATCCAGTATCTACATGGCAGCTAACAACCATCTGCCAGTAACTCCAGTTCCAGGGGATCTGACGCCCTCTTTTGATCTCTGAGGGCACTGCATGACATGGGTGCTTTTACATACATGTAGGAAATACACGAATACATAAAAAATAAAAACAATAAGTAAAAAATGTTAAACTTCTAGAATTTGAAAGCCCATGAGGTAAAATGAACTTCATAATCAAATCATTCTTTTAAGAAAGTTAGCTTATGTCAAAGTTACTCAGAAAGGGGAATCCTATCAAACTAGAGAGGGTATGTGTATTTGCAAATCTGTATACTATTCTATTACCTGCACTTCTATTTAATTCTCCTTTTTCATCTTTACTTTGGAAAAATAACAGGACCACTGAGATATTATTAGGCATTGGTCCCTATAAATCACAACTTAAATGCATCTATTGATTTTTCATTGTAGCCTGTTAACTAATTAGCTTTAGAGATTTCATGCCTTTTGTATGTCTGGAGCTTGAACATTTGCACTCACTCCTAGTTCTAGACACTGCCCTAACCTAATCATCTTGTCCAACTCCAAGAGAAGGTGCTTTATTGGGTAGCAGTAAGGTAAGCCTCTACAACACATTAGTCTTTCTCCTCAAATATGCAAAGCTATGATTTTACAGGTAATGAGCAATGCAACACAAATAGAACAGGTGTTTGTAGGAAGATCTCCTGAAGAGATACTGATAATGAAATCACAGGGAAGTTTCTGAGTCATGTCTGGATATTTACATATGCTCTTTAAGGCGATGGGAAGTGATATCTTGATCAAAGGAGTCACGTTACTGTAACTGTCACTTTGAGTACATTTATTGTATTTTTCTAAGAATTCACTGTTTTCTAGAGCTGGTGTTGATTAAAAACATTTACTAGAACTTATTTTGCTTTTTAGGATCCTCTGGTGAATATTATGAATTTTCTTTTCCCATAATTTATACCTGCTTTTCCTTTGCTCATTTAATATTTCTGTGTACCCTATTGCAATGCAACCTGTTGATACCTGTTTCAAGATTTTGAAGATTACTTTGAATAAACCCCTCAGTGTGGTAGGCCTTCTTGGAACATTATTCATTGTTATTTTTCTAGAACCTCCAGTTGTATTAAAGCACAGAAATCTCCAAGGGAATAAGGACTCAGTTTTCCAGGCTTGAAAACCTCTCTATAATATTAGAAGTATTTTTTTGAATTGTCATTCTGCATCCCTCCCACGCTGTTAGTTTTGTCAACTTGACACAAACTAGAGTCATCTTGGAAGTGGGAACCTCATTTGAGGAATTAACCATATCATAATGGTCTATAGGCCTGTTTGTGGGGCATTTTCTTGATGGCTAATTGATATCGGGAGGCCCAGCTCATTGTGGTCAATGCCATCTCTAGGCAGGTGGGCCTCAGCTGAATAAGAAAGGATGAAGAAGCAAGCCAGTAAGCAGCATTCTTCCATCATTTGTGCTCCAATCTCCTGGCTTGAGTTCCTGCTTTGTATTTCCTGGATGAGGGTCTATGACACGTTATCCAAATAAACCCTTTCCTCCCCAAGTTGCTTTTGGTCAAAGTGATTAATCACAGTAACAGGAAAGCAAACCAGGATATCTCCAGATGAAAAATCAACTTACCACAAATGATAACCTAATGCCATGAAGATTGTTGAATAAATTATGGAATAAATTATTGGTACACAGAAAAGAAGAAATGATTTCACTGCTTATTTTTTAATACCCTTCATTGTTTTCGGTATCTTTATCTGTGGGTTGATTCTACTAGAGAGCTTTTTTTTTTACCTTGTTGCTTCCTAAATTCTTGAATCAATGTATAAACAAAGATGAAAAAGATAGATTTTTGCTTTCTTTGAATAATTAATGCAATTAAATTTGGCCTGTAAGTTCTTTCTTTACAGTGAGTTTTGAGACTGATAAATGGCAAACGGCTATGAAAGAATATTAAAGTAATTGTTGATTGGTGAGGAAAATAGGCATATAAGGTAGTATATAATAGGCACATAAGGTGGTATATAATAGGCACATAAGGTGGTATATGATAGGCACATAAGGTGGTACATAATAGGCACATAAGGTGGTATATGATAAGCACATAAGGTGCTATATAATAGGCACATAAGGTGGTAGATAATAGGCACATAAGGTAGTATATGATAGGCACATAAGGTAGTATATAATAAAAACAAGCCAAGAGGCCAGAGGCTTGCATGCTACTGTCTTTCCTTGTTTTGTGCTTGTCCTGGGGAACTATATCTTTCACAACTGCCAATCAGATTTTCTCCATAAGTCAGATTTTATAGTTATGTCATCCTACACTGAGCTATACCATATTTCTTTTAAAAATATTAATAACTTGATGAATATTTGTGCCTTTTGACGACTGTCACATGCGATACAAATGGTTGAAAATATAAGCAATGCTTTGTAGCTATTCAACACTTTTATAAAGACATCTTTAGAACATTTTGAAGTTCACAGCAAGATTAAGAAAAACAGAGATTACCTATGTAGTCCTCACTCCCCCCATGTGTAGCATCCCCCATCTCCACATTCCCCAGAAGAGGGGACCTTTGTCACAACTGGTAGTTCCACACTGATTTGCCATTATCACCAGAGTCAACAGTTTTTAGAGTCATTACTGGTGCCACACAGCCTTTGTCCTGTACACACGTATAACAAATGACACATAGCCTTCATTACAGTATCCTACAGAGTAGATGTTGCCAACCCATAGAAACTTTGAATTCTTCTCATCCATTTTCCTCTTCTTGTTAATTCTTTAAAGAAGTTTAAAAATTAAAATTTGAATGGCATAATGATTATGCCTGTATTCATTTAAAATATTCGTGCATAGGGGCTGGAGAGATGAGAATCAGGGGTTCAAAGCACTGACTGCTCTTGCAGAGGACCTGGGTTCAATTCGCAGTACCCACATGGTGGATTCCAGGGGAATCTGAAGCCCTCGTCCGACCTCTGCAGCATTGCATGACATGGGTGCACTCACATACTACAGGTAATACACTCATATAAATAAAATAAATAAATAAATAAAATAAAAAATCATGCATAATCATTTTTCTCTTATTATTTACATGTGGCCTAGAGCTCTGTCTGAGGTTTAACTTAGTGGAAATAACAATATAAAAATGTCCATCCTGTTTCAGGGAAAAGTACAGTATATTGCTTGCAAGGATTTTAAATTTCAAAAAACTAAAAGAGCTAGAATAATCTTACAGAGAGAAGAACTTTGCTGTGTTTTAAAGGGAAGATCTAAAAATACTGGTTAATCATGTTTTCAAAGCTGTAGTAAATTTGTTAATACATTCAAATGTAATGGAAAATAAATCTCACTAACTTATTGCTATATTATTAACATTTATTGACTATGTTAAACTGTTTGAAAGGAAAGTTAAAATTTTAAGCAAATAAGTACAGGAATGATGTGAGGCATTGAATAATCCTCAAAAGTGACAAACCATAGTGCTTGAGAGATGGATTAGCAATTAGGAGTGCTTGCTGCTCTTGTAGAGGACCAGAGTTTGGTTCCCAGCACCCACATCAGGTGGCTCTGTACAATCTACAATTCCAACTTAGAAGATCCAACACCTTTTTCTGGCCTCTGCAGACACTGCACTCACGTCCACACAGACATATGCAGACACAGACACAGTCACACAGACACACACACACACACACACACACACACACACACACACACACACACACACACTCACATATATAATATATAATTTAAAAATACAAATCTTGAAATGATAAAACATAAGAAAATATATAGATGAAATATATTATGAATTACAATTACATTTTCATTCACTCATCAAATATAGATTGTAGATTAGGCACTCTACAAGGTGTTGCTACTGTACTAGAGGCTGATATTAAAACAATAAACAAAAATAAAACCAGACTAAAACTAGTTTCCCTGGCACTTATGCTTTGTTTCCTTCATTGTACAATGTCTTGGATGAAATCGGTTTTGTTGGCCTCCAGCTTTGGTGCAGGTGATGAGGCTTCTCTGTTTTCCGTGTACCTCATATTTGTAACAGTATAAAGCGCTGGACTTCACTGAGCTCATCCTCATACGGTACAGCACATATGAACCTTAGTATATCACCCTAGAGATGAAGAGTAACCAGTGACCCATCTAACAAAATCCCAATTTAAAAGATTGCTAAACAAAAAACACTGTTGAGTATTATAAGGGTGTTGAAAATAGGTACTGGTAGATTTACAGTAGAATTAAAGTAGCTTTACATTTTGCATGTTGATTGACTGACTGGTTTTTTATTAATTCTTATCTTCTTAGCCTCTCATAAATGATCATCCTCTGGATTTTTCTATCCTTACCCAATGAATGCACCATGTCTCAACTGAAAACCATGCTACTGTACCTTTTTACTGATGAGGCCAAGCCAGAAAAATAGTAATTCTATTTCTTGGAATTTTTAAGGACTGGAATTTTGGTCTATTTATTTTCCTTTCAATCTTTCTTGGAGGTGTCAGAGCACATATCAGCTGAAGTGCTAGCGGTTCGTTCTTCAGCATCTACAGTTGCTGCTTCCCATGGTATGTCTAGGATTACTGCAAGGAGAGATGTCCCTGAACTGCTGCTTAACTAATGGTGGTTAGGGAAATCCTGCTTACTTTATTCGTATCTTCTCACGTTCCTTACCTCTCACAGTAAATTTTACCAGAAATATTTGGCAGAAGACATTTAGTAGACTGGGAATCTTACATGCATGTTAGTCGGATTAAATATTTAATGGGAAATTTTAATGCTAAAACTTATGAAGGGGAATGATAAAGGAGACAACGCCGCACTCATCTCTGCACATTTTAGTATATAAATAAGTAGATTTCTCTGGACCAAGAGTCAAGTGTGACACCTTTTCTTGGTTCCAAGGGCCATGAAGAACTCAAGGTGAATGGATAGAACGCATAGATGTGCATGGGCATTTGTAACCCTTATTGAAATTACCGTCAATCAGAAAGTCAGTTAAAATGAGCTAACAAGCCCGAGATGGCCTCTCAAATACTCTTGCTGGTCCACTGATCCGAACACCTACATCATGAATCAGCCACAGCGGCTGGTGCCTCTTCTCCGCCCTCTAGTGGAAGACATGATTCATTACAGTTTCCTAAACCAAAGGCTTATTTATAAAAATCTTCCTTGCAATCCAGTGTATACACAATGCTTATGTATTGCTCCTTCACTTGATTAGACGTACTGGTACATTCAACAGACAGACTGCCTGTATGTGAGTTTGATTTTTAAATGTATTCTAGCCTTTCGGCACTGAACATGAAAATTTTAAAAATCGAAACTAAAAATTTAAAAATCCAAGATTTTCTTGGAGCTTTGCACAAACGCATGCTTCAAAAATGGTATCTGAGCTGCATAAATTAACTAAACAAATAAATAAATGCTGATATTTGAGATTTATAAGAGAACTGAGTCAAAAATATCTGAGCTGTATAAAATAAATAATAAATTAAAGTAAAAATGGGCAGTATAAACTAATTAAATAAATAATATACAGCATAAACCTTAGCATCGATGCATTTGAAATACAAAGAATATAGCATGCACATTTTCAGTTCTTTCAATACTATAATTAAAAATTGAAGGGTATAATCAATTTTCCTATAAATGCATATTAATAATACATTTGTAATTTTTTTAATTTTTATTTTTTTTTCATTTTATGTGTATACATGTATTGCCTGCATGTAGGTAAGTGCACCCATGTCGTACAATGCCCGCAGAGGTCAGAAGAGGCTGTCGGATCCCATGGGACTGGAGTTACAGACAGTTGTTAGCTGCCATGTGGGTGCTGGGATTCGGACATGGGTCTTCTGCAAGAACAGTGTTCTTAACCACTGAGCAATCTCTCCAGCTCCTGTAATTATTTTTAAGCGTAATCCTTTTCAGCTCAGCTTATTTTTCAAATTGAGTTTTCACAGAATTTCAATAATCTCTGTAAATATGTAATTATTTGAGGAGGTCTAGTTAGGCTTGTAAGATATATGAGATATAAAAACGGAGAGTTTGAAATGAAAGTAACTTTCCCCTTAGTTGGGGAATTGTGCATGAGTAAAGATGACTGACATTAAGATGTGGATTATCTGCCACATTTTCAGTTATTTATCATTATTTAATCACTGTATCGACATGATATAATCGGAATCCCTGACCCGGAGCACAGTCTAGGAGACAAATTGGAAAAGCAGGTGAGGTTGCTTGGGCCCTTGTGGAAACTGGAGAATCCGTGAAAAATCACAAATATTTGACACTGTTGAAAATGAATACTCTATGGCTTAATAAGGATTGCTTTTCCGGTTCCGAGATGAATTAACGACCACAGTCAGACAAGCACATCATCAGTTAATTATTTTGTATTGAGTAGTAGTGCTGTTTGATGTTCAGGTTTACCAGCTACTGTAACTGTAGAGACAGAATCGTAGGAGTGTGTCCTTATCAGGTAGGAATACTTACAATATGCTACCCCAGAACATTTTGTTATCTGTTGTTTTACCGCCCAACTCACATGATGAAATTCTTAGAATGCACCTACCTGAGGCATCAATATATCACCTGTTACAGCATCCTGGAATAAATTCCCTTCAACTGAGAGGCCTTTACTTCTACTATTTCTTTACTGAATCCTAAGGCAATACACCAAGAAAAATGAAAAGGACATTTTATACCTAAATAAATTAAGGAATTCTTTTTTTTTTTTAATCTTTAGGTGAACATTATGATACTTGTAAATTCAAAGTCATTTTGTGTTTGGCCATGAATTT
This sequence comes from Nannospalax galili, assembly GCF_000622305.1. NCBI lineage: Eukaryota > Metazoa > Chordata > Mammalia > Rodentia > Spalacidae > Nannospalax > Nannospalax galili. The sequence continues at coordinate 9,801,432 of NW_008337147.1, forward strand.
GTTTTTACAATAATGTTCTTATATCTATTAAGCCCTAAAAATTATCTTAGATAATTGAAATTTGGCCACTTCGTACATACACAGTTTGATGAGGAAATTACATGTTCAGCACATCTGGAATAAAGTGAAATTGATTTTATATATTATTGTGCCAGGGAGTTTTTTCCCCTTACACTTAAAAAAAGAAAGGAAAAAGAAAAAAGAAAAAACGGAGTATGGTAACAATACAGATTAGTAAATCATGAAAAGTTTGCAAAAGTGATTTTGATAATAGTGATATGAATTCCCAGAAAGGCTGTCATGGTTCAAGTAGGTACCATAAAAAAGAGGTGTTTATGGTAGTATAACCTTATCTGCTCACTGGAGCAGTAGATTTAGCTGCAAGCATACTTAGAGATAAGTTTGAATTTATTGAACCATATATTTATCCATTTTTATCATACTAGTGCAATTCTTGCTTCTAAAGTATCAAAATTATAACACACGCTTCCCACTAGGAGTTTGTGGGAGGTCCAACATTGCAAGCCCTGATCTAGGTCCAATTAAACAGAGTCTGCAATTTAACAAGACCTTGAGACTTACTACAGAAAATCTTATTGGACAGTATAGCAATGCAGTATTTCACATGTGGGTGTGTAAATGAATTAACACATATATGAATGTGTATGTGTGTAGACCTAGTGTTACTTTTCACAGATTTATATGAGAACAATAACAGAAGTTCCATGTCAGTCAGAACACTCACTATTTCACTCCTCAGCCCCAAAGTGCTAGTTCAGTTTTCCCCGAGCTTCGGATATTTTCTTTAGATTTTGAGATGAACTCCAGGATTATTATGATGTTATTTTGGCAAGGGAAACCAAAGTCTAAGCAGTATAGTGGTAATAAAGTTTATTTCAAAAAGCGAAAATATATTTCAGAGGAATTAATGTAAGAATCTTTTTATTCTAACAAGCAAATCCCAGTAACGATCTATTTTTTCCACTCTTTTTTTGAGAGCTGTATAAACAATTGGGTGAAATGCTTCTAATTTATTGACTCTTTTCAGTTAATTCAGGCACGTTAATTTTTACATTGAATGCATAAAATTTCATGTTTAAGTTCAAAATATATTAATTCAGTGGGTATAAATAAAATACAATGAGTTAATTTGTACCACATTCTCTGATTCTGATTTCCTAAATTCAAAACTAAATACAGTAATAATTCTGGAAAAAATAAAACCATTGTCTTTCAATAATTGTTTTTAGATCTTTTCATTCTTTCAATCACCTTAAAACACTTAAGTAGCTGAAAAATCTTTTCTAAAGGATTGTGTAGCTGTTTCCTATATTTTACATGTGAAGTGGTATATTCATTAAGATTCTTTCCCTACGTTTGCTTTGTCCTGTCCTGTGTGAGCTCAATTTTGCATCTCAAAATCCTAACCTAGGAAGAGATCCCAAAGCTGTGGTCTTTTCTTCTCCTACTGGGATTGTTTCCTTTTCTATTCTGAGGGATCTGCCCAGTGCTGCGTGCACCCTTCCTGCACTGCTCTCTGCATACTCTTCTGACTTTCTCTTTACCATCCCCTTACAGCATATACTCCAGGCTGTACTCCAGGCCACTGTGATAAGTCCTGTCTCTTGTATTTTGAATATTTTAATTTTATCATAATTTAATTTTAGGACATCATTTCCCTTCGCTGTGTATGATCTTTCTAGGAAATTTAATTAATTTCGGTAGATTGAACTACAAGCAATTTACCAATAATCTCTTAACTTACAGTTTACGCTCTTGTTTCCCTCAAACTTCCGGCTAGGTCTCATCATGTCCTAATCATAACTCATGCTTTTGTACCTTTCTTCAATATCTCCAGTGTGATTCACTGTAAGTTTTTGTTATATTGCTTCAGGTAAGCACAGAGCACTGCTTCCATTCCTTCACCTTCTAATTACAACCTCATTAAAATCCAATTTTCAGGCTTAGTATTCTATCAACTCTTTTACCACCAACACCATCAAACTGTCACCCCACAATCCCACTATGGGGTATGTATTTGAAGGAAATGGAACCTCTATATCAAAAGATCCTATGTGCTCATACTTAGTGCAGAACTATTCATAGACATGGATTCAACTGAGATGTCCAACGATGAATGAGTATATTTTTAATATGTTATGTATGTGCAATGGAATGGTACACAGTTCCAAATGGAATTAAATCTTGTTCCTTGTGATAATGTGGTTAGAAATGGAAGACATTATAAGTGAAATAAGACAAGCATGGGAAGTCATAACCACATGTTGTCATTCTTTTATAAAAATAAAAAGATGGTCACAAAGAAGTAGAAAGTCATATACAGGAGGCCGGAAGTACAGGCAGTATGGGGCAGTAAAAAAGCACACAAGGAGAGCCAGAACACAGAAGGGGGCATGGTCTAATATCATATAATGTGATATGGATAGCATGTGGCAATTAATGATATGTTTCAAAATATCCAGAGAAGAGTTTGGAGGTTTCTAACACTCTAGAAATGATGACAATTGAAGGGTGAGAAATGAAAATTACCTTGACTTGATCATTATACATATATTAAATATAATACAAACTAAATGTAAATGCAAATATTAAGACTGTTAAAAATAATAGGGGGGAAAACCCTTTCTCTGTGGAGGAGATATATGTGTTTATTGAATGCTGCAAGGCTGTTAAAATGAATAAAATGCACTGCCCCACATGGAGATACAACACACTGGATAGAAGATCACTCAACTACAGACTCCTTAGGCCAAAAGGCATTAGCCAACCGAATGTCTAGAATCTCAGCACCATTCTAGGCAGATCTTGAAGATAGTAAACTAATAAACAGAGAAGAGCAATGAATGTGATCACAGTAGCAGAGGACAGGACAGAAGTTACGGCTTATCATGAAATTAGTCAAACCTATATGTCATTTGTGAGCCAACATCTTATTGTTTTTGCATACACTGCTATTTATAATGCATACTTCGTGAAAACTTTACATAACCTTCTCTTCTAGTATGATGATGCCTTCTACCTCTTTGTTCTCTATTTCTGCCTGAAGTTTAGATATTGATGTATGTCTCAGTTTTATCTTTGGCCAACTGATCTTCTTGCCAACACTTTGCTTATATGGATGTACCCACGTCTGTGTATATACACATAACTCACAGGAACAGGAACAACTCCAGGCAGTTTTTGTCTCCCAATAGTTCATTTAACTTTGACTTTCTCTCAGGTTACCTCAGCTACATTTATGTGAAATAGAGATCTCTGTATCCCATACCATTCTTGTTCCTAAATTCTCCCTTACACTCAGTCGAACCAGAAGCTGAAAAGCCTTGTGGACACTATAATGAAGTTTCAAACTTTTCCTACTCATGCGTTTGTGACTTAAGTTGTTACTGCTTAGTAGAATATACTCTAGACATTGGTCTTGGACCATGATTTTTTAAAAAATAAAGTGTACTGAAAGTTTTTAGTCAAACACTACACTAACACTTTCTCTGGATCACCCTAAATATTATACAATGCTTATATAATCCCCCAAAGATAGAGTCTGTTAGTGTTGCATTTTCACTCAGAGCTGGTAGACCCTGGGCAGTTACTTAGCTTGGTCTGATTGCAGAACTCTGCCCTCTGCTTCCTCCATATCCTCTGATGGGGACACATTTTGTACCTAAAATATGTGCCATATATGCTAGAATTTAATGTTTTCCTTCAGATGGAAATCATTTGATTTTGATTATGCTCTACCTGCCTTCCCACAGTGCCTTCTGAATCATTCTCTAGTTAATGAACTTCTGCCTCTCCCTGAAATCCAATCGCCACTTATTTTTGACAAGAATCTGCTGTAGGCATGTCTGTCCTTCCACTCCTACTGTGAGCAAACTTACTGCTCCTCTGCTTGTTAATCTGATTCCTTTTCAAACCTATCCAGATTGGTGCTGTGATTATGGGAACTCCCCTTCTCTTTTTTAAAAAAAACATTATTATTTTTATTTTATGTGTATGAGTATATTGACTGCATGTGTGTAAGTGCACCCGAGTTGTGCAGTGCCTGAGGAGGTCAGAGGAAGGCATCAGATCCCTTGGAACTGGAGTTACAGTTGGTCGTTGGCTGCCATGTGTGTGCTGGGAATTGTACCCAGGCCCTCTGCAAGAGCAGTAAGTGCTTGCTTTTAAATACTGAGCCTTCTCTCCAACCCCAGAACTTTAATTTTCTTTCTTTCTTTCTTTCTTTCTTTCTTTCTTTCTTTCTTTCTTTCTTTCTTTCTTTTTCTTTCCTTCCTTCCTTCCTTCCTTCCTTCCTTCCTTCCTTCCTTCCTTCCTTCCTTTCTTCTTCCTTCCTTTTTCTCTCCTCCTCCTCCTCTTCCTCCACTTCTTTCACCTCCCTCTCTTTCTATCTCTCTCTCTACTTTCAAACAGGATTTGATGTAACCCAGGGTAGCCATTAACCCATTAGGAAACTGAAGACAACCTTGAACTTCTGATTCTCCTACTTTCAGCACCCAAGTGCTGAGGTTAAGAGCATGGTAACCTCAGTGTGAGGTGCCATCACACTGTGGATATCAATGTTGTGGATAGAACCCATGGCCTCAAACAGTCTAGGCAAGCACTCTACCTACTGAGCTACATATTCAGCTCCAGAAACTCATTTTCTTGTCTCATGGCCTAGGGAGTATACAGCTAAGAAATCTTATATTATTCACATTTTATGACTGATCCAGGCACTGTTTTTGACTCATTTTTGACCCAGCTGTAGCATTGTTCAAACATGAATGTCTCTTTTCACAGTTCATGGCAGTTCTTAGATAGGAAAGAGAAGTAATGGATGGGGAGGAGAAAAGGGTACATGCTAATAAGGGCCAGCATATTAGCATGAATTTTCTAAGTCTTTTCAATTGCAATCTGAATGAATTTACATTTCTCTCACATTTCATAAAAATCATATTTAATATTGGAACAATGTAATTGTGAAACTGCAAACATTGTGTCAAGGTGCACATTATCTCTATTCTCTGGTCAACATCTCTTACTATTTTCAATTTAGACACATTTAGCATTTGAGGGTTCTACAGCCACTGGAAACATAATTTGGGAAGGAGTTAGAGATAGACAACTCTGTGGAAGAGTGAGCACTACCATTCTCTTCCATCAGTTTCCTCTACCCATCCTCACTCCACCAAAGCAGTCTAAATGTATCAAAAGCCAATAGCTTAAATTCAAGTGAAAATTTGCTCTCTCAACTTGGGGTGGGGGGGGGGG
>NW_008337147.1:9806818-9855082 GCF_000622305.1 Nannospalax galili
CTCTCAACTTGGGGCGGGGGGGGGGGCTTGAGTTTGGGGGATGAGTATCTTATGATCAGGACCTTTTCAGATTTGTTTAGATTCTACTTTTCAGTGTTCTAAAATTGATCACTGATGTTAATGTTGTCAACATACCTTCCATTCTTGGAGCTGTGCAAGATAATATAATAATCTTGTTTCTTTTCAGAATATTCAGAGATGGATGGGTAGTGGGAGGGTAGGTGAGTAATCACTCCCTGGGACATATTTCAAATTAATTGAGAAGAGTTATTAAAATATAAATTGCAAAATTATTTGGCTGGCATAGATTGCAATTAAAATGCTCAATAAGAGCCCACTTATAATGATAGTGCAAAATAAGTAAGAAAGTCCAAGGATACTATTATGTAGCCATTGGGTTTGAAATGTGAAAGAGCAGTATTCAAATATGACCAGGTTATTGGTGACTGAAAGCCTGAACAGGGAGCTGTAATTTACACCCTGCGGTTCCCCACGGAACCAAGATGTCCTAAAGCTACCTGGTGCCTGCAGGGCAAAGCAATCTTCAGAACTTGAAGTTAGATTTATATTACAATTACAGTGCCGATGGGGCTGAGTGGGGACTGTGGCTACAGCTAAGACTAGGGTTGTTACCACCTTTGAAGGCTGAGGAGTACTTCCTAGTATGCTGAACCTGCAGGCCCTCTGTGAGCAGAAATCACTATGCCAAATCCCTTAACAGCCAGATACCACGTGGTGGAGAACTGAACAGACGTTCTGATCTGGGCTATCTACTGATGTCTTGCTGACCACGAAGAGAATTGCGATCACACTGAACACAGTAAAGGGATGATTGCTGATGGCCTTTAAATTATGTAAGCGTCTTAAAATGAAACTATCCCACTTAAAAAAAAACAAAAAACAAAAAACAAAAAAACATTTCTCTGGCACTTTAGTTTCTTTTCCTCTTACTATACCATATGACACCCCTATCAGGGCTCCTGGTTTCTTTCGTGGACACGGGGAACCAGCGAGCAATGGATCAAGTATAGCAAACAATAAAACAGCTGCCTTTCTGTGAAATGAGGGAATGGCTCCCACGACTCTCAGTCACTGTCCCATCCCAACTTCCGAATCTCTTACCCCATTGGCGGCGCCCTGGACTCCCACCCCACCCCGTGGAGGTTGTTGCACCAGAACTGGCTGCCAGCCCGCTGCCACTGCTCTGCTGTCTTCCTCAGAGCACGCTTCCGACGGCACTAGGACCCAGCGAGGTCCCAGAGCGGGGTTCGTGGAAAGGCAGCCAGACTCCTCCTTATCTCCAGTGTCAAACTTGACATCAGACTGCAAGCGGAGCATGGTAACTTCTCCAGCAATCAGAGCGCTCCCCCTCACATCAGTGGCATGCTTCATGGAGATATGCTCGTCTCACTGCCCTGGGCACCAGCAACATGGATTGTCACCTCTCCATCCTCCTCTTGCTCGGCTGCTCCGTCCTCAGCTGCTCCAGGGAACTGAGCACGCAGCCTTCCAACGAAGGTAAGCCAGGTACCGCGCCGCGCCCCGCGGGGACCCGCAGAACCCTCTGCCCACGGAGCCCACTCGCATCCCTAAGACGCCTCCAAAGGAGAAGAAGAGAAAGAGGAGCTTTGCTCTGCAGCGGTCCCAAAACACTTTGGGAGATAATTTGGGATGGTGGAAACCCTCAGAAAATCTGGTTCTAATCTGATAGTGATTCAAACGATTACCTCGTTTGCCTATTTGAAGCAGAAAGAAAGAAAATCCTCCGGTTTTTACGACCCAGTCTGTTAATTGCCAAATAGCCAAGGCAGTATTTTATTTTCTAATTATGACCATGTGGTACTTTGAGAAGTTTCAAAGAAAAGGCAAACCAACCTTCCAGAACCTACGCCGTGTTTTAAAGATAATGGCAGGTTGCGGCTACTTAGAACCTTTGGCATTTATGAATGGACTGAAGGGGAAAGGGCTTGTTGGAGCCGAGGTGCGCGCGCGTGTGCGTGTGTTTAAAGTACTGGAGAGCTGTGGATTCCGCCTGGGGATGCTGTGCTCAGCGGTACAGGTTCTCATGGGCAGCATATGCATACCACATTAACACTAGCTGTGTTTGCAGGAATGTACAGTAAGCTGAGGCTGGGTTCTTTCAAATAAAGGGCTTACATACAAATAGGAGAATGCGTTTAATGATTAATGAATAGCTCCTGGGTAGATACAGTAAATAACTGAATAGCAAATTAAGAAAGAATGCTCATAGGCAGCAAATGCCATTTACTTGATGTTGGAATATTTATTGTCCTTGTTATGGTCATCCATCGCTTTTCAATGGATTAAAGTGCAAACCTAGTATTAAGAATATTTTTTCTTATGAGTGTGTGCTTCATGCACTACCTTTTTCTGTAGACCTTTCAGGATATATTCTTAATGCTTTATGAATAAAAACACTAACTGTTGAGACAAACTTCTCTGAATAATTGATTTCTTTGCAGTTAACAATTACAACTTTATTTTTCCTCTTAATGATTTTGAATTCATAGCAATTTGTTGGGCAAGTTAGCAAAATAAAGCAATTGTTGTGCAAGCAACACAGCATTATGTATAACACACTTGCTTGAGAATATATTGTAGAGCCAATATTGGTGCTTATTGTATGCATTATTTTTGTAACATGTGTGAAAAAATATTTTTAAACTCATTAACTATAAAGGCTGCTTCAAATGTTGATGACCTAATTTCACTGCTAATGAAGCATTTAATATTCTTTCTTGAGCCACTTGGCTGCCTTGATAAATTTGGAAGATTCCATTAATTTTTTTGTCAGTTTTCAATAGAAAAATTGAAAATCTTTTCAGTGTGATGATAAAGACAATCGTCCTTCCCACAAATGACTTTTTAATGACATAAGTAAATTTTTTTGTAAAAAGATCAGTCATTTCTCTACCAAAGTAATTCTACATAAATTTTAAGGAGCATAAGTTTATATACGAATAATGCAGAAATAAGTTAAGTTCAAAGTGTTTAAAATATTTCTTTAAAGATAACAAAATATTAATGATAAGATGTATTTTTTCCAAATGGAATATATATGAACTGTTTGGATAATGACATTAATTAGTTAATGATGTGTAAGAATATTGACAAAATTACATTTGTGTACAACACAACCTTTAGCAAACTGCAGAAAAATTACCTTTAATCTTATGCACAGTCATATAAAATCAATGAATACAAATTTACTGAAATAGGTACAATTAAGTCTTAACTGCTTTTAAGCCACAGTATATGTCTGGATGGTTATAAAGTGTACAAAATAGATGGGTACACACTAACAATATAGATTTAAAAATGCTAAAAATGCTCATAAAACTGACTAACACAAAGTAATTTGCTTAAATAAAAGTTTTACGTTATCTATTGTTCACAGGCTAATTCTTTCCCAACTGCATCTTGTAGATACTGTCTCCTTTTCCTTTTGAGCTTGTGAATGCATTTAAAAAAATCAAAATGAAACATTTAACTTAGATAATACATAAATAAGTAATGCTTTAAATATTTATCAAATTTCTTGGCTCTTAGTAGTTGAGTTGAATCTTATGACCAGTGAAAATTCCAAGTATGGGCCAAGATTTCCATGCAATTCCTCTGACAAAGTAATTTAGATCCATATATAGGGTAAAAATAAAATGAATCACATTAATGTAGCATTCCCATGCATTTTGAAAACTGAAGTATCAGCATATAGGCTATAAAAATATGCTGAAAATCATGTTCAAAAACTACAGAAAAGTTACTAGACATTAATAAGAGCATATTTACTATAACATGGCCTGCTCTTTATTATGAAGCTACACATGGCAGAAATGAACGAACAAAACCAGGCCATTGAGCTGATGGCTATGAATCTTGCCTTTATGAGAGGTTTTTGTAAAAAAGAGTTTGAGATAATTAAATATCAGAATTCGAATTCCATCAAGCCATCATAAGAAAAATAACTTAAAAGTTTGATCTGAATTTTCTAATTCATAATTTAATTGCACTAACATTCTAAAATGCTTTCAAGAAAGTGATTCCACTGGACATTTTCTTGTTAATGATAATAAAGGTGTATAATTTCAATGATTATTTGAGAATTGGCCTACATACACAGAACTTTGTAAAACATTTATTATATGACCATTTCTTTCCATTCACATATAATAAAAAGAGACTTCCAGTGATAAATAATTACCTTCATAATGAATATTTGTACCATTTTATTAGAAAAGTTCTCATTCTTGCTTTCTGTTCCCATCTTGCATGGATTCTGATAATAGTAAAAAATAACTTTGGAAAGAGGTAAAACTTGATATAGAATAAAGTTATCAGCTGTTAGTAGTCAAAACTGTTTCAGATTTACACAGAGTACCCTTTTAAAACACAGTGTATTCAAAACAATCTGAAACAGAACTATTAAACTTAATAGTTTCCCATCCAACAGTGTTCATAGATGAATTAACATTTACCCCATAAACTCTTTACATTGAAAATGAGAGTTTCCAAAATAAAATTAAATCTACATACTTATACACTACGTACTTGGGAATACTTTTTCTGGAGTGGCTAAGACACTTTCTATGAAATGCATTTCTATGAACATAAATCTTCCTCTAAGTATGAGAGGAGATTATGTGATTGTTTAAAGCTTAAAAGTAAAACTTGCAGATGTGTGCTATATGGTTCCCTTAGAGTAGTAGGCAACAGTTGGAGATAACAAATATTTAAATAATGGATTTCCTCTTTTGAGAAATTACTATGAATTGACATCACTATATCAATACTATATACTCTTATCCTCAAATGAAAACATTCTGTGATTGAAACTTTAACGGAAAGCTAAGCTATCATGTCATCTTTATAGGTTTTTTTTTTTAAAGAGGGCTTACATTTGCTTTTAATAGCATTTCTTCATGCTAGACTAAATAACTGAATGCATCATACATTTTTGTAATTTAATAGTTCTCCTAATAGCTTGCTCTTCCACCCACCCCCAACAGTTATAACTGTGTTACTTGCCTGGAGGTAGAAGAAACCTTAATTTCACTACTTTATAACCCACAACAGTTAACACTTGACCTAGGTCATTAACAGGATTATCAGCAAATTTGTTTAAGCTTTTACTGACAATCTGAATTGCTATGATAATATTTTGATTGTACTGAAAAGAAACTTCTTGTAACCTCTCAAAATCTATCATGAAATTAATTTATTCTGAATCTATATCTTCTTAAAAATAATATTGATTTTATTAAATTCAGGTGAGGAAATATTCACTTTTGGGCCCCCATTTACTTCACTTTTGGGGTTCCACATACCACATCAGTCCCTGTCAGAGTGAAAATTAAAAAAGTCTTTTAAATATTAAATTCTCTGGCAATAACAGTGGAGTTATAAATATAAAACAGCTTCACCATGGCTTTGAGCATTTTCAATTTTATGCTTTTTTATTATTGCTGCCCTAATGGATATACTTTTTATGCTTGCTTCAAAGTAAAAAGTTAGTTATGTTTATAACTTGGAAGTGACTGGGCCAACAAAACGAAGACTACATATTATAAAACACCATGTCACATGTTAGGTCATGATTACATTGCATGCTAAGTTTATTTTTTTCCACAAATTACAAGAAATTGTGAGTTTCCATGAAAACTAATCAAAATAATGCATAACTTTAAAACAAAACATTATTCATAATCATAACGTAAAGGTATTTTATCATTGTTAGCTCTTTAAAAAGTTTCACATAAAGCTTTTTATTGCTGAATTTATGGTTTCTTCCTTATGCATAGAAAATTTTAATAGTTTTAAGTTGAAAATAAACTAATTTTAAAAATAGATTAAGAGTCGCTATCTTGATTGTGTCCTACCCATATTTGAATATTCAAGTTTCTGTTATGCTCTTTAATTGTCTAATCACTTTTTATTACTATTTCCAAATATTTTCCCTTTGTAAATATTCCTAAACATTAAAATTCTTACAAGAACTTTGAAAATTTTCTGAACTAAAATATATATAACATTTAAATATAAAATAATTAGTTTCATATGAAAGGGAATTTTAAGGCAAAACATATTTCTACAGTATATTTGATTTACTAACTTCATTGGAAATAGAAGCAGCAAGAAGTGTTCTTGAAAGTTACATTTTCCAAGTCATAAAATCTTCAAGAAAATATTAATAAAACTTTCCACAAATCATCAAAACTTGGTAAGTTCTTACAGACATTACTTACTAAGAAATCTGTGATGTGGCCTACCTTTGATTTGAGTCATTTTCCAATTATTTTGTTTGGCATCACTACTAGATGTACAGAGAAATATGTATTTCTTGGAAGGATACTAACTTTTAAGAGGAATTTCTGTCCAGATCTTCAACTTTATTTTTTAAGATACACATTTTTCTTTAAAATATCCAATAAACCTTACTCTTTCAATTCTTGCTTGAGAAAGATTTAGAACAGATTCAGGTGTCCTTCTTGGTTGTTTAAGAGATCTGGATTTTATCACCGGGGAGGGTCAGTAAGGGTTTTCTTTCTTTCTTTTCTTTTTTTTTTTTTTTTCCCAAGTGTGCAAGTAGCTTTTCACACATTTTTCAAATAAAGGGTTGACTGGCAGTGTGAAACGTTCATTATATTATTCATCCAGGTATGCAGAAAGCTGAGATTAGAATTTTACTCCTCAAAAAATTGAAAATCCTTAGCTATTTCTTCTATAGTGGCTTTAAGAATTAAAATACTGTTGTGATGTTAGTGAAACAGAACAGCTTCCAAACCATCAAACTATCAATCTTGGAAGAGGATATTCCTTATGCTCAAGGCATGGATTCTTGTGTGCCCCTTGATTTCAAACTTTTCAGGTCTGTTGCTTGCTGCCTGGTTATCAGGTAGTTGTTGGAACTTCGCAGATTTGTTCTTTCCATGAAAAATCTAAAGGTCAGCAAGTTTTATTTTGCCTTCTACCATTTTTCTGTGAAATATGCAAAAAAAGCGTATGCAAGGGAAAGAAACATAAAATGATAATTGGAAAGAAGTGCAAAGGTTCTAAAGCCAATGGTAACATATAAATCTTTTTGCTTAAATGACATTTATCATTTAAAACATCTGGGTAGTCGTTTTTTATTAAATCCCTAAAAACCCAGTTTAAAAGAAAAAAAAAAGTGTGTGCACGTTTGTTTATTTCTCCTCTCGAGTTTAAGCACTGACTCTGATATTTTCTTCAGAAGCAAATGTCTTATCCAAGGAAGTTTTAAGACTGTGAGTCAGATTCTGCTTCCAGGGCCCCCTTTGAAAGCTCGAGTGCATGCAAGTGGAGGGTGGATGGAATCAAAACCAGTTCAGCAAATAAAGCTTCCAACTTGAAGTGATGTTATTAAACTAGAAGCCCTGAATGTGCGCGCCCCTCCCCCTTCATTTTCTAAACCATGTCCTGCTGTTCTAGTCAAAGCAAAGGGTGAAAATCCACATAATCCAAACCAACACGGTGAAATGAGAATAATAGGTGAGGAAGGAGGGTGGAAACAAGTGGCAGCACTGTACAAACAAACTGTTGTGAACAGTCTTGGCCAGGGACAGCGGTGGCCGCAGGAGGAGGTGACTACGCCTCTTTTTTCTTCGCGTTACACCACCCACATTTGATAATGCATTACTGATTAAGTTACAAAAGTGCGTACCCTGAGAATTTCTTTTAGCACCATGGAGCTTTCCCGGAGAGTGACTGTACTGTGGCAAAGAATCCAGCGCTTCAGGCTGCCACCACACCCACCCTCAGGGCATCTTAACCACTAACTTTTTAAAGAGATTCAGTGGTGCCCAGGGACGCGGCGCTCCCTCCCCAACGTGATTCATTGCTTTCTCCCTCTGCATCCGGTAGAATATCAGATCATCCAAACCCATGCGCCGTTCTGCGGACCCTACAGCAACCCCTGGTGGGGATGGGGTGGGGGAGATCTTTGTGGACCTTCTTTCTGCGCGCGGATGCCGAAGGCGGGTAGTTGGAGCGGCGGCTGGGTGAAGGGATGCTCGGCTGTTTCCGGCTCTGTGGCCCGGCGCGTGATGCCTGCTGCTAGCTACCCACCCCTTTGCGGGAGCCGAAGGATCTTCTGGGCTCAGAGCTCCGCGGGCGGCGTCTAGACTTGGCTGGCTGGCGAGCAGAGAACGCGCGCCCTCTGCCTGCCGCCACCAGGCTGCCACTGCACCGCTGCTCACCACCTGGCCGCCACCTGCGCCTGGCTCCTCAGAGAGAGAACCTGAGCCCCCCAGACCCCAGCTCCTGCTGATCTCCGCAGGAGACTTAGACCCTAGATCTCTGTGGTCCCGCCTTCTCCCCCATTGCTATCAACCATACTTTTCAATTTGGCATCCGGAGGTGGCGCGTTCATCTCTCCACAGGTTGACAAAGGCAGGTGGTGGACACAGGTCCTGCAAAGTTTCTTTCAAGTTAGGAAAACACCTTCTTTTCTCAGTTTCTTCTTTTCTGCTTGACTGGCTCCTGAGTTACCCGGCTGTCCTGTTTGCTGCTGTGTAACCCTCCTTGCTATTTCCTGATTCTTTGATAGTCCACGCCTCTCCTTCAGTTGCTAAGCTAAACAGAATTCATTTTCTTTTCCAGTTTTCTTTAAAGCCACCTGCTGACATCACCTGTTAGGGCCTTCCTGATTGCTGAGGGAGTGCGCCACAAACTTTCCCTCCTATACAATCAATTTTTCTTCCCAAAGCCTTAACCTTGATTGGCATCAATCAAGTAAACGAAATGGGCCATGGAAGTTTTCTTGGAGTTGCATAATTCAGGAAGGTTTAGTTGACTGGTGCTTGTATTTTTGTGGCTTTCAGGCCTTCAGTGTACTTCTCAACGGCCAAACCCAGTCAATAAGTATGCCCTCCGATCCCTCTCTACACTGGGGTCATAACCACAGTGCCCACTGTATTGCTTTGTCATTCATCTTTAGTGGACATGACCTTAATTATTGAAGAGACCCTAACATACTATTAGGATATCTCCCGATGATACAGCTGAGTAAACCACTTTCTGTTTTCTCTTCTCTACAAATCCTGTAAATCAGTGAGGCATCCTTGCATCCTGGAACAGCACTAGCCTGTCAACCTTAATCCTGGTGGCTGAACTAATTTATATTGGGGACTTTGAACAATTAACTCTACAAGGCTGAGCATTTTGGCAGGAGAAAGAGAAGGAAATCAAATTGATAAGAGGACTTTGAACTTCCAAATTATAGCACACAAGAGTCACAATGATCTCTAAGTTGATACTGTTATGATTATCTGTATGTTAAGGGCAACTTGATGAGGAAGCCAGAATACACACATGTGCAGCCCTGTCCTCACAAATCCCTACCACTGTCATCCTTTCCTGACACTCAGACACTACTTTCCTCATCCAGAATTTCCCAGGAATTCCACCAACAGAAATTGTGAGAAAATCATCACCACAACAAGGGTGTGATGACTGGGGGTTTTATGTAATAAGAATGAAATGTGACGTAACTATTGGAATGTCACCGAGGTCAGTAAAGCTTGCTTCTAAACGCAACCACTGCTCCCTGTGGAAAAATCCCCTCACTTTGGAAATAACTTTCTTAATTACTTAAGATGAAAAAATAAAATGTACAAATTTATCTTTGCTTTCAGTAAAATATTGTAGCCTTTAAAGGGAGTTATTGGGGGACGGGAGAAGGTAGCCAAAGAACACTTTAAAGGTAGCAAATTAGGTTTGGGGTAATTATGCTTTTACGTGAGTATTTCAGCACATATGTTTTGCATTAATTGCTGCACTAAACTCTGTTCACCTGGCAAAGAGCAAAACTAGCATATCGATGACATCAGACCGCCAAATCAAAAAGCTGTTTTTAGGTATCTTTTCTTGCTGTAAGGTTTAAAAAAAAAAATTTTTTTAAAGTTACTTATTTGCTGGGCTCATGCCTCTCAGAATTTAGGAGACAGAGGCAAGTGGATTTCTGTCAAATTCAGGCCAAGCTTGGTCTACATATTGAGTTCTAGGCCAGCTAAGGCTATAGTAAGATCCGGACTCAAAAAAAGAAAGAAAGAAAAAAAAAAGATAAAGAAAAACCAGAGGAAAAAGGGGAATTGGAGAGATGGCTCTGTGGTTACCAGCACTGACTCCTTTTTGCAGAGGACCTGGATTTGGTTCCCAAGCACTGATATGGGGGCTGGTAACTTTTCATAACTGCAGCTCCAGAGGAAACAATACACTCTTCTGACCTCCAAAGGCATTGCACACAGCAGTGCAGTTGCATACATGTAGACAGGTTCACACATATAAAAATCTAAATAAATAAATAAAGTTTTGTAAACAAAACTTTCTTTGTAAACAAAACTTTATTTATTTGTTTATTTATTTATTTATTTATTTATTTATTTATTTATTTATTGAGACAGGGCATCTCTCTTGTAGCCCAAGCTTGCTTTGAACCTTTGATCTTCCCAAGTGTTGGAGTCAGAGAGCTGGACGATTATCTCCAATTTTTATTTAAAATTTCTAGTGAATTATTCACTGTGCTCTGAAAAAGTGATCCAGACACTCAGTAACAACTTTTTTGGGAGCAGAAGTGAAAGGCTGAGTAGATAGGTGTCCCATCAGACCCCCCCCCCCGGTTCTGGAGAACAACTGCCAGTAACTCTTTTATTCACTATTTGATTTTTAAAATTCATGTATGGATTTGTAGAGCTCTTCCAAATCAAGGGAATTGTAAACTTGACTTAAAAAGCCAAGTTTAGAATATTAGAACAAAAAATAAGAATACTATGTAAATTTATATAACACTTGTATTCTATAATTAAGTTTTAAATAGTATGTGAGCGAAACCTGTGTAAATTTGGCCTTTAAAATATTGCTAAAAGTATGCACTTTTACATGGACTATACAAAAATAAATTATTAAACACAATGAAATAAAGAAATAAATCTCCCAACTAAGTTTTCTGGTTTTAGACAACAATCTTGACCAATTACAGCAATTTGGGAAATACAGTTCAATTTGTTTGCTTTAAAAATCACAAGTTAACATCAAAATTGTTTAATCATTATGAAGAGGTTAATCTACCTTTTTTCCAATAATGATTAAGAAAGGTAATGAATAAGTCCTACAGGCCTAGTGATAGCAAATTCCTATGACAAAGTTGGCTGATATCCAATCTACATGAAATTTTAACATTCCCAATTTATCTCAATGACAACAGGAAACAGCATTTTGTTAGTAGTTAACATATTTCCTGATTTTCAAACGTGGTTTAGCAATTGATAATATCTTTTGAACAATAACTTCAGAACATATCCATTTAGAAATATATGTCTCATTGCAAATGATGGCAGATAGTCTTCACACTGAGGGGAAGTTAGGCTGGGAAACCAATTTGCAATGTCTTCCATGTGGCTCATTTTAATAATCCTTTGGATAAGCAAAATACCACTCTAAGGAAAAGCTTGTTTTTAGCACAGACTGCCTCTCTCTCTCTCTCTCTCTCTCTCTCTCTCTCTCTCTCTCTATCTATCTATCTATCTATCTCTATCTCTATCTCTCTCCCCCTCACTCTTTCTCTTTCTCATTCTCTCTCACACACACATTTTATTTATTTATTTGGAGGGAGGGGTTGTGTACATATAAAAATAATGCATGAGAGTCAGTTCTTTCCTAACATGTGGGTCTCCTCTCCCCTCCTCTCCTCTCCTCCCCTCTCCTCTCCTCTCCTTTCCTCTCTGTCCAATAGTTCTGTTCCCTTACAAAACTGAGCTATTCACATACTGTGACCACAATTCTAATATTGATCATTTTCTCCACTGCCTGTAATAATTGTGATTTTTCCCTTAGATGTGACAAAGCAATTTAAGGTTGCTTTTGCATTTTAATAGAAGGAAGAGAATTAAGATCATTTTAAAAACTCTAACTAGAAAATAAAATGTCCAATAGTTCTGTTCCCTTACAAAACTGAGCTATTCACATACTGTGACCACAATTCTAATATTGATCATTTTCTCCACTGCCTGTAATAATTGTGATTTTTCCCTTAGATGTGACAAAGCAATTTAAGGTTGCTTTTGCATTTTAATAGAAGGAAGAGAATTAAGATCATTTTAAAAACTCTAACTAGAAAATAAAATGCTGTCCTTTTATTAAATATGCAAATCCCATTAAACATAACTATTACTAAATATTGGGAAATGCTGTTTTCAAGCATAGTATTTTTCTTCTGGCTTCCTTCCTTTTACTGTCTGTTTTACTATAGATAAGATTCATTTACATTTAATAATTCAAACAGTAAAACTTAGAGCTTTTACTGCATTTTGAATATTTCTGGTCTAGACTAGAGGCTTTTAATGTTCTTTTCTGAAAAAAAGAAAACTTGCAAAGGTGATTCTATGCATTTTATGTGACTGAACTGTTTAATTTAGTCTATAATAATGGCTCCCCTCTATTTTGAAGCACGATGGCCTTTCTTAAGCTTTGCACATTGTACATTGAAACTTTTTCTTACCTTTGAAAGTGATATTCAAAATCATTTAAAATATTTTGATGGCAAAAGATATAATTCAGAATAAAGTTTAAAAATATTATAACATCTTTTAAATTTTCCCTTTCCAAAGGAAATCCTCTGGAAATTAAGAATATTTTGTTAGCCAGACAGGTTTGTATTAATAGTAGCTTTACTACTCTAATGCTAATTGTAATAAGTTCAGAATATTAAACAACTTGAAACTTACAAGTTTAGAAATTGCTAAAGAGAGCCAAGAAAAGTGTGATATAGGTAGTTTCTTATTACACAATAGCTTATCTTTCATAATTATATTTTATTTGTATTTGTCTATTTGCCCAGGGTGTACAACTAAGGATTAGTTAGTCACTGGACTTTTGAAATAGATGATAAACATTGATGTGCTCTATGCCCTTGAAAATATCAATTTTGGTAGAATGGATGGCCAGAAATGACTTCTTACTTAAAAATTATTCAATGACATATATAGGAAATAAGGAAAAATACTATGTGAATCCTCAGAGGATGGTACAGTACCAGCTACAAACTGTGCTCCCTGGAACACAGAGGGGAGATTAGATTTTTGCTTCATTTCAATGATAGAGATGAGTATAATCCAGATTTTTAAAAATATTTTATAACATGGTTCTAACACTTCAATGGCAATTTAAGTGAATGCATAATAAATTAAGTACTTTTGGAAAAACCGATAGTTCAGAAATATTCCCAGAAAAGAGAGCCATAAAGTGAATGTAAATTCTGTGTTCATATACTCATGTACATGTGTGTGCAAGTGAGTGTATTAGAAACATATGTGAGTAACACAAACGGACCATCCCAAAATAGAAGCTTCTGTAGAGCCTTTTCACGATGTAATTACAGTACCAAGGAAAACCACGCTGAAGGTTGTTTGAACTCTACCTCCTCTTTCATCAGTAAATTAAAAGTTTTCTGACTGTTCCCAGCAGTCAGTTTGATATTTTCCATTGACACCATAATCCTAAAATTTGAAGAAAATGGCTGGAGCTTTGAAATAAGTGCATCTTCTGTAGACTGTTACAAAGATCCAAACGTATGTCATGCAGAACCTGTGTATATGTGTCTGGGTTTATAACTATTGGTCGAATTTGTATTGCTACAAGCCAAACAAATAACATGTGACCTTTTAGATAGTTTCTTAAATATGATGAAATTGAAGTCATGCTCAGATTAAAAGTTTTTCAGATATTTAAACCAATTTATTTATTACAGAATGAACTTCTTTTGAAATAAAATGTGTCTGTTGAGATATAAATATGTATAGAGGTTGTTCTTAAATTGAAATTCAACTTCATTATACTTTTTGGTTCTATTGCTAAAATTTTGAATCGTTATGCCCAAAGAACTTCCAGAAACTTTTTTATTTCTATAAAGAATTTTACATTGGAATTAATTTCATACATTTTCATAGGCATCAGTCAAAATCTGGTGCAAAAGAACTTCTCTTTAGTATCTTAAATTTGATAATCAAGATTTTGTGATATTTTGATTTAAAATGTACCAAGATAAGCCTGATTTTATGAGAAAATTCACAATGCATACACTGAGGTTTAAAATGCTATTTTCCTTAATGATTGTTTCTATAATATAATTGAATAATATTTTCATTTTTCACTTTCTAATCATTCAAAAAGTTTCTGAATTAAAAGTAAACAATTTTTTGTTTCTAAAACACTAAAAAGAAAACATGCATTGAAAATATGCTGTTTCTATATAATTATTAATATTTTAATTTTAGACGCATTTTGGAAAATATATCTCACTTGTCCAAATGATTAATACATTAGTTGACAATGTGTATAACAAAGAGATCAATTATTCTACAGACAATTTCTAAAGCTGAGGTTGTTCATATACTAAAAATTTATTGGCAGAGCACCCCACAAGTTTATGTCAAAATATTATTTTGTTAAGAATTCTCTATGATATTTTGATGAATTTTTAATTAAAAATGAAAAACAACAAGGAAAACCCTTAGTGTTTTAGAAACAGGATAGTTTACACTTGCTAAAGTCTCCAAGTTTCAAGTGGGTTTTGGTCTGTGTTATTTCCTGGAACTACATAATCAGGACAACAGGACCTCTTGTTGTGGAGCCTTGTGTTTTTGTTTAGAGGCATTCTCCCTGCTGTTGGCAAAATTTTTAATGAGGCAAATAATTAAAATTTCTTCTACAATTAAGATCTATAGAAAAATAAATTCAAAATTATTTCTCAAGATAAAAATTCAGTTAGAAAGAATAAATTGATAATCTACCACCTTGTTCAGAAATCTGTTACATGTAAAAAATCCAAACAAGATATAATGAGACATTTTTTTTCTCAAAAAGTGTTAAGCATTGTAGGTTTTTCATGACTTTTTACCATAATTATCTTAACTGGAAAGTTAAATAAATATTTCTGTGACATAACATACATATTAAATTTAAGCTAGCTTTCAAGAAATTTTGCCAGCAAACAATTGATAGATCAGAGTTGAAATATTTTATAGCATAGGTACCATATTTGTAGTAGTTAGTTAATAAGGCATAATTCCTCTCACTTCTATGAAAATATTCTATTAAGTTTAGATGTGTACAAAATAAATACAAACAAAAATTCAAGAAATAGCCAAATTAAGAAAATGTAAACATGTTAGATAAATTCAAACTGAGAAATATCCATAGAATTGACTGCTCTAAATTTCTTCTCAATGGAATGTCCTAATGCATACAGAAAAACTGAAAGGCTGAACTGTAGTTAACTTTTGTTCAAAAACTAAAACTTGATTTCTTAATTCCATGTTGTTTTTGACCAGAGAACTACACAGAGATGTACAGCACCAAGAATAAATGCATTTCTCCCTGTGTCATTTTCTTCTGTTTGGGCTGCTTAAGTATAATTTAGAAGCAGATTAAAGGCCCCTTCTATGCTCTGTAACCTAGAGCAAAGCTACCCTGTTTATCGTCATAGAAAGTGATGAAAATGATAAAGATAAGTGTAGAAAAAATGTGGCTGTGCAATTGCAGTGATGATGTGAACAGAAGAGAAAGTCATTATTCTTTAGTCAAAGTAAAAGGTAATGAAAGGACGGACTTGTCTTCAGTTGTAATGATTTTATCCTTATTTGCACTTAACCATAAAGGACCCTTATAAGTGAAGATTTTACAAGAAAATATGTCTATTATTATAGGAACCTGAAATCATTTAGCCATCAAATCTTGCTGTTCATCTTGAAATGATTATTTGATAATTATATATGACTCAATATTTTTGTGAATGCAACCATAATATTACCACAAAGCATACAGATGTACTGTTAAGCATTTGAAAATATCCTTTGCTTTAGTAAGAGACAATAGCATTTAGATTTTACAATTGTTTTACTACTGTTTGTACATTTGAAGCACCTTAGCACTTTTTCTGGTAGTGAATATGAGCTTAACTGTCAGTCTTCTAATTGAGCAAGGAATCACTCTGAATCAAAATTTTAAAATGTTCTTAAAAAAAAAAAAACAATTCAACTTAATATCTACCTGAATTTCTAAATGTGAAGAATTTATGTCTTGGGTTTTTTTGTTTGTGTATTTGTTTATTTTGTGTTTTCTCTTTTCAGAGAAAAGCCCAGCTGGCCTGGAACTTGCTTTGTAGACCAGGCTGGACTTGATCCCACAGAGATCCCCCTGCCTCTGCCTCCTGAATGCTGAGATTAAAGGCATGCACCACCACACCTGGCTCTGCCTATTAATCTTTCCTCATACTAAGAACATTTGTCTTAAATTCTCATTTGATTGCCCACATCTTCAGTGCTGGGAATGCGGCTCAGTGGTAGAGCACTTAATTAGCATGTGCTAGGCCCAGGTTCAAGCTCCAGCACTGCAAACCAAGAAGATAGAAAAGTGAATAAAATGAGTTCTTTTAAAAAGATGTGGGGGGTTTTGTTGTTGTTGTTTGTTTTTTTGTTTGTTTTTTTTTTTTTGTCAGAAGCCAAGGCAGGAACTCAGGGCAGGAACCTGGAAGCAGGAGCTGGAGCATAGGCCATGGAGGAATGTTGCTTACTGCCTTGTTCCCCGGCCTGTGCTCAGCCTGCTTTTTTATTTCTTCTTTTTAAAAAAATTGATTTTTTTGTGATTTTCTTACAATATAGTTTGATGGTATTTAGATCCCCATCCCTTATCCTCACCTCTCCCCACTGCCCCTTGCCCAATTTAATGTATACACACACACACACACACACACACACACACACACCCAAATGCCACTCACACACCCTATAATTCAAGGAAAACAAAAAAACCACACACACACACACACACACACACACACATACACACACACAGAGTCTATTTTGTGTCCCCAAATGCCATTCAGTGTGGGCCCATCAAGAGTACCATCCCTATATATACCGTCTTTCTCCCTCTCAGCAGCCATCAATTGGCAAAAGTTCCTTGGGTTGAGTTGGGATTTTTTACAGACTTCCTCATGTCTAGGCTGGGATTATGTCTGGTTTGACTTGATAGGACTTGCACATGCTGTCACCATTTCTGTGCTCTCATATGAGTAAATGACCAGCTGTCTGGAAGAATCATTTTCCCTGTGGTCATCTACCCTCTCTGGCTCTTACTATTTTTCTGCCTCCACTTCCCCAATAATCTTGAGCCTTTGGAGGCAGGGGTTTGAAATGTATGTCCTGTTCAGGGATAAGCAGTCTGTGGCCTCTTGTTCGCTGCACATTTGCCAATGGTGGGTTTTGATGTTAATCACCATATACTGCATAAGGAAACTTCTCTGGTGAAAGGTTAGAGATCCTATGTGTAGAGACTGCTTTAAGAATGTGTCACTAATGGTCAAGATTCTCAGAGACACTTATTCTCTACATTTGACCAGTTCTGTAACTTTGTAATAGCTTCTATTTGTTGCAACAAGGAGCTTCTTTGATGAGGGGTGAAAGGTACACCTGTGTGTAAATACGAGGATGCATCCTAAGAATAAAATAGAAATTAATTTTCATTAATTTTTATTGATAACAAGAAAAGATTCGGCCAATTCTTGATATGAACAACTCTTGACATGTCCAATGTAAACGAATTTTATTCTTTTGATGTTGGGAATCAAACCTTGAGCTTCATACATGTAGGATAAACACACGATCTCTGAGCTACACGCCTAGCTAGAAAGGGACTGTTGATTGAATTTCTCCATTGTAACAGAGGATAGGAACAAAAAGAGGACGGTGGTGTTTCTTAGACATCTGAATTACCCAGTCCAGCGCAGTGGGAAAAGTGATGGTGTAAAAACCAGTGAAGGGGGTCAGAGAGATGGCTCAGCAGTTAAGAGCAACTGAAGCTCTTGTAGAGGATCCAGATTCAGCTCCTCGCACCCAAATGTTAACAAATAACCATCTCTAACTCTAGTTCCTGAGAATCTGAGACCTTCCTCTGGCCTCTGTAGGCACTGTTTAACATAAGTACATTTAACACCCAAGCAGGAAAACACACACTTAAAATAAAAATAATTTTTATTTTATTTAATAAAATAAAAATAAATAATAAACAGTGCCACGAATGACAGCCAGCTTTCCTTCTTTCCAGAGTTTCTTCTAACCAATCTGAACTCAATTACTCTGGACTTTATTCTTACTCATTATTCTGTTCTACACCTGGTTATTTCCATTAAATACTATACATTAGCACCAATCAAAAAGTCGATTTCAGGAGATTATTTCTCCCCTAATGCACAAATTTAAGCCCCTCACCCATTCATGTATTTATATTTAAAGCAATAGGAATACAGAGAATAAAGTGTTGAAAACCAAAACCATGTACTTCTAGACTTAGGACAGGGATTTAAATGCAATTTTACTTCCCAAATCCTACCCATTTATATATCATCTAAAATAGAATCTTAGCAATGTAAAATGTTTTGAATTTAAAATTACCTTAGTTTAAAAAGTTAATATGTGCTATAAAGCACTTTGAATAGAAAATATTCTGGAATTATTGAAATAATATATTTCTTGTTACATGCAAAACATATTTCAAGGTCTTATCATTAGAGCATAACATCTGCAAAGAGACTATTTATGTCTTTGATAAATAAATCACATGAAGTTGGTAATAAAGAATTAAACTATTCATATATTTCTAACAAGCGTTAGGTATAATTACCTAATTCTTCATTAAAATTCAAAATTGTGAATTTAAATTTCAAGCAATTAAAATAATCCATTTTAATTGCAAGTTATGTTTAAAACCCCAGCAATAATATGGCACTTCTGCAAAACAATTCACATAGTAGTTCTTTTTTCCAGAATTAGAATTGGTAGCACAGGGGAAGAAATTAAGGGCTCTTCACATATTTTGAGAGAAGAAAGCAACAGCAACCAAGTTTCTTACCTATGTCAGTGAGGGGATTAAACCAGTGTGTTTAATCTGAGGTTTATTTCTTCAGTGTGCTGAAAGAATCACACACAGATTTATTCACAGTCTCACAACTTTGTCTCTTTCTTTCCTCAATATGAGTCTATGTTGCAATGAGACTATTCACTACACAAAAGACCACAGGCAACTTGAGATTTGTTATGGAATTAACGATGCAGAAACCATTAACCTTAAAGTGTTTAGGATTCTTAGATTGTGTTGTTCTCTTTTGGAAACAAACAAAAGGCACCTTATAAACCAAAACTAAGAACTTTTACAAAGTGTTCTGAAAGCATTCATTCTTCTCTATTAGGTCATGTGTTGATAGTTGATTATAAACACAATTCAGAAGTCAAAGTGGAGTTGTTGTTCCATGTACTGATTTTACAAGAACACTGGGTCCATATAAACTCATGGTGGTTCAAAAGACATGTGCAGTATTTGATCAGTACAGCAATAGTTTAAGATAGCTGTGATAGATAAAATGAAATGTTTGATAGATAACAGAAATAAATTGTAACGGTGCCAATGGTGTTTTCTTTACTTATGATAAATGGATATCCTAAAATTCAACTTATGAGGAAATATAAAAACTTAATTAATGAACTATTCTTACTGTAGTTGGCCTTATGCTATTATTATTTTTGGATTCGCTGCTCTTTTAGTAAAATCCAAATGTAGAGGTGATGAAACCGATCCTTTCTCCCTCCTCATTCGCATTTTAGTTCTTTAGTTAGAAAACTGCATTCCATCAAGTTGTTTACCAAGTAGAGTCACTGTTACAACTTTTCACATATTTCATATTTTAATTTTATGTGTATGAGTGTATTGCCTACATGTATATATAAGTACACCGAGAAGAATGTGCCGGATTTCCCTGGAACTGTAGTTACAGATGGTTGTTAGCCCTTATATGGATGCTGGGAATCGAACCTGGGTCCTCTGCAAGAGCAGTCAGTGCTCATAACCTCTGAGCCATCTCTCCAGCTCTGACAATGTTATAATTAACTCTTCTTTGCCGCAACCAATTTTTTTTCCTCCAGTTAAAAATATTTAAATTAAGTCACTCATATTAGCACGTGATGTGACAAGGAATGTCATCAAGTACCAAATTCAATTATCACATACACATAATGATACCCTGATTTACTTAGGCCCCTAGGGATATAGGTGGTCTGATATAATGAATATTCTCAAGGCAGTCTCATATAGAGCTCAGAAAAAAGATAATGGCTGATATGACCAAGATTAAAAGTGTATTTTTAACAAAAGAAAATTGGCAATATGTTCAAATTTAAAAGTTAAGTTGCATTTTTTAATTTTTCAAATTTTTCTAAAACTATTTTCAAGTGCAATCTAGAACATTCATTTATCAATAAAGGTTTTTTCATCATATTTGAGAGAAAACTGGAATATAATTAGATGCATGGTTAATTTCCACACTAATATCTTAGGAAATGATTTATTGTTGGAAATTATACAATGTAATCCACTCAGTGGCTATCATCTCTCATATAGACAGATTTCCTTCTCATTTTAATTAAGTTAATATTAAGTCATTATCTATAATTATTAAAAAATCAAAAGTAATAGTTTAAACTTATATTCCCTTCATTTAAAGAAATAGAGAATGCAAAATAGAGAATTTGGTTTCAAAGTTTGTACATATAACTGTAATGATCAAGAGCTTTAAAAGCACTCAATATATCTACTGTCCAGCCATCTAGCAAGTATGCGTCTTTGAAATTTTAGTAATTTTGGCTACTCAAGACTGTAATATTCATTACATATGTTCTCTTCCTTAGCATTTTGAATAATTTATTTTCCATTGTAAAATCTGAGATGTTTATAAAAGTGCCTTTTCATGGATTAGAAAACACATGGATGTGTGGTAGACAGTATGTAGATTAACATTGTGTTTTGACTTGTGAGTACATGAAAGTCCTAAAACGAAATTCTCATAGTTATTGATTCCCTGCTCTATTTCACATTAATAATACATTCTTCGGTTATATAGCTTTCCTTTACACCTTCCATTAGCCAGTTATAAGGTTGTTATGTAACTTGGAAGGATGAGGTAAAATTGTAGCTTTCCTTATTTAATAGATCAGATCAACACAATTATACATCACATCAACAGAGTGAGTTTTTAATGCTAATTATTTTGCCTTATTAATGCTTTAATTTTCAGCCTATAACAAATTAATACTGATGTTGAAAATAAATAATTTTCCATTATCTTAAATAATATAATAAAATACAACCACATGCATGTTTCCTTTTTAAATATTTTTAGAAGCCATACTTTTTAATTAATACCAAACAGTTCTGATGAAAATCACTTCAGTCTTTGTGTTACAATACCTTTATTAAGTAAGAATTTTATAGGCAATATTCTGAAACACATTTATTTTTGCTTTGGTTTCTCCTCAAATTTATAGTTAGCACTTTGTTTATTATATATTAATAATTTAAACATTTTTAAAATATATCTTGCAGAATAATATAGTTGGTATTGGCAAATGACAGCAACAAGATGGCATTATAATCAGAACTATTAATTATATTAACATAGCTAAGGCATTAACAATAGAATAATCATGTTAATTAAATTAGCTGTCATTGTAGTTATATGTTAACATTAATGATTTTCCTATTTGGCATTTGTTATTGTTTCCTTTGTAAAATTATTATTGTCACAAGGTATCATCATTTGACTATTAATCTATTTTTTTTATGCTTATAAGTTTAACAGGCCATAGGAACTTTGGATCCACTAATTTTCCTTTTGGTTGTTTTTATTGAAGCTCTCTTTTTCTACTTATATCCTTATAATCAATAAGGGCAGTTGTGTTTATTGAATAACAATACTAACAACAAGACAGTATTAACAGAAGCAAATCGAAATAGTTCATTACTCTTACATGTCTTTGTGTACTTGTTTTTTCTTGTAGTTAATCTACTAGATTCAAAAACAATTCAAGGGGAGCTGAGCTGGATCTCCTATCCATCACATGGGGTGAGTTCAGTAACCATTAACAGAAATGTGACTCTGTCCTTTGCCTCTCTTGGAGAACATAAGAAGTCACTGATGTGTTTTCTGAAGGAAACTCTGTACTCCTGATGGAAGATTATATTCAAGAGTGTGTTCTGCTATGAAGCTACAGATCATTACAGTGTTTTACTTCTGAATTCATTGATTGATGGAGTAGAATGATTAAATATTTTATTGTTATTGGCTTTCTATAGATGATATAAATGTGGTTATATAAGATATTTGTGATGGGACAAGATAGATAATTCAACAAGAATTAAAAATTTCATATTAGATGTAAAGCATGTTTTGAGTAATGCTAATTTCTGAGTCAGAACCTGAAAAGTAAACCTTGACAATTTCAAGTACAGAAGAATTAATTTGTCAAGAGTACAAACATATGTTGCCTTAATTTGTTTTAAACATTTTGGACTTTCCAGGATTGTTTTAAAACGATTTTATTAAGAGGAAAAATTTAGTATGACTTTAAATTTTAAGCTTTTAATATAATTATTACATGTTATCAATCTAGGCACAGTTTACCAAGGTGTGTGGCATTCTGGTATGCCAAATGTTTTAATAAGGCTTTTATGTAAGAAAATTATCTATTTTCAAAACAGGATGACACATTTGGAAAATTCTCATGCCTCCAAAAACTGTAGTGAATGTCTCAACATATTTTTCTTGTTTCTGAGTATAACTTGCAAGAAATGTGAACTATTTGTCATAAGAATACAGTTAATATATTTTTTTCTTCTGTGATCATCTTTCAAAGAGATTATAATCATGGAGATTTAGTATTCGTGTTCTATTTTTAGATTTGTTTATGTCTAAACACACTGACCTTCACAGTACCATCAGCTCTTCCTTCCCAAAGGGATGCTTTTTCTCAAGGATACTTCATCCATCTGTCATCTTTGTATCTGCTTCTCTTTCCGGAACACCTTGACATTGACAGAATGCCAAAACCCATCACTAGGCCTTCTATAGTTACTTTGGAAGGGAGAGTATGACAGAAGCCAGGAGTTAGCTTTCCCGTAGGTGTAAAGGAATTAAGTGATTGGGATGAAACACAACTTGAATTGTCATAAAAAAAAATGAATCAAAACTCAGGACTGTGCTGGACAATGCATATAATGCTCCCGAGCTAAAAGTTAAACTTTATTTGATTTTAGATTTTAGATATTTGAAAATTTTATTACTTCATCTGTTGCCACATCATGGAAATCTACTGTTTAAGGACACAAGAAATGTATATTGTATACTGACAGTTTTACTAATACATACACACACATGCATACACACGCACGTATGCACCTACTGTTCTTAACAAGAAAAAACTAAGAAAGGTTATGGTCCAATTTCCTGCCTCTCTTTGACCTAGGAATCTCTTCCAGTTCCCCCAGTAAACAGTTTTCAGTTTTTACTTTGCCTCAGAATGGAGGTAGAGAGTTTCTCTCAGACATGGCCTTTCTCCCCTTTGCTTCTCTCTGCTGATCTTGCAGATATGACTTGTCATTTCTGGTGCTTAAAATAGCTCAAAACAACCTCTCTAAGTTTATCGTATTTTTTTTTCAGACAAAGAAAGCAAAAGGCTTCCTATTGCTCTCTCTCTCTCTCTCTCTCTCTCTCTCTCTCTCTCTCTCTCTCTGTGTGTGTGTGTGTGGTATGTATGTGCATATGTGGTGATGTATGCATGTGTATCTGTGTATACATTTATGTGTACACATATTTAAAGGCCAGAGGTCAATATTCAGTGTCTTCCTTTATTACACCTCATTTTAGTTTTTGAGACAGGGTGTCTCACTGAACCTGGAACCTGGCGATATAGCAGGAGATTAGCAAGCTCTGGGTGTGTGTATGCCTCCTCAACACTAGGATTACAGTCACATGCCAGCAAACTTGACTTTTGCTTGGGTGATGGGGATCTGAATTCAAGTCCTTGTGCTTTTGTGGCAAACATTATGCTGAAAGAACCATTTACCCCACAAAAGAAGCCTTTTAATAAGTCTTTAAATTTATAAAGCTCAAAACATATGACTAAGAAGGAAAGAAAATAAAGATAAAATATGTGAATTCTTTGTGATGAGGTTGAGTGTATATTTCCTGTAAATTTATCCCCTATTTAAAGTTAAACAATAAATTTCAATGAGAAATAGTAGTGCATATTTATAAAATATTCAATTGATAGTCATTTCTTCCTATTTAACTTATTGGGAGAAAGCACTGTAAAAAAATTTAAATATGGGATTTAACCTTCTTTGCTTGATAATCATTTGCATCTTTGGATTTCATTAAATTTTTTTAGTTGGTGGTTTGTGGCTGTTGTTTTGTGGGGTTTTTTCTTCTTCTTCTTCTTCTTCTGGTTTGGAGACAGGACAGGGTCCCACTGTGCAGATAACACTTGTCTCCATATAACTTTCCATCCCTATCTGGTCTTGAACTCACAAAACTGCTTCAGCTTCTAGAGCACTGGGATTACTGGGGCATGGCTCTACATCAGAATCTATTTTTGATTGCACAGTCTTTTCCGTTTTCAGTATGACAATGGTAAATGTATTTTGTTTGTAATTGCTTATTATGGAAACAATTATCATACACTTATCAAAGCTTTTCTGTAAAATACAGCATAGAATAGCTAGAACTTGAAATGACTTTAACAAATTAACCCTCACAAAATGTAGTACCTCTTGTTCTGATGCTTAAGTTAACTAAAACATGAGTTTATAAACTCAGAGGAAAAATCAAGAGTAAAAAAATCTTACCATATGGAATCACTAAAAATCATGCTTCATTGATTTAGCACAATGGGTAATGGAATGAAAAGGAAAGAATGGAAGTGGTTTTGATTCTGCCTCATGGGGACGTTTGGCAATGTCTGCATGTATTGCCGTATTGGCGCAGGGGGCATGCAGGCATCTTGTGGAAGAGACCAGGGGTCTGGCTGACCATCTTATGATGAACATGGCAGCCTTCATAACAAAAAATGACAGATCCAAAGGTGTAAAGCTCCTACTTAGGGGATAAGTGGTAGCTTTCCCTCAAGAGCTGTATGTGATTACCAAAGGGATACAAGAGAGCCAGCTGCTCCGTGGACTCCAGTGTACTACATTCAGAAGTTTTCAGTTCAAAAACTCTTGAAATACAAATTTTAAAAATATAATTCATTCAAATCTGAAATCATTTTTTTTCATGGAATGACTGAATCACAGTTCACTGTAGTATGTTTGGGGAGAACAGCCATGAGCAGGACCTTCCTTTATGTGTTTTCTGTTTCTAATGTCTCTGTCTCTTTCCTCCAAAGATGTATTCATGCTACAAAGGATTGATTTCTGTCTCTTCTTTTTGTGCTTTATAATAAAGATAACTTCGTAAGAATTTAAAATAACATTAAGAATGTATGATAATAATTATTATACTAGGACTAATAATACCATGTTATTAGGTTTTAAAAAATCTTTGATAACATTTAATTAAACTATGTTTTCTCTCATGAAGGTCATGAAACTAACACTAAAATTTGGTAACTGAAAGTATCTAAGAGGTTGTGACTTATAACTCACTTTTCGATGAAAAGGTTATATCAGCATATTTTCTGACATCGTATTTGTTCTGTTTTATAAAATAGACATAATTATCTTTTCTTTCCCTCTAGACAAAGGATTATTATATTTGGATTCTAGGTTTACTGGCAGTCAGAAACTTTAGAAAATAATTCAGTTTTAAAACTATTTGATTTTGAGAGATACTAACACATATACAAGCATATCTATCTCCATATGTTCTATATATCTCAGCGAATTACAACTCTAACAGGTTTAACTGACCAGTGAATCAATACTTTAAACTGATTGATGCTAACATCAGTCTACCAAGTAAATTTATGTAGTCTCTGTAACAATAGGAAGGAGATAAGGAAAGTACAGGATTTCACTTAGGGTAGACTTTATGTGCTAGGAATCATAAGCCATAATGCAAGGAAACTGAAATATGAAGAGAATGTGGACCGACAGGGTCTAGATGGTAAGAAAAGCACATGCTGAAATAAGTGATGGGTTTTTTTGCTAAAAGAATTATCAACATTTGCAATTGTGGAATTAAGATTTTCTTAGTTCTGAATATCTTAGCAATAATATTAATCACTTAAATAAAAGAATTCTTGGGCAAATAGAAACCCAGTTGTTTGACCACTTGATATGTGTTCCATAATTTCTCCTGTCCTGCAGAACATGATCTTGTTCACCTTCATGTGTTCCTGGAAACCAGCCCCCTGCAGTTCCTTGGGTGCATGTAAAGCTCATCATGGACATTAGTCATTTTGACAGAGATTGGTTTTAGCAGGAATAAGTAAGGCCAGTGACATTGGAGTGAATACTAGCCACTTCAGAGAAGGGTTTCCTCCTGACAAAGAGAAATGGAGAGATGCCCAGCACCTCCTCCCTCTAGGCTCCCTGGAAAGGCTGAGGGCTGGGAAGCAGCTGCAAAGCCCAGAGAGCATCAGAGAAGGCAACTGGGAGGCCCAGTATCCCTGAGTCCTGAATCCCAGGGAGGCATCTTCTTTGTTTAGGCTACACATCCTAGTATTTCCCATACTTTCAGATTAAAGGCAGCCTGAAAGAAGAGATTGTTTTATCTCTGCTCAAATATCCTACTTTCTTAATATATATTTTAAATAGTTCCAGCCTATGTCCTGCAATTCAATTATAATACAATTAATGTCACAGCAAATTATACTCATTTTTCTCTAGTGTAAATATCAAAATGCTGCAAATAAAGTCTTCTTGACAAGAAATGGAAATGATGAAAATGAATGAATTTCAAAGAAGAATAAAGAACAAGTATATGTCCCAACATAATTCTTCACTCCCTGCTTTCCAGAGCAGTGTAATTCAGGTTGGACTCATGGAATTATTGATATTTCTAAAGTTGGAATATCTAAAGGTGTCCTGGGTTTCTTGCATTCACTTTGTGGATGGGTTTGATATGTAAGAAAAATATTTTGACAACTGGGTGTCAGCAGTAACCACCTGGGATTCTGCTTTCATGAATCACCATTCAAATTCTACTTCATATGCTGAAGAGCTGATCCAGGAAAAATATATTTCTTGACACATATAATATGTGATTCTTGGTCACCTGAAACTCCTCTGCCCTGATGCCTGCCTCATGCCCTTATAACACTGACCTTAAAGATGCCTGATCAAATTAGAAAATCACAACAAAGTTTTGAAGCATTTTAAGAATCTTTCCTTGAGACAAAATGCACTGTGAAAATGGAAAATATGGGTAAATTTTAGAAATCAGCAAAGTTGGAATTGATTCTAGCAGTTTCTAGTTTATGAAATTAAAATGTTATATTTGAGAGCTTTTAAAAATAGAAAGTACTTTTCCATGCTTTGGTAAAATTGTATGTTTCTATCTGGATTGTCTCTGCATGAAACCATCTATACAAGGGTAGGGGGACTGGATTAGAAAACTTCAAATGTAATTGCAGTGCATTTATTTATTTGACTTGGATATTCAGCATTCTGGGGCTTCAAATAAATGAAACATAAGTTTATTTTCATGAGTTTTCTTTAATTCCACTTCACAAAAATTCATTTTTACTACATAATTATCACCTAGCACGTATTCACAGTAAAGTTAAAAAACACTCAGATGCACAGATATGCACAAGATGCACTCAGATAATTTCTGTTTCTGTTTAGGATATTTAAAATTTTCATAAATCTGCTATGATCATTCCATAGAGTTTTTAAAATATTTTATTTTTATTTTATGTGTATGCATGTATTGCCTGCATGTAGATAAGTGCACCCGTGTCATGCAATGCCTGTGGAGGACAGAAGAGGCTATTGGATCCCCTGGAACTGGAGTTACAGACAGTTGTTAGCTTCCATGTGGGTGCTGGGATTTGAACCCAGGTCTTCTGCAAGAACAGCCAGTGTTCTTAATGGCTGAACCATCTCTCCAGCCCCAATTCCATAGAGTTTTAAATAACTTTTCAAAAACTCCTATCAAAGACAAAATTTTCCTCATGTTAATTGCATTTTTTTCTTTAAAATCAGTAACTTATTTGACACAAAGCTTTGTTAAGGTGTACAAAATCAAACAAAGTTTATTTTCTGATCATACAGTCAGTTAAAAGTTAAAAATGGCGTTAATAGACTGGTAAATTTACGCAACAATTAAGGCAGTTGCTGGCAAGCCTGATGACCTGCATATTCTCTGATACCCACATGGTGAAGGGAGAACCCATTTCTGCAGGTTTCCTCTGGTCTCCATTCACGTACTGCTGTCTTGTACACATGTGCAGACACACACACACACACACACACACACACACACACACACACTTGCGCACGCACGATGCACGCACTGAAATAAATAATAAATAAATAAATAAAATGTAATAAATAATTTAAATGGCATCCATATTCAACTTATTATAATTTTACTTTCTAAAATACATGTATTGTATTTCAAGTTGAATATAAGTTGCACTACTGCTCAAAATGTCCTGTTCCTTTAATAGTTTATAGAGAATATATTTAGAACAAACACTGTTTTCAAGCCTTGAAGTATTCATGAACATGTGAGATCTAAAAACATGTTCATCCCAGTGAAAGGAGTTTCAATTCTATTGTTTTATTGAATTATAAAGGAAAATTTCAATGTGTAGTTATATAAATAATGCTTTCAAAAGTGTTCAGATTAAAAACACTGTTTTCTTTAAAAAAAGTTATGGTTTTGATCCTTAGGTTTAATACTATATAGTGATTAATTTCTTTTGAAATATTTTAAGGAAATTAAACTTTGTCTGAAGAAATAAGCTATAAACACTTTTATTTAAGTTCCATGTCTCAAATAGCAGTGATTAGAATTGAGAGCATGGAAGGTTATGCCCTACAAGGCATCCTATATATTTCTGTAAACTTACTAATCTGGTGTTACCATCCATTTTTACTTATGGTTATCAGTGTATGCAGTCATTATTATATGAATAAAATATGATCAGTATTGAATCTTAGAATCCCTTGCTTGTTGCTATATTATTTATCTCCAATTTCTGATACATAAGAAGAAAGCAGTTAAGGTGTCTCAATGAACTGGATTTTATGGAAATCAACAAATTATTTGTATTCATTCTATTAGTAATGAACTTCTACATGTCTTAGTGACATTGTTTGTAGATAGTAATTTTTAGAAGTGCCAAAGTGTTCCAACCACATTGCTGTTTCAGAAGTTTATTAGTGGGACACAGCAATGGGATTTAGATCTGTGTTTCACATGACTCAACCTTTGTCCACATTTTGGAATCACAGCACCAGAATATCATTATCTGGTGTAATGAGGCGCACATTCATTACCTACTCGGGTTTTCATCTGCTGTTTTATTCAGACTGTAGTTCATCTGAATTTCCTAATTAATGCAGCACTGTGCATGACTCATGATTAATATACATGTTACTGTTTTTACATATAGGGTTTCACAATAAAAACACAGCAAAGGTGCTTGGGGAATCTCTTGGCAATTTAAGATAGAGATTTTTTTTTTTGAGTCAAATGTCTTAGGTGTCATGGATTTCAGGTTAGAATTGCATATAGCATCTTCAGTATTTATAAACATTTATACTGTGTACATCTGGCATCCCATTGCTTAGGAAAAAATAAATGCCATTAAACCAAAAGACTAGAAAATCCATGAATTAAGTGACAGGGAAATGTAAAGAACCACGAAAGCCTTCCTCAAGTAGTTACTAGAATATGATTCCGGGGAAATAAATATGAGATAAGACTACAACGTTTCTGAGACCAGATTATGGTGGGTTTTATATGCATAAGCAGGTGATTATGGAGCAGTGAAAGCACAGTTATGAATCAGGAAAAGAGCTATGGGAGTTCTTCAGATGTGTTAAAAGTTCATAGGCTAGGCCCTTTATTTGACCCACCACTTATCTTTGTATAAAATGGAATTATATATACTTACTTGAAAATGCAAAAAGAAATATTCTTAAATTTCAAATCTCTGCCTCTCTGCTCTCACCTCCTTCTTCCCCTTCTCTTTCTTTCCTGCTTCTTTTTAGCCTCACTTTTTAAGCTAATGATTTTTTTAAATGAAGGTATGGAGATAAGAAAAAGAAAACAGAGGAGATACCCGTAGGAGATTCAGTGCAAATCAAAATCATCCAATAAACTAAGAAAGATAAGCCAAAGACAAATGCGCATAAAGTACTCTAAACTTAACTTCTCCTTCTTTATGAAAATATCGCAGTGTTCTTATGTCCTAATTTAAGAAAAAGCTAAGTTTTTAAATTTTTTATTTATTATTTTTTTTAATTATATGCGTATGCCTGTATTGCCTGCATATAGGTAAGTGCACCCGTGTCATGCAATGACTGCGAAGGTCAGAAGAGGTTGTTGGATTCCCTGGGACTGGAGTAAGGGACAGTTGTTAGCTGCCATTTGGATGCTGGGATTCGAACCCCGGTCTTCTGCAAAAACAACCAGAGTTCTTAACCGCTGAGCCATCTCTCCAGTCCCAGAATAAGCTAAATTTTAAATGAATCTCAACCAGTACCTCCTCCGAGGGAAGGAGAATACCATGCACCCAGCGATCGGTAAGGCCCAGTCGGCAGGCAGAGTAGGGAAATGCACTGTGATAAGAAAAGCTTCCTTCTGTACTTATAATCTTAGTAAAGCTGTCATCCATAACATTATGGTCTTACTCAGAGTGTTCAATAAGTTTGAAGGCTTGTAGGTGCTGTGACTCATCTTTGAAAGTTTTGCTCTTTCAGAATCCCCTGCTTTCCTGAGACATTGCATCCCTCTCGTTGTTCTGGGTGGTTATTTTTAAAGAAGAAATAGTGTTATAATTTTGGTACAAATTTTCTGAGGCTCCTGAGTGCTGGAAAAAGAGTCAGTCAAGTTACACTAATCAGAAAGTGGAAAAAATCCTACCTGTAGAAATTTGTGAGAAAGTTTATTGATACTCATGCTTCACTTTATTAAGGGCAGAAAAATTTCACTGTACTTACAACAGCACAATATTCTGCATGAATAGTCAATTTTAAAAGCAGCAGAGAAAGAAGAAATCTTATATTTCCATTCTCTAGGTATGCAGGAAACAAGCACTTGAGCCCCCGGGGCCAAGGGACTTGCTGAAGGTCACACTCTTGCTTTGTGTGTGGAGTTCAGTGCCTCTTTTTCTTCTCTGTCTTTTATTGTGGACATTATCAAGGAAGGATTACAGATCGTGTGATTTAATATCAAGCAGATTAAACCTCATAGAATTGTGAGACTATTTTACCTTAGTTTCAAGCCTTATAGCACCTTAAATAACAACTCAACCTGAAGACACATTAGTCACATCAAGCTTCTTTCCTCAGAAGTTAAAAAGCACAATAAATAAATTTAAAAAAGAAAAAAAATAATTTTTCAAAGCATAAAAATTTGCTTCTTAATAATTAGTAGCTGTGAAAAATATTACCAATGAAATCTACCTGATGACTTTATATCCATGCTCAGATGCCAAGGAGCTCAGAAAGTAACTGACTGTGACTAGTAATAATCAGATATATAGAGATTAGAAACACATGTGCATCTTAGTGCCAGTTGTACTAAAAATGAATTTTTCTGTATGAATCTGTATTTTAATAATGAAGTGGGGATCTCTTTTAAAATTTAAAACATTTAATTTTATGTCTTATAGGGTTTAGAGTACAATATTGTATAACTGTATTAATTCAACTATATACCTAAAAATTTACAGCCAATTTTGAAAGAGATGCATCTTAGCTCTGGAAATTGTTATTGAATATGTCAATGCTGTTGTAATGGAATGCTTCTTCTAATTATATGGTTATTAAATAAATAATTTTTTTAAAAAGCACTACAGATTTTTAGGCCCATTTTGATAATCAGACTGCACAGAATCAATTTTATTCAGAATTATTTAGCCTGAAATAAAATGATGTTGTGGTTTTTTAAATTATAATTTAATTTCTGTTTATCATTGAAACTAATTTGTTACTTATGTTCATCCCGAGGAAACACATAGGACTAAATTGTCATCCTGGAAGGTCAACATATGTATTTCTCCTCAAACTGCGTGTTGCAAAGATGGATGTTTTAATGTAAAGGAAAACTCTTTCTTTAAATTTTATGTAAGTGAGCCTATTCTTCTGTTTATTTTTTATTGAGGTTTTGTAATTTCACACAATAGTTCTTGATCAAATTCAGATCCTTCCCCATCCATGCCCCTCCATCCCCCGACCAGACCTCATGTATTCTGTCATACATATTAAGTCCTATTCCATTTGGGCAATTGTACCCAAATGTCCTTCAGTGTAAATTTGTCCACTGGAGTCTAGTCAGTCCATCTAGTGATCAAATTTAAGTCATACTCTTCCTCATCCAACAGCAATCAGTCTTGAATAGTTCTCAGTCTAGTCTCCACTGCAACCTATTTCTCGCCTCCCCTTTGGGCCCTTATTTAACTGAGTTGGCATGGGTCCTGTGTTTGATGCCACCATTGCCACAAGTTCACATGTGCAAGCCTCCAATGGCCTGGGAGCCTATGATTCTCTGTGTTCATGAACCAGCCCTGACTCTTACAATCCCCCCCCCCCCCGTTCTGCAATGGTCACTGAGCTGTGGGTAGATGAGGTTCCATATAGGAATCCTATCCTACACTCTACTGTCTCTAATTCTTTAAAACTTGGCCAGTTGTGGCCTTCTGTGTGGGTCGCACTCTGTTGTATAAGGAAGTTTTACTGGTGAGAGTTGAAGGATTCGTTAATTTTCTCTCTATCCCTTATTCTACTATGATCCTTCCATGAGCCTTAGTTTACAGCTAGCCTATCCTTATAATCATTTGGTATTTAGTATGATGATCCAGGCTACTGATCATAAAATCATTATAAATCCCAGACTTCATACAGCAATGGTTCAACAATGAACACAGACACAGCACCAAGTTCAATAAAGATTATGTTCAAAAATTAAAGCACCTGTAACATATCTCAATAGGATGGGGAAATCTCCTTTTGATCCTTTAATTAGGTAGTAAATGTCAGTGTGGAAGAATCTAAATTTTATTCATAAAATATTTAAGGAAATTAACAGAAAAAATGAAAAGCCTAACTGTATATTAGTCATCAGAGTTCTAGGGTGTAAACCAGGTGTAAAGGGCTTGCTAGCATACAGGTTTCCTGGGTTTGGTCTAGAGTACTGCAAACATACACACACACACACACACACACACACACACACAGAGAGAGAGAGAGAGAGAGAGAGAGAGAGAGAGAAGAGAGAGAACAAAACAAAATAAAAACCCCCACAAAACAGGAACCATGACAATATAAACATTTTTTTTTTTGCTTAATTCCACAGGATATCTACTTGGTTTGGGAGGAAAAGAACACACTTTTGTTTTGTGATTTGCAGTTGTAGTTGTTTTATTTTCCTTTTTTTCTGTGTAACCCGAGCTAATTTTCAATTCCTCCTTCTTCAGCACTTG
Source organism: Nannospalax galili (assembly GCF_000622305.1). NCBI lineage: Eukaryota > Metazoa > Chordata > Mammalia > Rodentia > Spalacidae > Nannospalax > Nannospalax galili. The sequence continues at coordinate 9,840,337 of NW_008337147.1, forward strand.
AGGGCTGAAATTAAGGTGTGTTCCATACAGAGCTGCTGTATTGTTGTCTTTAATAGGACCCCAGATAGTGTTATTTCCTTCTCTCTTTGGGGATATACAGTGTAGTGTCTGTATGAAACAGGTCAGTTCCATAATTCTATGAGAAGGTATTGTGTGAATTAGCACAAGACAAGCTATTGTACCAGGCATTGGATAATTTTATTTTTGCTTGATTCTAGACCACTGAGAATCTGCAACTTAAAATGTAAACATTTTCTCCACTAGAGGCTCAAAGAAGTCCTAAAACTCCTTACATACAAATGCTTTCTAGAACAATCTGCAAGTGTATGTGTCTCCTTGCCCATTCAATTTTCCAAGACAAAAAGAAACGACTTCTAGTAGTTGGAATTTAATTGTACTAGTCAATTGTTTCATGACTATATGTGATGTTGGTTATAATTTTTTTTATTTTGGAATAATTTTACACATACAGAAAAGTAGCAAAGATAATGTAGATCATTCTATTCCCACGTCTTCTACTCCATTTCCCCTAATGTTAGAATCTTAAGTAGTCACAGAGCATACATTCAAAGTAAGAAAGATACTTTGGTGCATTACATTATCTAAACTGCAAACTTTGTTCACTTTTCACTATTTTCCCACTTATATGTTCTTTTTTTTTCTATTGCCGAATTCTGTTCATAGTGCCACACTGAAATTTCATAAGAATTGAATCACACATATGTGCAGATTTAACTGCTACCAGATTATTTTTTTAATTAGTAGGCTGTTTCTTAGAGTACTTTTATGTTAACTGAAACATTGAACAGAATGTACGAAGGATGCACGTTTGTTCCCAATCCACCTGCTTTCACTTGTCCCCCTATAATTCATGTCTTGAAATTATTAGGGTGTATTTTTACAGACTGATGAGCCAATATGATATGGGGTTTTAACACAAATCCTTAGGGTGCATTATACTTCATGCTCTAGAGTAAGGTCTTGTGGTTTTGTCAGATGCTTATTATATGTATCCAGCACTCAATATCCTGCACAATAGTATTGCTGCCCTTAAATACACTTAGTGCTCTACCTATACATCTCTTTTCCTGCCATTGGCAGCCATTGATCTTTTAAATCTACAGCCTTTTCCAGGATGTCATGTGGTCAGAATGATCCACATCACTTCAGAATGGCTTCATTCACCGAAGAATTCTCTGTTTCTGCTCCTGTACTGTTTTCTATTTGCTTTGTTTATGGATCCTTCTAGTTAAACACCCATACCTTAAAAGTATACAAAGGACTTTGTATACTCCTTCCATTTTATACTTTTGGAGGGCTGCTTTGTTTTGTATACTCCTTCCATTTTATACTTGTGGAGGGCTGCTTTGTTTTGTTTTGTTTTTTTGCTTTTTTTCTTGAAAATTTAAAAAATAAAATTCTCAGATGTGAGTTGTAACAAATGTTTTAGTATAATTTACTACTAAGAAATGCTGGGTTTATCAAAACACTTTGCAAATTATCACCTGTAAGAAGGCAATGTGCATTTCCTCCGAACTTCTCCTTACTTTCCAAGCACCATGAAATTGTTTATTTTTTGATTAAATTGAATCCTGAGTGTTTACTTCACTCCTTGTTTCAAAACACTGACTCTGGAGTCATGGTACATTGAAACAGCTTACACTTTTCAATTCCCAAAACTAATTATTAAGCCATGAGTATTTGATGAAAGTTGAGGCAGAAAGTTGGAATAAGCTAGATCCATGATCTACTCAGTGAAATCTCACTGTGTGTCAACTTACTTTAGATGTAGCATTTAAAATGGTCAAGGAATATTGATCCTGTCATTCCTATATGGTCAAGAGTATTGGTTAAGATACAAGACTGATAAGACTGACAAATCATTTGACAAGGTAAAAATAAAGCTAAATATATTGCTGTAAAAAGAAATGCTTCATTCATAAGAAGAAAACTATTTCTTTCCCTGAGAAATTTTTAAGAAAGAAGAAGGGGATGAGAAGACAGAAAATGTGTTCTAAAAATTTTGTTCCTACTTCATTTGCCTTATATTCCATAAATCAAGTATGCACAGATATATTGTTTTAACTTTTATATAGAAGCTTGAGGGTAATATATATTTAATAAATATGAGGTAAATATTTATCTTCAGATAATATTAGTGATGTAAATATTAGTAACATTAGTGTTTTGTGTCAATATAATATTGGAAAATATGTTGAACCTGAACCAAATCTTATCAAACTTAAGATAATGTAGGGTGGTCTTCATTATACAGATGTTAAGATATTTCCTTGTGACTATTTCTTTATGAATTTATCTCAATATATAGTACTCAGCAGCAGCATTTTCTTTACCAAGAATGTTGATTTAAATATCACCAATATTAATGCCACTATTCTTCATTCTGTAACTTCAATCTCAGGTAATACATTAAGTATCCTCAGAGTCACTTAATGTAGAGACCTATGAATCAATTCTGATTTGTTGTTTTCATTCACTCTTATTCAATTATTGACTATTCTCTGAGGAATTTTTTCTCAAATACATATCGGATCAATTTCCAGTTCTCATCTTTACTGTTACTCTATTTCAGTCAAGAAAGCGTGTAAAAAGGTACCACTCTGTAGAAAGGTCTTTGCTTAAAGATAAGTAATACTTTAAAAGTTTCTTAAAAGCAAAGAACAAAATAGTGGAGGAAATTTGATAAAGTGTGAAAAATGAATAGATGCTAATTTTTTAAAGAAAATATTTACTGCCATTAAGCCTGCTTTATGAATTATTACTGGGTAAGTTAGTTTTCCTTCATTGTGACAAAATACCAGAGAGAAATCAACTTAAAGGAAAATGAGTTTTTTAAGGCTCATAGTTTCAGTCCATGTTCACTTGGCTCTATTGTTCCTGGCTTAGTCCTCAAGCATGGCAACACATTGGAAGAAGCGGTAAGAGGCTGCTTACCTCACAGTATCTGGTAAGTGGGAAGCAAAGAGATGAAGGTGCCAGAGATAAAGTATTCGCATCTAAGGCACATCAGTCCTTTTACTTTAAACTAAGAATCCATGGATGGAATAATCCATTGATGACATCAGAGCCCTCATCAAGCTATCACCTCCTGAAGCATCAGTTTTCAACACTGCTGCATTGGTGACAAAGCCTTTACCTCATGATACACTTTAAGAGTCACTTCAAATCCAAATTGTAGCACTTGCTTTTGAGAAACTTTTGTCTAGACAAGAAATATGGACAAGAGAGACTTATGGCATGAAAGTATAAACAGTGACTTCTTTGGTAATCAGCTTTGTATCACTGTCATAAAACACCTGAGATAATCTACATAAACACAAGAGGAGTTTGTTATGACTTACAGTTTTACAGGATTCATGACCTGGTGTGTTGACACCATAACCTCGGGGCCTGTGTCAAGGCTGTACAGTGTGTGGTGGAGCCAAGCTGCTCATCTCACAGCATCCAGGAAGCAAGTAGGAGTCCAAGGGGGTTTGGGTTCTAATTCCCTTAAGGGAATGTCTCATTGGTTTGACTTCTCTTTGTTTTCCCCACTCCATAGAGGTTTTATCACCTCCAAATTGCACCTGAGGCTGGGGACCAAACTGTAATCCATGGACATGTGAGAAGCACTTAGGTACCAAATTATAGTATGTTTGAAATAGAATGATGACCTAAATATTAGCAAAAAAGAGGGATAATCTTTCTCCTTTTTTGACACAGTCTGGTCTCAGTATGCAGTTCTGGCTGGCCCAGAACTTGATGAACTGATCAGGCTTGCCTAGAGCTCACAGATCCTGCTGCCTCTGCCTCCTGACTGCCAATATTAAAGGCATGAATCACTATACCAAGTTAAAATCAGCTCCTTTGACAGTAGGAATAAATAGCTACTCAAAAAAAGGAACAATACAATGGATAAATGGATGGGACACTGGCAGAGCCTAAGTCAGTAGTATAATACTATGAGAAAGCAAAAGACTTTGGGGAGAAATAATAAATTAGACTCCAGAAGAAAATAGTGCCTAAACACTACTAAGATTTTCTGGGTGAAATGAACAACTTTGTGTGTTTAAAAAATACAAATATTAGTAAATTACACCCACATATCCATACACACATGCTATGTGTACAGATACATGCATGTTTACATTTACTTATTTATAAATGGAAAATAATATATATATACATATATATATCAAAATGAAGGCATAGACTTGAGAAAGTTGATAGAAGGTCACTTTAAAGAGCTTCTATAAGAGCTGTAAAGTGCTTCTAAAGAGTTTCTATAAATACAAGTTGTGATTTTAATTTATCCAAAAAGTGGAGGAGGTATTGGTTATAGACTGAAACAGAGCTCTTCTCTCCCTAACCCTCTCCTTTCTCTTTCTCACTGGTTTGCAAATTTCTCATGAACAGAAAAGACTGGCAATGCTAAGTAAATGCATTTATATATAAATGCATTATATATATGTATATATATATGACTTAAGTTTACTTGATAATATAAAAGCCTGTGAAAACATTTCCCTCTCTAATGGTATTAAGTTGAAATGGAAATTTAATTTGGATTTCTCTAGATTTTATATGTTTAAGAATTCAAGAATAAGAGTTTTTAGGATTTGGATAATGTGTGTTTTATAAAAAGTATTTAATGTTTAGCAAAATAGTACCAAATGGCATTTTGAGGATATCATTTAATTTAATCATATACATTTCTTCATTATCCTTGTCTCAGGAAAGGGCTATTGCCATTTTACTTATACCAATAGTTAAGTGCATCTGAGCTCTGCAGATTTGCACCACTGACACTTCAGTTATAAAAAGAGTCAAACACTACATATTAGAAAGCAATTCTGACAACGGACCCTAGTATCAAGATATGAAGGTACTGAGTTTGAGAGAGGAAAACTACTCTTTTTTTTTTTTTTTTTTTTTTTTTTTTTTTTTTTTTTTTTAAGCGAAAAAGGGTCTCATGTAGTCGTAGTCAGAGCTGACCTGGAACTCGCTATGTAGAGCAGGCTGGCCTCGGACTCACAGAGATCCACCTGCCTCTGCCTCCCAAGTGTTGGGAATAAATGGGTGCAACACCATGCCCGGCCAAGAGAGGCAAACTATTTTAATGAGAATTATAAATCCGGAACACACTGATGAAAAGTCATGATACTATGAAAGGCACACTTGGCAGCGTTAACCCAGCAATCTGTTGAAACAGAAGAATATGCCAAAATGATCATCAAAGTTTCAGTACTTCAAGGAATTTCATGGGATAGTGGTTCTCTCTGAAATCAGGAATGTCTGATGTGTTTTTGCAGATTTAAATGCAAAGGCTGTAAGTAGATCTGCTTTCAAAAGGTATTCACTGATTCTATAAATATTTACTATAAAGGATCTTTGTGAGTTTGAGGCCAGACTGGTCTACATAGTGAGTTCCAGGACAGCTGGGGCTACAAGGAGACCCTGTCTCAAAAAAGACATTAAAAAAGTAAAAAAATAAAAAGGTCTGTCATACTGAAGCAGTGTTAGGTATTTTCAAAAGTTGGTGTGGAGGATGCAGCAATCAATATTATTTTTACATCAGTCATTTTTGGAACTCCTTTTCTGAAACACAACAATTAGAAAAAACCACACATTTGAATCAGATATTTAAAAAGTGACATGCTATCTATCAGAAAGAGTCATGAACTTCAAATGACAGGTATGTCTTCATTAAATGTACAGAAAAACATGAAGTTACTATATAAATCCTGTGAAAATTGTAAAGTATATAGAAATTCATATTGTTTATTTTTTATTTATTTATTTTTATTTAATAACCACATGATTAGAAGAAGCATTTCATTACAGCTTTAACATATTCAGTAACAATTTACAGAGCAAGAATACATCTCTTTCAAAGGTATAAATTTTTAGGTTCACAGTTGAATTAATACAGTTATACAATATTGAACTCAGTATAAACCCTGTAAGACATAAAATTGAGTTTTTAACCTTTAACAAAGATCTCTATTTCATTTTAAAATATGCTGTTTCCTACATTTTTAATGCTACTAACACTTAGATGATTGTGCATGTGTCTTTAATCTCTATGTACCTGATTATTACTAAACCACAGTTGGTTACACTCAGACCTTTGGCACCTGAGTATGGATATAAAGTCATCAGGTAGGTTTCAATGGTAATGTTTATCACCTCTAATAATTAGCATGAAGTAAATTTTTATACTTCCTCCTCAAATATGTCTTATCTTTTTAATCTGTTGGGTTTTGTGTGTGTGTGTATCTCATACAGAACATCCCACACAAACTTATTCTTCTATATACCCACTTCCCAAATGGCATCCTCCCATAACCCCCCCCACACACACTGGAGCCCATATACTCTGTTATCCCTGTACTGTCCAATGTGTTGTCAGTACCCCCGACCATTCCCCAGTGCTTGTCCATCTGCTGAATCTAGTCTGCCTATCTAGAGATCCTTGTTTTAGTAAGATCAGCTCTTCCTCATCTAGCAGCAATCAGTTGTCAATATTCCTTTAGATAAGATTGGGGTCTGCTGTTCATTTTCCCATTTTTATGCTGGGTTACTGTCAAGGAGTCCTTTGGGCCACCCTGGCCAATAACTCAAAGGAAAGTATCTTCTGTCTGGCATTGTTTCTTGTTATGTAGCCTTTAGCTATTCAAATGGACTAAAAAAATTATATTGACCTCACTAATCTTTGGTTATACCTTCCTTTTGGGTGTTTAAGACCCTACAAAGGGCCCAGATAAACCAATTTATTTTTACTCTTAGGATCGTTTGAGGATCTGTTCCTTAGGGGTAACATGGGCTTGGGAGGAGCCCCTGGCTCCATTCTTTTTACCAGTTCCACTTATGTGAAGATAAGTCAAAGGTCCTACTTGACTATGGCTGGCTTAACTTGGAAGCATGGAGGAAATGTTTCCTCTGTGTTGACCCTCCTCTTTGTAGACTGGACACTGGTTCAAGTCCATCTGGTGGGGTCTCCTTGGCCTCCTTGATCAAGAGGATAGGTGAATAACCACAGTTACAGGACAGTTTGAGAGATGCTCATAGTCCCTTGGATGTTAGTCGACCTAGGAGGGAAAGGAGGAAAAACTGTCCTTTATGTCCATCTGTCCAAATTAGTATAGGCCTCATAGTATGGCTGTTAAACATCCAAGAAGGTTAGTTCCACCAGTCTGGTACTTTTAATTACCATGTGCCAGGTAGATAAAGCTTGGGCAAAGACCAAACGCTCTCAGATAAACCTGGCCTAGACATATATTATATTCTTTGGTCTGGTTGTATGTATAATTTGACAGTAGGTTGTTGGACTAATATGGTTCCCTCTGGTTTTTTAAAACTAGCTAGGCATTATTTATCTCTTACATTATCCAACCCTTCTACCATGGTTTCCCCATTTAAGGTGCCCCCACTTCTCCCTTAATAATACCCTTATCCTATGGTCCCACCTCTCTTGAGCTCTTTCTTTCCCTTTGTTCCCTAGGTTCATTCTCTCCGCCCTCCCTTTAAAATAACTCCATTTTTATCCATATCGTGCTTATTAACACTGATTTCCTACTGTTGTTCTTGTTCAGATTCTTTCTTTTCCTTTTTCACCCTGGTTCCTTTTAATTATCCTGGTTCTTATAGTTTTGTCTGGATACATAATCAATTATCAGGATTTGGTGCTAAGATCCACATATAAGGGAGAACATAGGGAGAACATACATCATTTTTTTTTCTGAGTCTGTGTTACTTCACTTAGTATAACAGTTTCAAGTTTTATCCATTTACCTGCAAATTTCATGATTTCATCTTTCTTTATTGTTGAGTAAAACTCCATTGTATGAATGAACCGCATTTTCATTATCCACTCGTCAGTTGAGGGACACTTAGGTTGCTTTCATCTCTTAGCTATTGTGAAAAGAGCAGCAACAAACATGGATGTACAAGTGTCTCTGCAAAAGGATGAGTTCTTTGGGTATATGGTATATGCCAAGGAGTGGTATAACTGGGTCAAATAGTAGGTTCATTGTAGTTTGGTTTTTTGATGCAGGGTCTCCCTGTAGCTCCAGCTGCCTGGAACTCACTCTGTAGACCAGGCTGGCCTCGAACACACTGAGGATCCAACTTTTTCTGCTCTGCCTCCCGAGTGCTAGGATTAAAGGCGTGCTCCACCATGCCTTGAGCCATTTGTAGTTTTCTAAGAGTTCTCCATAATGCTTTCCATAGGGGTTGAACGTGGATGAGGAGTCCTCTTTCCCCACATCCTCTCCAATATTTGGTATCATTGTTCTCTTGATATTAAGCAGTATGAATGGGGTAAGATGAAATCTTAAAGTGGTTTTACTTTGCATTTCCCTAATTATTAGTGATGGTGAACACTTTTTAAGATGCTTCTTAGCCACCTTTATTTCTTCTTTTGAGAAATCTCTGTTCAGCTCCTTAGCCCATCTTTTAATTGGGTTGCTTCCTTTCTTGATTGTTTTATGAGTTCGTTATATATTCTGGATGTTAAATGTCTGTCAGATGTGTCTCTGGTGAAGATTTTCTCACGTTCTGTGGGTTTTCTCTTCACTTCCTTCATTGCTTCTTTTGATGTACAGGAGCTTCTTAGTTTAATGAGGTCCCATTTGTTGATTCTTGACCTTGTTTCCTTGGCAGTTGATGTCCAGTTTAGAAAATCTTTTCCTACACCTACATCTTGTAGGTTATTTCCAATATTTTCATTTAGCAGTTTCAGTTTCAGGCTTCACATTGAGGTCTGTGATTTATTTGGAGTTGACTTTTGCGCAAGGTGAAAGATAGGGGTTTAGTTTTATTCTTCTATAGGTGGAGATCCAGTTTTGCCAGAACCATTTGCTGAACATGCTGTTTTTCCTCCAGTGAATGTTCTTGGCCCCTTTGTCAAATGTCATGTGACTGAAATTGCATTTACTCATATTTACATCTTCAGTTTTGTTCCTTTTATCTATGTATCTATTTTTGTGCCATTACCGTGTTGTTTTCATGACTATAGCTCTGTAGTACAATTTAATATCTGGTACAGTAATCCCCCCAGCATTGCTGTTAGTGCTCAGGGTTGCTTTAGCTATCCGAGGTCTTTAGAAAATCCATATGAATGTTAGGATATTTTTTCCAATTCTGTGAAGAATGTCATAGGGATTTCGATTGGCATTGCATTGAATCTATAAATGGCTTTTGGGGGATGGTCATTTTCACAATATTGATTATTCTGATTAGCATGGGAGGACCTTCCATCTTCTGATGTCTTCCTCAATCTCTTTTTTTAAAGATTTAAAATTTTCATTGTAGAGGTCTTTAATGCCTTTGGTCAGGTTTATTCTGAGATTTTTTTTTTTTTTGCAGCTATTTTGAAGGAAAGTGTTTCCATGTACCCTTTCTCTTATTGCTTGTAATTGGTATATAGAAAGGCTACAGAATTTGGTAGATTAACTTTTTTAACCTACCACTTTACTGAACGTGTTAATAATTTCTAGGAGTTTTCTGGTGGAATTTTTGCCATCTGCAAAAAGGGATAATTTGATCTCTTCTTTTCCAGTTATTACTCCTTTAATTTCCTTCTTTTGTCTTATTGCTCTTGCAGGAGTTACAAGCACTATGTTAAAGAGGCATGGACATCGTGTACAGCCTTGTCTGGTGCCTGATTTCAATGAAAATGCTTCTAGTTTTTCTCCATTTAGAATGTTGTTGGCTATGGGTTTGTTATATATGGCTTTAATTATGTTGAGGTATGCTCCCTCCAGTTCAATTCCCTCCAGGACTTTGATCATGAATTCATGTTGAATTTTGTCGAAGGCCTTCTCTGCATCTATTGAGGTGACCATATGGTTCTTGTCTTTGAGCCTATTTGTATGATTTATGACATTTTTTGACTTATATATATTGAGACATCCCTGCATCTCTGGAATAAAGCCAACTTGATTATGGTGAATGATCTTTTTGATGTGTGTCTGTATGCGGTTTGCAAGTATTTTGTTGAGAATTTTTGAATCTATGTTCATTAAGGATATGGGTCTATAGTTTTCTTTTTTGGTTGTATCTTTACCTGGCTTTCGTATTAGAGTGCTGTTGGCTTTATAAAAGGAATTTGGAAGTTCTCCCTCCATTTCTATCTTTTTGAATAAATTAAGTAGTATTGGATGTAGATCCTTTTTAAATGTCCAGTAGAATTCTGCTGTAAATCCATCTGGTCCTGGGCTTTTTTTAGTTGGGAGGTTTTGTGTTACTGTTTCAATTTCCTTTTATGTTATGCATCTGTTTAAGCTGTTAATTTCTTGATTTAGTTTTGGTGGTTACCATCTTTTAGATACCTGTCTATTTCTTTTAGGTTTTCAAATTTAGTAGTGTGTATATTTTTTAAGGTATTCCCTTATAATGTTCTTGATCTTTTGGGTGTCTGTTGTGCGGTTTCCTCTTTCATCTCTGATTTTGTTGATTTAGAAGTGCTCTTTATTTCCTTGGTTAGCTAGGCTAGTGGTCTATCAATCTTGTTTATCTTTTCAAAGAACCAGCTCTTTGATTCATTCATTCTTGGTATTGTTTTTCTTTGTTTCGATTTCATTCATTTCTGCTCTGATTTTTTTGTCATTTCTTCTTGTTTGCTGTGTTTGTGTTTCATTTGTTGTTGCTTTTCGAGTGCCTTGAGTTGCATGAAATGTTAAGTCATTTATTTGTGTTCTTTCTGATTTTTTTTGATGTAGGCACTTAGAACTATAAATTTTCCTCTATGACTGTTTTTACGTGTCCCAAAGATTTTGTTGTATTGTATTGACCTTTTCGTTTAGTTCCAGGAATACTTTTATTTCTTTATTAATCTCTCCTTTGACACATTCATCATTCAGGAGTATGTTGTTTAATCTCCACGTGTTCATGTGGTTACTAGGGTTTCTTCTAGTATTGATTTTAAGCTTTATTTGCATTGAGGTCTGATAGAATGCCTGGAATTATTTCAGTCTTTTTGTATTTGTTGAGGTTTGTTTTGTGCTCCAGTATATGGTCAGTTTTGGAGAAGGTTCTGGTGGGGTGCTCAATAGACAGTATATTCTTTGGTGCCTGGGTGGAATATTTGATAGATGCCTGTTAGGTCCATTTGATATATGGTATTGTTTAATTCAGATGTCTCTCTGTTAATTCTCTGTCCTGTTGACCTATCTAATGGTGACAATAAGGTATTGAATTCCCCTACTGCTAATGAGTTGGGATTAATCTGGGTCTTAAAGTCCTGTTTTTATAAAGTTGGATGCATGAGAATTTGGTGAATATATGCTCATTATTGTAATATCTTCATGGTTTATTGTTCCTTTGATCAGAAAAAAAAGTGGCCATTTTTTATCTCTTCTCATTAGGTTTAATTTAAAGCCTATTTTTCAGATATTAGAATTTCAACTCCTGCTTTTTTCTTAGTACCATTTGCTTGGTATATTTTTTTCCATCCTTTCACCTTAAGGTAGTGACTGTCCTTGAAAGTGAGGTGAGTTTCTTGAAGACAACAAAAGGATGAGTTTTTTTTTCTTAATCCGTTCAACTAGTCTGTATCTTTTGATTGTGGAGGTCAATCTACTGATATTTAAAGTTATTAATGAAAGATGTGTGTTGAACCCTGTCATTTTTATTTCCTGTTCACATTCTTGATATAGTTGTGCATTTCCACAATTATACCTTCACTGAATTTCTTTCCATAAACCCTTTTGTATAGTTGTTCCTTTTTTCATCTCTTTGTATTGCTTAGAGAAATCTCTGAAGGGCTGATTTGCGGACATGAATTCTTTCATCCTATTTATGTCATGGAACCCTTCAACTATGATAGACATTTTGGCTGGGTAAGTAATCTGAGTTGGCATCTGTGGTCATTTAGAACTGGAAATACTTTTGTCCAGGCTCTTCTGGCTTTCATAGTTTGCACTGAAAATTCAGATATAATCCTGATGGGTTTTCCTTTATATGTGACTTGTTTTTCTTTTGCAGCTTTCAGAATTGTCTCTTTGTTCTATACCTTTAGTGTTTTTACTATGATGTTCCATGGAGAATTTCTTTTCTGGTCTTGTCTATTTGGTGTTCTATGTTCTTCTTGTATTTTTATGTGCATGTGTTTCTTTAATTATGGGAAATTTTCTTCTACAATCCTGTTGAAGATCTGTTCCATACCATTATCTTCAGATTCTTTTCCTTCCTCTATGCCTATGATCTGTAGGTTTGGTTTTTTTATGGTGTCACACAATTCCTGCATATTGTATTCTTGTGATTTCTTAAATTTTTCATAATCCTTGCTTGAGTGGTCTAATTTGTCCACTTTATCTTCCAGTCTTGATACTCTGTTTTCCATTTCATTCATCCTATTGGTGAGGCTTTCTCCTGTCGTTTCTAATTGGCTTATTGACTGTTTCACTTCCTTCTTCATTTCAGCCTGAGTATTCAGCCTGAGTAGTCTTCAATATTTTTAACTCTTTTCTGAATTCATTCAGAAGTTTATCCTTATCTCCCTTCAATTCTTTCATTTCTTTGTGTGTTCTTTAAATTCACTGAATTCTTTTATCATGTTTATAATTGTTCTTTTGATTTCCATGTCGTGTGTTTTCTCTAGGGAGTTCTCATTGTGCTCCTCTGGAAGACTAGTGGTACTTGGGGATATATTATTTTGGGTTTTCATGTTATTTTTTTCTCTGTGACTTTGACATATGAATTTCTTTTGTAGCTTCTGATTCTTGTGTGAGACTCAAGCTTTCCTTTGTTGAGTTTAGATCTACTTCTTTTTATAAACTTTATGTGCTTTTTCGTTTTACTTGTTGGGCATGAAAAGCTGATTGGTATAGGCTTCAGATTCTTTCTTTTGATTTTATATTGGAGTGGCCTAATTGTTTTTGTCTTCAGGAGTTCCCACAAAAGCCCAAGAGAGATGAGGCTCAGATGCTCTCAGCCTTTCTCCTTAGGTCTGGATCCCTCCAAGAAAGATGCTGCCCATGAGAATTTGTGGGCTGGCTGGCCTGGGAGCAGGGCCTAGGAAAGATGCTGGTCTCAGGAAGCTGGTGCCTATGTCACTCAGGGATGCAAGGGGAGGTGGGGGTGTAAAGAGACCCTGAGGGCTCTTGGGGACCACAGGGATGAACTGGGTTGGTCTGGATGCAGAGGATCAGGAAGAAGTGGTGGCTCTGGGCCGATAGGTTAGCCTTGGTGTCTGGGGTGCCAAGATAAGAAATGGGCCAGTACCCAGGCTAGAAGGAGAGGCTTTGGGGGACCTGGGAGGGTGAAAGAGGCTGGGGGATTCAAGTTGAGGTGGGTCGCTTGACTTACCCAGGAAAGGTGCTGGCACCAGGATGGAGGCTGTACAGCCCAAGAAGCAAAGGGAGATGAGGGTGGGACCAGGCCCAGAGGGCTCCTGGGAACTACAGGGAGGAACTGGTTTGATCTGGATGCAAAGGATCAGGAAGCAGTGGTGGCTCTGGGCTGAGAAGTTAGCTCAGGTGTCTGGTGTACCAAGACAAGAAATGGGCCATTACCCAGGCTAGGAAGAGAGAGGTGGAGGGGGAGCTGGGAGGGTGAAAGGTGCTGGGGGAGTCAAGGTGCAGTGGGCACCCTGGACTTAACCTAGAAAAGGTGCTAGCACCAGGACACTGGAGGCTGTGCAGCCCAGGAATCAAAAGGAGGTGAGGGCAGGACCAGCAGAAATTCACATTTTTAATAGCAAAATATTATGAGGTATTTTAAAAAATAAATTACCTATGTGTAAATATGTGTTAAACAAAATAAAGTAATCCATACGTTAATGGGAAATTTAGATATAACTTTTTAATTTTAATTTTTAATTTATGTGTATGTAAGTGTGTATGTATGAATATATGTATATATGTCAATTGTTGTATGTATCTGTGGAGGCCAACAAAGGATGTCAGATCCCCTGGAGCTGGAGTTACAGGAGGTTGTGAGCCACCAGAATTGAGCCCTAGGAATCAAATGCAACCTCTGGAACAGTGACAAACACTTTTAAAATAAAGTAAATACACATTTTATTTTTTGAGAATTTCATATGTGAGTATTGTATTTGCACTATTTCCACACCCCCAGTCTCTGTTAAACTTGTCTCATTCCCCCCACTCCCTCTTCTTTGATTATTATTTTTTCATATACATGTATGGAACCATACACACACACACACACACACACACACACACACACACACACTGTGCACTGAGTCTATTTAGTGGTTCTCCTGTGTACATGTTTTTAAGGCTGCTGCCCAGTTGAGATTAGGTAACCTCTCCAGGATCTAATCTTGAAGAAAATTGATTCCTCCCTGCCCCCCCATCAGCATCCATTGATTGTGTGTAGCTCTTCATCTTGAGGTGGGACCCTGTGCCATTTCCCCCATCCACCTTGGCAAGTCACCTGATTTAGGCCATTATGCAGATTCATAGGTTACCATACCGTGGAGATTTCATGGGTGCATCTTCCCCATCATGTCGAGAACATATTAACTAGCAGACCTCCAGTCTTCTGACTCTTGCAATCCTTCTGCCCTTTTTCTGAGATGATCCTTGTGCCTGATCTATAGAGGTTGTGTTACAAATGTATCACTTAGGGCTTGGCACCTCACAACAACTTATTCTCTGCATTTTGACCAATTGTGGAAAGGAACTTTGTAATGGTCTCCATCTTTGACAAAAAGAAGCTTCTTTGATGAGTGTTAAGTGCTGCAATTGTCTGTGAATGTAAATATATATATATATAT
>NW_008337147.1:9855182-9900856 GCF_000622305.1 Nannospalax galili
ATGACCTCTACAGTCATGTGTAGTTAGCTATGTTTACAGTACCATGCATGGAATCCTATCTCTTGGGCCTTAAGTTCATTTAGACAGCTGTTGACTAAGCCAAGATAAAAGGGACACTATTGACCAAGAGATATACTATACTAGACTGATACATTGTTGTGGTTTGTAGACTTTACAGCTGGGTAAGAGCATTGATTGGGGTTTTTCCTTGGCAACTGCAATAAGCACTCTTAATCTATGAGCCATCTTCCTAGATATGTACCTTTTTTTCTCTTTTCACATTTGCAATAAAGGAATTAAAACTAGAACAAGATTCAAAGGCAAAAACTTTTTAAAAATTTTATTATTTTTATTTTATGTGTATGCATGTATTGCCTGCATGTAGGTAAGTGCACCTGTGTCAAGCAATGCCTGAAGAGGTCAGAAGAAGCTGTCAGATACCCTGGGACTAGAGTTACAGACAATTGTTAGCTGTCATGTGGGTGCTGGGATTCGATCCCCAGTCTTCTGCAAGAACAACCAGTGTTCTTAACCGCTGAGCCATCTCTCCAGCCCTCAAAAGTACAAACTTCTTAGATACCACTATACTCAACAGAAGCAGTTTGAAAAGTCCTGTGGCTATTGACTGTGTGCCCATTTTATTATAATTTTGGCTCTTCTCAGTGACACAACTGGCATAGGAAAGGATGTTACTTTTTGTATTAGTGGCATGCCAATGTTTTCATGATTATTTAAACTTTTCTATTCCAAAATATAGCTAGTCACACAACAGATGCTACAGATGTGAACATCAACACAGTAACGAACAGCTTAAGGCTTCTGTAGAGTATGTTTATTGAGCAGATGCCTTGAATTTTAAACTAGATGTAAAGTTGATATTCTTCGGCAAAATTTGATAGACATTCTAGGATACAGGCTCCATTGATTTACATTTTCTGTGTATAAGATAGAAATTAATTCACATTGACAACTGAAAAACAAGAAATTAAAGAGGCTAAATAGATGACTATAAGAGGAGCCCGTGCATTTTATTTTGAATATTTCCTAATGTAGGCAACAGGGTTTTTATGACTAATGATTAGTCTCAGAACTGAACTTCATTTGTCACAGAAAAAAAGATGAAAAACCTCCTAAATCTTGATTGTACTTGAACTTCAATGTTACTGACACTTACACCAAGTACAGATTTGAATTCAGTGTATGTTTTCCATATAGTTAGTTCACATGTAACTAAATGATAAATGCAAACAGACCAGAACATTATTTGTATCTGTAGAACACATGTAAATTTAGCATTTTTAGTCTAGCGATGACTTCTTATAAATTTAGTTATGCTCCAATACCTTAGCCTGTGTTATGTTCAGCAGTAAATCCTGCAAAACACATGCTTGACACTTTAAATTTTTTAGTGAAAGATGTACTTCCAATAAAATAAATATAATAATGGCAAGGATGGTAATCAGTAAAGCAGGGAAGGAAAGACAGAGAGAAAGAGAAAGAGAGGGAGGGAGGGATAGAGAGAGAGGAGAGAGTGATGGAGAGAGAGAGAGAGAGAGAGAGAGAGAGAGAGAGAGAGAACTAGTACTTAGTTCTCCAGACTGGACTTCATGTCATTGAATTTATTTGTGTGTAATGCCATATTTCAAACTCCACAATCCTTACTAAAAGAGACCATAGTTTGTTCAAAATGAAACTGTTCTGGTTAAAGGACTACCTTACTGTTTTTTATTATTACATTATCAGTCCAAGGTGTACCTATAGGCAAAGATTTAACTGATGGTGTCTAAGCCAAAGTAAAGATTTTCTGAGAAGATGCTGCATAGGATATCTGGCATTTGGGTACCAACTTGCACTATTGCAGCCATCTTGTGCCATACAGTGAAAGGCAAATGTTTGAGGTCAGGCGTTGATGGGCTTAGAGGATCTGGCTCCCGATGATTTCAAAGAGTTGACAGAATCATCCTCAACATTCTACTTCTGTATTCAACATGCAAGAAAATGAGACCAGTGTACTGGTGGAGCTGTTTCAGTTCCAATCACTAATAGAACACAATTCATTGATAATATTATCTTGGGAAAACTTAGCATAAGTCTTTTAAAAGATATGCTGCTTGAGAAAGTCTAGTATAAGTATGTATGTATCACTACATAAATTCTCCATCCTCTATATTAAAAAAAATAGAAATTAAATATTTGCATTTGAGCTTTCCAAATTAATTTTATTTTCTGGAATTTCTGATGCTCAAGATTGGAAGGTTTTTTTGTTTTTTTTTTTTCCCCTATACAAACACAAACTCTGTTCATAGTGATTCATCTACCTACTTTCACTCAGTCACAGCAACAGGCTTTTTGTAGGAGGTGTAAGGTTTGGTTTTTCTTTTTGGAAAATCACAAATTTCTTATGTTGAAAAATATTTTTAAACTGTGATACAAAAAGTGGTTCGGTTTTTTTTTTTTTTTTTAAACAGATTTCTCTACTTTGAAACTGCACAGTGAATACCTTTACTTTGTTCACATGTATTTGCTGAATTGTAATTTCTTTCCTCTGTCGATCTTTGGGGTGTTTATGCAAATCAGATTCTCTGTGTTCTCTACTTTCTCTACTTCCAACTCCAATCCTGCGTCCAACCCAACAGATGAGGAGAAGCAAAGCAGCATGCAGACCTCTTACATACACACTGGAATCAAGGAAATGCTCTAAGTTGTCTTCTGGAAAACCTCACACACCCTGCTTGTGCTGTTCCTGGTTATGATAAAAGGCTCCCAGAAACTCCAGGCCTTCCCTCTCTGCCCTCAGCTGCCTTTCCATATGGAAGTGAAACTCAGGGTCAGGACCATGCAGGACATGCAGGTGATTGTACTCAGATGGGTTTATGAATAATTCTCAGGGCTGGGCATGCTTGCACTGTGGAGTAGTTTAGGGAGGGCTAATGAAATACCCACAAATATATATTTTAAAAGGTCCTGGGACCTGCATTTTGCAGTGCTTCCATTGATAGTTTCAAACTCAGAATCTCATCTACACTTTTCGGAAAAGAAAGGGTAAATACACGCATTTCCCATTTGGACAATTTTATGTTTCCAAATGCAAGAATAATGTACTACAGAGTGAGAACTGTTTTCATATGATGTTAAATGAGTGAATGAGTGTGAGCATCATATGCTGATGAGAGCGTTAAGAGACTTATTATGAACCAGGGACTAAATACCAGCATCATATTGGTAAATTTAGATAAATCAGCCAAGGCTCATTTTATAGTATTTATTTATAAAATTGCCTAATTCTATTTTTTATTGTTTAATGCATATTATATATTTGTGAGTTCTAATAGCTAAGTAGAGAATAAAATCTAAATATTCATGATTATGATAAATCATATTTATGTGAGCACAGCTTTAGAAAGTATGACATGGTAACTACTATATGTGTAATTATTGTTATGCGCACAAGTAAAGATTCCAATGGTTAGACCAAGAGGGGATTCATCATGAAACTGGTGATTAGGTTAGAAATATCTAGAGCTGGAGTTTCAGCCCTGTTTAGAGGGTGTATATAGGTCAAAGAAATGAGACTGTGATGTATTTACTTCACGGGCCCCATAAGATGCCAATCTCTATTTTAAGTTTTCCACAACGTTGGCTCCTCCTCTGGGATTTTGCAGCTGCCTTTTGCTGTTGCCTTTCACTCTCCTTCCCTGGACTTCTCCTAAATGCAAATGCAAATACAGAGATTCCTCAGCATCTTCATCTCAAAGTAAACTGCTTAACTAATTGATTTCTTCTTTATCACTTTGTATTACAAAACTTATTTTGCTTGCAGCCACCGCCTCTCAAGTTTTTCTCCCTCTTCCTTGCAAGTGACCAGGCTGGAATCTCTCTGAAGTTCAATTTAACTCTTTTCTTATTCTGAGCCTTAATGATTTGATTTTCAAAATATATTTATAGAAAAATCCTGATTTCTTACTACCTGTCTTTTCTCTGAATCATTGTAAAATCTGGCTTTCTCCCTTGGCACTGATCTCATTATTGACATAGTCTGCCCTGAACAGAAAGTGAACCTGTTGCAATATTAAATCAGGGGACTTGGGAGATGGGTCAGTAGGCAAAGCACTTGTTGCAAAAGGATAAAGACCTGGGAGCTGGATGTACTAGTGCATGTCTATCATCCCAGTCTTGCTATGGTGAGATGGGAGGCAGAGACAGGGAGAATCCCCATATAGTCAGGCCAGCAGCAAACCGAAAGACCTTACACCCATATCTTGAAGCACTGTGTCATGCACAGGAAGAGACAGAGATGAGAGAGAGAGAGAGAGAGAGAGAGAGAGAGAGAGAGAGAGAGAGAGAGAGAGAGAAAATTTTTAAAAAACTAAGCCAACTTATGGCACTCTTTTTTAATGATCTTCCCATGACTTTCTAATGTCTCTCAGAGTAAAAGTCAAAGTTGTCAGAATCATCATTGGGACCCAGCATCTTCTGCCCCTCTCTGCTATGTATGGTATTTTTCTCTCTTCATTACACAGCTCCAACCATGCTAGCCTCCATCTTGACCTTCACAGACCCAGCCCTTTAGTCTGAGATTCAGCTCTTATTCTTTCCT
This sequence comes from Nannospalax galili, assembly GCF_000622305.1. Taxonomy (NCBI): domain Eukaryota; kingdom Metazoa; phylum Chordata; class Mammalia; order Rodentia; family Spalacidae; genus Nannospalax; species Nannospalax galili. The sequence goes on from NW_008337147.1 coordinate 9,859,780, forward strand.
CTCCCTGCAAATGTACCCCCCGACTGTCTTGCAGCCACTAGATTCCCTCTCCTCCTCACGTCATTTTTCCAGTTCCTCTCCACTGCCAGCTTCTCAGCAGGGTGTGTGCTGATCACTGTGTTCTGAGCCTCATTTCCCCCTCAAGACTCCCTGCATCACGATTTCTACTATTGTCTCATTAGCACTTATCACTTCTAATATTCCCTATAGTGTCTTTAATTTGTTATTATTATATATCTTTTGCCTGATTTGTTATACTTGCTCCTGACTTATTCCCAGGGTGCAGAAGAAAGTGGGCACTCAACAAATATTTGTTAAGTATATGAACTAATTAAATAATATATATAGAAAAAGAGCCTTTTCTCTACAAGTATCAAAGATCTGCGTAGTGTTGTTTTTCCTGCTAAAGGCTGGAGAACATGAATGGAGAACAGCAAACTACATTCTGAACACTTTTGTAAAAACTAATTGGGACCTATCCTCTGCAGTTACTTTGCTTTAATGAACTACAGAAAAAATTCTTTGATCCTACTGGAGTCAATTTTATGAATTATGTCAAAATGTCAAAACAAAATTTTAGAATCACACATCATAATTTCAAAAGATTGGAACTATGACATGAAAACAATACTTTATTTGAGAGGTTTAGCAAATGTCTGTGTATTTTTACCAAATATAAATTACAGAATTCAGACAACTTCTTTAAACATATAACAGATAGTATTGAGGCACACACACACAATAATTGTGATATTAGAACAATGGCAGTTATAAAATGTGATTTAATGTATCCATACTCCATTGATATAAGTGTGAAGTCCTATATAACTATGTAACATGTTGTTTTATGTAATCTTTCCAAGGGTACCTCAATACTTCAATCTTATTATGACTGATATTATGAATGAGAGGAAACAGCACTTTAAAACAATATATCAGATTAGATAATTACCAGAGTCCACTATGGTATTCAGGCTGGTTTTTGGAATTCTAATGGAAATTCTCAATAAAGAAATGATCAAAGGGCTAGAGAGATGGCTCAGGGTATAAGAGAGTGTACTGCTCTTGCAGAGGATGTGAGTTCTGTTACCAGCACCCACATCAGGTGCTCAAAACTGCCTGTAACTCTAGCTCCAAGGCAATCAGAAATCTCTATCCTCTGATGGCACTGTACTCATGTGGACATACACACACACAGGTGCACACTTGTACACATAAAAATAATTTTAAGGGAAACGATCAATGCATTTCTGAAAGTTGGGCTTCAAAAATATTGTAAAACTTAAAATTAAAGCAAATATATAAATTTAAGCAGTGTTAAATTTTGAAAATAAATCTCATGCTAAGAACTGCATTTTCTTGAGATAGGAAAATATGGTTTTGGTGGTTTCTTTTACTATATTGCCCTTCTCATTTTTAAAAACACTGAGCAGAATCATGTGTTCTACAGTATATAGCTGAATGTTGGGAACTGAGTCTATGTTGGGCAGTGGTAGGAGTAATAGCATCTGTCAGTTCTTTCAACATGAGAAAACAACCTCGTTCTCCATGTTACAAGAAACAGATTGTAAGTATTGAAGGAGAAGAAATAACAGTCTATGTGCTGAACAGCCGGGTGATTGTTAAGTAGTAAACTCTGCCATTTGGAGCCATATGTTTTCTAGATGCTTTTGGGACGAAGACAGGGTTTACATGCGAATTTAAGTGTATTTTCTAAATGAAAAACAAAAGCATGAACACCGAGAACCTTATCATGAAGGGAATGCCCAGAAGGCTTTCCTGGGTAGAGGAGTCATGTCCAGGGAAACTTGGCTTAAGTGCTTTCGTGTGCATTTTGTTTCTGTGAAAGTGTTCCCATTGTAAGTGGGTGTTCCTCACATCTGGTTTATTTCGATGTTAGAATTCCAGGACTTCCTCATACTAAACAAGAAGAAAGTAAATGAAATTGGAAAAAGTTGAAAACACATTAAAAAACAAGAAGCAAGTTACTGGTCTCCCATCAATTGTTTATTTTTTAAAGCAATTTGTTTAGCCTGTCATGCTGTGTCTCATAGTATATGTGTGGGAGGCGATTTGGTATGCTATGGGCAATATTAGGACTGAGAGTCAGGCTCAGCTATCAGGGAAACTGGCAGAAAAGCTCATCCATTAATTTTGGTTTATATTCCACTCTGAGGTAAAACTTTAAAACCTGGATTTCCAGTGGCTGCTCTTTTTTTTTTTCTTTTTCTAAAGAAAAATTAATTTCCTACCTTAGATGAAAGTAAACTAGGAGTGATATTGATTGGGAAAATATTGAAGGAAATACTCTGTAAATCTCAAATTAGGTCATTTTAATGTGTGGCAAAGAACGATAATATTCAAAGCTCAGTAGAACACAAGCATGCTAGTTACACTAGGACACATTCCTCTCTGTAATCTAGTAGCTCCCTTTCCCTTTTCTCCTTGAATTCATGCTGTCTGCTGTGCATCCCTCCCACCCCTGTGCACTCATATTGTAGCGAAAGCAGCCAGATGGCCTAGGACAGAAAGCAGGACACTGCCTGTTGTCTGGACAGGTTTCAAAATTGACACCGCATTAATTCTCACATGAGTGCAGATAACGTGGTAAAAACAAGGGGGCTGTCTCTTTAGTTTGTAGAGCCCAAAAGCTGAGAGGACAGAATGAGCTTTCATGGACAGCTCTGGTTTGCAGGTATACAAGGGTGAAATCCTAATGAAGAGAAGGTTTCTACTGGGAAAATCCGGGATCCCGAGATCATGCAACCCAGCGTTTGGCCTTAGCCAAACACGCTTTTCATTGACCTACATATTCCCGAATTTCACTTTAGAAAAAATTAACCTTAAAGTAGATGGCTTCAAAACAATTGCCAGATAGACCCTGACATAGCTTTCAAATAATTTCCTAAGACTGCTGACTGAAAACAAATCCATCTGACCTGTATTACCAGCTGCCTCTCTTACCCTTCAGCTGCTACCCTCAACACCTTTAGCAAGTGCCTATGGGGTTCCTTTACAAAACCAGATCACCTAAAAACATTGATGAGCGAACAGACGGAACAAGAAGCACAAGCTATCACATTTCTTGTAGGTGGTTTTTTTTTTTTTCTGATTTCCTTTAGGTTCTGGAGCATGTACTTAAAGTTCATAGTTCACTCAATAACGAGGCTGCTCTCCACAGATGGCTGTCGTAAAGGGTAACATGGGGGGGCATTAAAAAGCATGGCAGGGGAACCCAGCTACAGAGATGCAACCCTCTGGGGCTAATGACCTATTTATATTGATTTCACAATTTTTCTGCAGGTACTAATTCCAGGAATTTGTCTTTACATGTCTCTGGAGATACAACAATAAATAAAAGAAAACAAAGTGTCCTCTGGGCTGAGGGACATACACCACAAACAATATAAATAATACATCCGATGTTTAAATGCTGTTATTGGCTATGGAGAAAAAAAATAGAGGAGAGTGATAGAATTGATGGATAGGGTTGCATTTTCAAGAGGGTTAATAGAGAAGTTCTTGAAGGGTGATAAAAGGCCAGCGTGGTCTCTTCTGCCAACCTAAGCTGGAAAAGGCTACTAGTTTTTGCCTGTTTGTCTACTTAACAATTTCATAGTTCAGTATGTGCATTGCTTTGCAAAAGTTCATTAAGTGTATCCACATAGCACTATTTTACAGATAAACTATTACAAGAGATATAAGTGGGTTTGCTGAGGTTTTCCAATCAGTTTTTGGGGAGGCAGGAAATGAGACTATACAACTTAACTCTAGAAACTTCTAAACCCTGCTTCTCAAAAAATAGGTACATCACCACAGAATTCACCATGTAATTGTGATCACCTTTACAAAGTGTGTAACTGTTCTCTGGCCTCTCCTCTCACTTCTCAAGCAGAGTACAACTATAAGTTGATGGGCTTTATTTTATGCTGCCTAGTAAAGGGGAATTAAAATATATACCATTTGTTGATTAGCTATTTGAACTTGAGAATTCCCCAATTTTTCCAATTAAAGACTGTGTCTCTATTGCTACCCAAACTGTTAAAGTTAATATTTTTTTATTTATTTTAATTAAAAGAAGCATTTCATTACAACAGCATTAACCTATTCAATAACATTTTTCTGAGCTAGGGTACATCTCTTTCAAAACTGGCTGTACATTTCTAGGTTTACAGATGAATTATTACCCTTATATAATCTTTTACTCATTATAAACTCTATAAGACATAAAATTAAATGAGGTTCCAACGTTTAAAAAAGATCTCCACTTCGTTGTCAAAACACACAATTTCATACAGAAAAATTCATTCCAAGCCTATTGACATTGAGACGTTTTCACATGCATTTCTAATCTCTATATACATGACTATCACTGGTTACAGTCACCCACCTTCTGAGCTCCTCGGCATCTGAGCATGAATACAAACTCGTCAGGTAGACAGCCTTCCTCTCCCACTAGAGCTCTAGTCAGCCAGAGGTCTTTGTTTTAGGAGGATCAGCTGTTCCTTATCAACGGCAATCCATTGTCAGTATTCCTTTGGATAGAATTGGGGTCTGCTGTTAAAGTTAATATTTTAAACAAGGCAAAATGAGCTTAGGAGATGCTATTTATCACATCTCCTTTTTCTACATTACAATAAACATTATTAATATTGTATAGATTTGGGGAAATCCTGCATAAAATAAAAGTAATTTTCTTTTGAGCAAAGGTACAATAGGTCTCCTATTCTCAACAAGGACTGTTAATATCCCAAGGAGCTCTGCCTAATGAACAGTAAATTCTGGATCAAGCTGACTCCAAAATTTGAAATGATTGTATTTGAGAAAAAGTGAAATTCTAATAGGCCTCTGCATATGAAAAAAAAGTATTTGTGCTTAATATTTAAATTTTAAAATACTCCTATGAAGATAATTGGAAAGAGAAAATACTATGCCTTTTCTTGTTATTATACTAAAGGATTCATTGCAAGAACAATATTATAGTTAAGTTTACTCATATCTTCATAAAAGTGCATGCATTATTCACTTAATTTGTTAATATATTAATTGATTTTGTATTGTTATGGCTGGTATACATTCAGACATTTCTGTGGTGATTGATTGGATAAGCAACCAATATTTATCAGACATTTAGTAAGCATTTTGGTAATCTAAGTTTTTATTTTTAGTGTCATTTCTATCACTCTGCTAGTTACATATCAAGCTGTGATTCCTTTATACAAAACTTTTTCATTTTAAGAATCAGAATTCTTAGTTGTTATCAGTGGAAAGTCATCAGGTTGATTTGATCAGAAGGAAAAATTATCTAAAGTAGCTCTGAGAAAGTGACAGGATCAAAGCTGGGATGAACTAGAATAAATACCACTAAAATCCACTGTTGAAACCATAATTGCTTCCACCTTTCATCCCTGGCTATGGTCTCTGGTACTGCCTTGCAAAGCTGCTGTTGGAGCCAGCTGGCATTGATGAAGTCACTATCCCAACAATTAATTCTCCACTGACTTTCCTCCCATTTCAAAGTCATAGGCAGGAATATTTAAGAAGCAAACAGCCTAGATGCCAAATGGAATCACAAAAATTAATGGAGAATAGTTCATGAATTGGGGCCCAAAATAGGAAAGTGGTGGTTTAATAATATTGGATAAAAAATAGATAAACACTTTATACCTACTAGTATTTTTACTATTGCTGTTATCTTTTTAGTTGTTACACTGGAGTATACAAGGGTAGAGCAGGCATTTCGAATGGTGAATTGTGAGCATCAGCGTTGGTGTGAGAATGACTTAAGAAAACTCACAGCTGCAAAGAGCCTTTAGACGGGCTTCAAATCACTCCCTCCTTCACTCCCTTCCTCCCCTCCCTCACTCTCTTCTTTCCTTTCTCGCTTTCCTTCCCTTTTCTCTCCTTTCTTCTCATTTCTTCTTTTTAATGAAATAAATTTATTTTAAGTGTATGTGTGTATTGCCTACGTGTAGGTAAGTGCACCTGTGTCCTGCAATGCCCACGGAGGTCAGAAGAAGCTGTTGGATTCCCTGGGACTGGAGTTATGGACAGTTGTTAGTTGACATGTGGGTGCTGGGATTTGAACCTGGGTCTTCTGCCAGAACAACCAGTGTTCTTAACCGCTGAGCCATCTCTCCAGCCCCCTCTTCTCTCATTTCTTAATGCCCTCTTCTCCATGTCCCTATTTTTCTCTTTCTACATACATATTTTTTTTCTTCATCAAAAGTGAAAAAGCTATGCCAAAGGTAAATATGTGAGTAAATACTGAAGTCATACTAATGACTTCAGACCTTATCTTGGGCTGAGACCTCCTTGCACTTGGTAGAGTGCTTGCATGGTCAGCGTGCAAGAAGCCCTGGGTTTAGTCCTTAGTACTGCATAAACTGCTGCTGGAGGTGCAGACCTCGAACTTCAGGACTCAGGAAGTGAGAGAGGTGGATGAGAAGTATGATCTCCTCTTCAGCAGCACAGTGAGCCTGAGACCAGGTCCTATCTAAACGCAAACAAACAAAAACAAAACAAAGAAACAAAACTGCTCATCCTAAAACCATATACTGTGGACACTTGAATGAAAAATTTCAATAATCAATACCACATTCTATCAGGTGAAGTTAGTATTAGAAATTAATTTTATGAGCAATCACAAAGGCGATTTCATACTTTCAGAGATTTTTTTGCTCCCACGACCCTGAGATGTCAGGCTTCAATATGCTATGAGGTCATAATCAATTAAATATTATAGAATAATAAGGATTGATAAGCATTATAAAAAAGTGCCAATATCTTGTCAATATCTGTTACATCAAATGAGATAAATCCCTAGGTTGTTAAAAATAAGAATTCATTTGGAATGCATATTAAAAGATTTTTAAGATTAAAAATTATCAATATCCACAAACAAATAATTTAAAAATGTTCATTGATAAATAACTGTGTATCTCCAGCCATAGAAAAAAACAACTTCAGTTCAGAGGCTGTTTTCCTTTTCTGTTATCTATACAATAATCTGAATATAATTGAGATCATATCGCACAGATAAACTTTTGTTCTTTGAATTTTCATCTCAAATTTATTCAATAATGACCTTAATTTGATGTTAGTACAAACCTAGGGTATCTTATTGGCAGCTGTTTTTCAGTCTGTTTATGTGAAATTCATCAGCAAAAAGTTATGATTTTCTGTGGTCTTATAGCTTTCAAAATTGTTTTCATTTCCAAACATGTGTTTCTACATTTCAAATTTCCTAAAAAGAAAAAGAAAGCCTTCTTATATAGTTCTCCAAATGTTTGCTTCTGAACCCCCTGCCTCACTTCCTGAGTACTGAAATTAGAGGCCTGTACCATCACACCCAGTTTATACAGAACTGGTGGTTACATACTTTGACATCATTGAGTGTTATTGCTATGTGTGTATGCAGGTTACATCCATCAACATTTACCCTACAAGAAGTTAAACTGAGAAATTTAAATTAATTATTAATTCTTCAAACATCAATAACTCTACTGATGGATGTTCAGTGCAGAATGATGTCATTACCCATCAGGAGCTTCTGAAAAACTCTGCTGCACACTGTTGAGAGAAAGTCAATAAGGTAAAGGTCACCTGACTGTTATGAAAAATCTTTTGATTTTCCTGGACCATTCTTTGGGAGATATGCTAGATCAGAAAACTCCAGTAAAAAATGCACAAAAATTCTATTTATAAGCATATTAAAATAACAAGAGAAAATGTTGAATGATGCATTCATTGAGTAAAGTTATATTATAGAAGGAAATAAAATGAAAATAATTGTCCACCACTTCTGTTTACAAATATTTTCTCTCCAGAGGTGTTTAATATTATTAATTACATGTTTATATATGTGTAAAAATAGTATGTTTATATATTTTACATATGATCTTTTCTTTTTATATAAATACAAGTTTATATGAATGGATTACTCAAAATAGTTCCAAAGCTTATTTTTTCCTGAAATCTAAAACTATATCTTGTAGATCTTTTACATAAAAAGCTTCATTGTTTTTGATTTTTATATTACAATGGCATTGAATAGTATGGATCTATCATGACTAATTTAATTCCTTACCATTTGGCAGTTATATCTTTTCTTTAAAAAAATAAAACACAGTTGACTGCAACCAAAGAATACATTTTCACAATTGTGTGTGTATGTGTGTGTGTGTGTGCGTGTGTGTCTTATTTAATTTTTCCAGTGAGGAAATACCCAGCAAAAGCCCTGAAGCAAAGAAGGATTTATTTTATTTTATTTCACTGTTTGAGATGACATACTCCATCATGATGGGGGATATGGAGGCTGCTGGTCACATTGCATCCACAATCAGAAAGCAGGCAGAGATAAATGCTGGTGGTTAACACACCCTCTCCCTTTTTCTAGTTTATTCAGTCTGGAACATGAGCTCATGGGATGGTGCCACACACATTCAGAATGCTTCTTCCCTCACCGTTAAACCTTTCTGGAAATGTTCTCACAAACACACCAAGAGTTGGGTTTCTATATCCAGTCATGTTGACAATTAAGATTAATCTTGACAGTGTATAGGGGTGTATATTTGTTACAGTCCATAAACAGAAAATTCTAGCTGCATACCTGTGTGCATTTTAACTTTTATAACTAGACATTTTTACATTTTTCTTAACAGAAATTGTGCCAGGTTTTTCTCTGGCACAATTTTTTCTCTGATAATTTCTTAATTTGACAAAATACGTTTTTCTGTTAGACTTATCTTGCTTCATGATTTTTCTCATCCATGTGAACTAATTCACTTAAGATCAGAAGTAAGATATTTGCCTAGGAGTGGGAATTAGTTGGATGAACACAATTTATAGTCTTAATGAGGATGCTTAGACACTGAATGGTGCTATTACAGCATTTATACTCATAGGGGGAACAAAGAGAAAAGGAGGAGGCCTGGAGAGATGGCTCAACAGTTAAGAGCGCTGGCTGTACTTGCAGAGGAACCGGATTCAATGCTCAGCACTCACACGGTGGCTAATAAACACCCATAACTCCCATTCTAGGGCATCTGACATCCTCTTATGACCCTCATGGGCATTGCATGATATGGATGCACTCATATACATGCAGGCAATACACTCATACATATAAAATAAAATAAAAATAGTATATAAAATATTTTAAGTCTATAAAAAAAGATAGGGAGATGGTCCTGGACATACTTAGAAATGCAATACCCTGGAATTACATACTTAGAAATCAGAAGTTAATGAACAGACATGTCATATTCAGAATTTAGAGAAGATGAAATAAAGTACTGGCCTAATTAATGATGTATAAATGCCATTTTCAGCCACTGTGAATGATGATATTTGTTTTTCTCAGCAGCAAACATAGTAAATTAGGAAAGTTTTGTTTTGTAACCTTTGATTTCTGCTCATCACGTGCAGCTTCCCTCAGTGTTCTTTTCTCCCCTTTACCCACAATTCACCCCTTCTTCCTTCTCCATCTTGGTTTAGGATGGGTTACTCTGGAATCAAACATTGGGAAGGAATTTAGCATGCAGAATTTTATCAAATAAATATTCAGAAATAATCTTTTATTATGACTTGTATTGGGCTGAAAGGCACCAGCTTTTGCACTTGTGCAAGATTACTCATTAGCAGCACCAGCCCAGGTAGACTTTCTGGGAGGTCTGCTCTGTGCAGCAGATGCTTTGTCTAGAGGGACTGGACACTCCTGTAGTTCTAGTGAAAGCATCCCAGATACTGGAGGAGGGAGGCAGATTGTAGTACCGTCTTCCTGCATCAAGGCTGTCTCTCAATAAACATTATTTATACTACGATATAAATGATTAAAGTGTGAGTTTACAGGATGTTTTAGCATGATGACAATAAAGGAGCAAAATTATAGGAATGGCTATAGGTTTAGCTATAAGTGGACAGGAACTTGAATTCTGCCACCATCTTTCCCTCTCCTTTAGCTCAAGTTTCTTCATCTGTAATATGAAATGATGAAGCTTATTTCATACTGATTTTGCACAAATTGTCATATTTTCTAGAGTTTAACCCAGTTTCTGGTTCAGCAATAATAGTGTTTAAATGTAGTAATAAAAATGATAGTTATAAAAAAATAATCTTTAACACTTTATTACCAAATGTTTGTACATATTTACTGAGTATTCTATGGTGAAGTTTGCACATATGTGCAATGCATAAAAATGAAATCCTGCTAATCAGCATTTCCATAAGTTAAAGCAGCTAAGAGCTCCAAGTAATTATAGAATAATATCAAGTGTTATCATGGGAATAGAAGCAAGTGATGACTTTGAGTTGTTCAGACCTAGGTTGCATTTCAACCAGAAAGGACCAGACACAGATAATCAGTCTATAAATATATGTACCTTCCAAAAAGCCTAGACAACAATTCACCTGTGTTCTTAAAAGAATCTGAAACCCTCAGCCCCAATGGGATAATCTACACTACAACTCCTACATTTAAGGCTCAGGGAACTTTATAGATGAGAGGGCACAAAGATTATACGTGAGGATCAGATTATGCGTTTAGATCTCCTTCTTCTTCTTAACATGATAGGGGAGCTATACCTATGAAATCTCAACAATATGATTGCCTAAAGAAGACTTGCGTAATGATAACACCAGTTGATAGGTCAATGTGTATGAGAAAATTTCACAAGTTCCTAACCAGTAAATGAAGAGCTATAGGTAGCCAATGGCTGCTGAGAGGCAAATTCGTTTTCTCTAGGGACAAGCTCCCTGAGAGGCTATCCAATTCCAAGGGATCAGCCCTAAACATACGTACATATGAATACAAAATGGGACTAATGGGACTCAGTAAATGATATAATAAAGAAGATATCATGAAATTGAAAGAGAATAGAGGTTTGTGGGGAGAGTTGGAGGGGGGGAGAAGGAGTGGAAATGATGTAAATACAGTACTTATATAGGAACTTCACAAAAATAAGAAAAATAAGAATTAACATACTGAAAGTAACAAAATAAAAATAATCTAAGGAATTTTGTATAGTGTGCATCATTTTTTTTGAGTCATCTGGCAAATCTTCACAGGGAAATTTCCAGATTTCACTCTATATCTGACACCCATTAGTTCTTCCACCTTACTTTTTCTTTTCTGTGTGATCTGTTTCTACTAATACACTCTTGAGGGTGAATCTCATTTCTATCTTCTTTTGAAACTACTGGAAATCTTTCACTCAAAGCTGTAGATGCTTATATGTCTTCCACAGAGAAAGGTATTAACAAGCAAAGGATAGGTTTCCAGATTATTCAAGCTAAGTTTGTACTCTACTTCTGACTTAAATCTTTGGGAACATTACTTTCCTGGCACTGTTTGCTGATGTGATGACACAGAACCACCAACAGAATGGTAATGGAGTTTGTTACAGTGAGTAGATGAACATATTTAATAGAAAAATAACCACTGGCATCAGGACACTCAACAGTGTGACTGTATCTCTGTAAATATGTATACGCCTGCTCAAGCAAAAGCTTGGTGACACATGGCCTCCATGGCATCCTTACCTACTTGCAATTTAGAAATCATTCCTGACTCAGATTTAAAGATTGTTCATTATGTTCCTTCTGACACCTCTAATTGTAATGACTGAGGGATGAAGAACTTCAAACAGATTAACACAGAAGACAGTGTAAGCAATCCAAATTCAACATTCTAGACACTCCACCAGGAACCATGGAAAAATACAACCTTGTGGGTTTTCTAAGTATAATTGAAAATCCAGAAAGATGGATAAGAACAGAAAGAACCTCCCCAAAATTGAAGGATGGTTTGCCAGTGTTTTAGCTGACCATCAAAGTCTGGTTCCTTAATCTTAAAATGAAGCATAGTACATAACTCAACCAACTTGTATTATGCCAACAAATACAACCTTCTCCAAAGAAACCATGTTTTTCACGGTAACAGTGTTAAAGACATGCAGTGCTATAGAAAATATTTGAAATCCATCAATTTCCTTCCATCTAGTGCTGCCCCATATTTCAGACACCCTCCTCTTTCTTAGTGCATAGATTAAAAGCTTCCATGCTGCTCCATGTACTTTTTCCTTTAACACTCTAATGTTGACATGAAGGGATGGATTTAAACTTAATTATCATATTCAGTTTTAATTATATTACTTCTATAAAAAAGGAGAATATTTCAATATCCTTCCTTTCTACCACATCTCATCTTGAATTTTTACCTACAAATTTTCTGAAGGAAGACATCAACTTTCCAACTCAATAAAAATCCATATTTCTTTCCAAGGTTGCCTAAGTCTTAGAGGGAATGGATTCTGGTATCATCTTCGAATTTCATTGTTGCCCTATTAGTTTACGACTACTTTGGACAGTTTGAAATTTGGTGAAATTTTTCAGTATTCTGGTCTTTCGAATCACCAAATATGTTTACCCATTAAAGGCTCTTGTACATTTGACTTCATTTTTCCAGATGAGTTTTCTCTGCTACTCCTAGTGCTGTTCACTCTTAGGTGTATTTAGTTGCAATCATTTCCATTTAGTAAAGGATGGAACTGAAGTCAGAAAGATTAAAGGATAATTGATAGCAGAATAGTAGCAGACCTAAAATGCCAGATATGGAACTCCAGACTTCCACATAATTCTCCAATGAATTGTGAAAGAAATTTTCCTGATTGGCTACCTAAGGTAGTTTAACAACCATCCTTCTCTTGCTTTCCTTTGCATATAATTTACCATAATTCCTAATGACTTATTATGGTAGTTCACTTGGTATTTTCTGTTGTTTGCAAAATCACAAGATTTCTGAAATCAAGAACAGAACTAAGTGTGACACATTTTTTCTCTTTAAAATATAAGCCATCACTCCTTGAAGTTTTAATTGAAGTAACTGAGAAACCTTCTGAGGAAAGGTAGAAATTAGAATGCTTCTTACACTCTCTCTGTGTGTGTGTGTGTGTGTGTTCTGAGAGTTTCAAGCATTCTAAGCACATGCTCTGCCACTGAGCAACACCTTCCCATTGCCCACCCTCCCACATTCCTGAAATCACACAGAATCTTTTAAAATATAATGACTTCTGTTTTCTGATGTTGTCTGTTAACAATTGTCAGGAGCAGTGGGATGCCTGCAGCAGCCTATTTTGTTTTCTTTTTGAGGATCTCTACTCAGGTGAAGGTGAGATTCTTAAACTTACTGCCTAAAAGAATTTCAGGATGAACCAGTATGAAGCAGAATTTATTTCTCTAGTAAGAACTTTTAACATAGATATCATAGAAAGAGAGCCACACTGGGAAAGACAAAGCACCTCCAAGTATGAATCTGAGTTTCTCAAGAGAAAGTCATATTTAAGCATCTTAATAGCCCCATGCCTGATTTGGGTGACTTCTGAAAGTCCATTTCAATTTGCTAAAGAATCTATATGAGATCATAAGGTGCTTCCTGAGGTACATAGGATAGGATTACAGCTGATTAAGGAAAATGATAGTTCATAAGGGTTGCAAGAGAAGCTAAGTTGTTATTATAGTAAACAAAATTTTATAGTTTTCTTTGTAAGAACTCACAGAAAAATCTTAAGTTTACACCTGGGAAAAAAATACAGCAAGATTCAAAGGTCACATATGCTCAGGTCCGAAGCATATGTTCAGGTCCAAAGCTCAGGTTCATTACCATTTTAACATTATTTGAAAGCATTTTTCTGTGAACAGAATAGTGTCTGTATCTCAGAAAACTTCATGGTAAATGTTGTTTATGTTGTGATTTTTCTTTAATTTTTAAAATTTTATGTATTATTTTTATTTTTATGTGTATTCGTGTATTGCCTGCATGTAGGTAAGTGCACCCATGTCGTACAATGCCCACAGAGGTCAGAAGAGACTGTCAGATCCCCTGGGACTGGAGTTACAGACAGTTGTTAGCTGCCATGTGGGTGCTGGGATTCAAACCTGGGTCTTCTGCATGAACAACCAGTGTTCTTAACTGCTGAGCCATCTCTACAGCCCCATATGCTGTGATTCTTGACTCAGAGCTGGCAAGAGACTTCAATGAGTCTCTTGTAAAAGCAAAACTATTTCATTTTGTATGTGTATATATGTGTGTATGTGTGCATGTGTATGTATAGGCATGTTCCTGTATATGTAATTATTTACACATGTGGAAGTCAGAAGATAACCACCTTATTTTTTTTGTCTCACAGTGGCCTGAAGCTCACAAATTAGACTAGGCCAGCAAGCCCAGAGATCCCGTTTCTGCCTCCTCAGTGCCGCGATTACAACTGTGCACCCCCAATCCCACCTTTTTTTCATGGGTTCTTTGGAATGATTCAGGTCCTCAAGCTTGCAAAGCAAACACTTTACTACCTGTGCTGTCTCCTAGTCTTAACAATACTATTTTCAGCAATATGAAAGATAAATCAGTAATAGTTATTTGATATCTTTAGCTTTGTCATTTTTCTCTAAAATTCACCTGCCTCCTCTGACTTTTGCTCCTTTATTTTTATGCTTCCACAAACTATCTTTCTATAAATAGCCTCCAAAATGGCCTTTTATCAGAAATTTCAGAGTCTCAAAATAGTTTGTGAAGATGTTAAGGGGGTATTTACACAGAATGCATTCTTCAATTGAGTTTTCAGGGAACTACCACATAGATATTTTCAGTAGAGGATTATCAAGAGCATCAGTTAATAAGCAGTCGAAAATATGAGCATGAAAACAGCAAGCGTGATGTAATATTCAAAAGGAGTGGACTGAGCCACTTATCTGACAGGTCATAGCCAGGGAAAACATTCCTATATATTGGCCCATTTCTCTTTGAAATGTGTCTGAGGTGAAATGGAGCATCCTTTGTTTTATACAAAGAAAATAACTCAAGTGATGACAGTTTTAGTGTTACGTCTTCATAGCTTAGAAGTCAAGCACCTGAAAAATGGTGAGCGTTTATATTAACTTGGAGACCTGAAGATCAGATAATTTTAAATAGTGTGCTTATATTATCTTTAATAACATTATTCTTCTTGAAATAAGGAGATAAGTTATAATTACTATATTATAGAATGAGTAGGAGAGAAATTCAAATGATAACGGAGGACATCTCTAACATCCCCTTCTTGGGGGAATGAGTGCTATGAACAATAAATAGAAATTAAAATGCACTGTCTCTGAGTGTTAAGCTTGCTGCATAGTTGAAATTTAAAGTGATTTGAAATCTTAGCATCAGTGGTACAAGTCTTGAGTTGTCTCTCTCTTTGATTTAAATGAAGGTCAAAGCTGGAGTGAACCTGGAATTTAATGTAAAACACAATGTCAAGGGCCTTCCTTTGGAAAGTGTAGGGACTATCTAAGAACTCATTTCAAGCAGAAAAGAAATATTTGCAGATTGTACAACATTCCTTTTTTCAATTGGAGTAAAATATAGTTTCTATTTAGGTCATCACCATATTTTGAATTCTAATGCCTCATATTTGTACCATGTGCGAATATAACTTAAAAACCACAAAGGTCTTATATACCTTCAAATAATTGTCATCTTTCATTTTACATATGTATGTAAGTATGTATGGATTACATTTTAGCAAAATTTTAAGTGGCATTTTATTTGAAGTGTTCAAAGTAGCTGAAAATCTCAAAGAAGAAGTTCTGAGGTTGGCACTGGCTAAAAAGACAGCCTTGAACTCATTTTAAAGTTTGCAATTAGCACAGATCACTGAGTGGCAAGGAAAAGTTTTAATGATAGACTGGCCAAGGCCTTGAGCTAAATTATGCATAATTATTCATAACTGCTATTTTTGGCTTGCTTGATTTGTCCTAGACCTCTGGCTGAGGAAACAATTTGAAATAATTAGTGTAGGAGTGCGTTGACAATGATGAATGAATCGAATGCTTCTTATGCCAAACACAGGTCTTGATAGGAAGCAGATAACGCTGGCGACTGTGGTGTGTTGTGATTGGATCTCTGGAAGTGCAAAGTCTGTGTTGTTTTCTGTGATTTGCGTAGGTTGTTTCTTAAGTCATCTTCTAAAGTCAAGAGAGAGTATGGGGGGAAAATGAAAAGGACTTTCTTGGATGAAGAACTTCTAAACTCCTTATTTGCTTATAATTAATTTTTGCATGATTAGTGTTGAGCTGAAACTGTGTGTATCCATTATCAATTTGTAGTATTTGGGAAACCCGATTTATATTTTACCTTCATCGAAACTTTTCATTGTATATTCTATTAGAATCAAAACAATGTTAAAAGTATAATAACAAACTAAATATGGTAATAAACTGAATTCAATTTTTGGAATATATTTTAAAAATAAGATATGTTAGCACATTATACATTATGTCTAAGTAATATATGAGATGCTTAATTTTTATGAAGATTTATCTTGTAAATATATATGCTTAGTTATATATTAAATTCTTACTGTTAACTTTTTCATTTAACATACTAATATATAAAATAATTTTAAAATGCAATAATTTATAACAGCGTGGAAACATAAATAGTGATGTAATTTTGATGTGCCTTTGAAGATAAAACTGGAGAAGCTGATGAAGACAGTCTCAGAGATGTCCTTCTAATTCACTCTTCGTAAATTACATGAAGCTCGTTTCTTAATTAAACAAGTACTCAGGCACAACGTCCTCTCATTTTTCAGTCTAATAAGCACCAACAATTGTCTTTGTCTGTAGACAATTATCTCTTGGTTGAGGATTAGGACAACCGGGAAGTCTGGTTTAGATGAAAAACTAAAGCCTTTTTAGGTCATCTGAGTATGAAATTAAACTTATTTTTCCTAAAACCATTACCTAATATAAATATACAATTATTTCAGACAAACTGAAATCCCCAGTAAGAAATCTTTCACTCTGATAATTAGACATCACTGTTTCTCTTTTTTGGGTGGTGGTGGTTGTTAAAGCATTCAGACTTGCTCAGGAAGCTACATTTTTCTCTTTCTGACACCATATATGTATATATGCATTTAGTTAGAATAAATATATATCTATATTACACAGGAGCACAGTGATTGTGTTCAGTTGTGCTTCTGTAATACTGTTTCTAATCTAATCTTACATAACCTACATGATCAATTTTAACCAAAACACTATTTAAATAATATCATATCAGAGTACATTGTATCCAGACCATCCAGGACACCTGACTCCACCCTCTGTTGTGATTGAAATGAAGTAACATGTTTCATTGGTCCTTGGCCTTCATATAATTTAAGTACAGAGTACAGTCAAGGACTTGATAACATATGGATGGATGTCTTCTGTACTTTTCTTCTGTGACAAGTGTCTCCTGTGACAATCCTTCTGACTGAAAACAGAAGAAGAAACTACATAGTGAGATCCCAACCCCCAAAGAGAAATACTGATCCTAAATACGAATTCTAACAAAAAATAATTTCCTACCTAGTATTCTAGAAAACAGATACTTAGAGCATTGATGCCCTCAAGTAAGAGAAAGCAAAGGAACAATGTATTTGAATGCACTTTGCAAATTAAAAAATCATATGTGATATACATTGCAGTTATTAAATATTACCTAGGATGAAGTTATTTAGTTTACTGCTTGTTCAACAGCTCATTAAAATGAAATATGTTTCTGAAGTTTCTGGATGTTTACAGTGTAAAAAGCAAATATTTACCTTCATTACCAGTTTTCAATAAATTATATCCTGATATTTTTGCTCAGCTGTATAGGGGAAACAAAATTTTACAGAGATTCAGCTCTGAGATTCTGGACCATATATTATCAAGGCATATATGTGTATCTTGGTACAAAATAGCCTTGACACACATGCAGATTTTGATGTTCCAAAGTTATGAAAGCTCTTTAAAGTACTGCATGACACAGGAACCATTTTAAGCAGTAAAATGAACAAACTGAATTATGGGGCGTTTATCTACTTCTATAGTATATTCCTTGTGATAGAGTACAAAATTTGCATATTATTTTTTTCAAATGCCTATTTTCATTGGAAGCCAGGCAGTTTCAATATTGTAGATACAGCCCAATATTGAAATCTGTAGTAAAAATAATTTCTCAAATGAATCGTACATTACTAATGAGCACAAGCTTAGAGTTGATGTCAGAAGCAAAAAATTCTGATGAACAGTGTGGTAGGTTGTGAATATGATACATTTTTTTCTTGTGATAATACAAAATGGTGCTTAATTTTGATGCTTATATCGAGCAAATATGATGGGAGGTATTATTGCCCATTCCATTTCATAGTTTGTTTTTTTTTTAAGGAAATGGTGAATGATGAATTAGTGCAAAGAGAAACACTTTCTGCAATTTAGTGAGGCTTGTTTACTCTTTTCTAAATTGATTCAGGACTCAACCCTGGATGGTGTTTTACTAAGTTCCTTATTAGGGACTGTTTCAAGGATCAGCCATGGCTTCTGTGAAACACTCTTAAATTAAATGTTTGAATGAAAGGCAACATATGACCAAAAGAAACAAAACACACACACAAAAACAAAACTAAACAAAACAAAACAACCCAAAACGAAGATTTGTCTCCCAACTATTTTAAAAGAGAAACCACCTTATGATGGTAGCAATTGGGTTTCTGCATACCTCATAGAGAGGGGCTTATTTCTGATAACATTTTCTTTGGGTATTACGTAAGTCTGGCTATGTAATCTTGCTATAGACAGAAAACCTTTGGTTGAAATACAAGAAAATGTAATTTCCTATAAGATACCACAATTTCTTCAATTTTTTTTTCTCTTCCTCCTTCCTAAACATATGCCCCTTTCTTTCCCTTCCCTCACCACCTATTTTAAGTCTGAAGCCATCAATTCATGTATTTAAATATCCTTGAAAACTGAATGTAATCTAGAAAGTTATTAGCATATTGTTATAAATGTTAATGGCCTGACACCAAGGATGGGTCTTTTCTTTTATGCGTGTTGTTGTGAACATTATGAGTCTAAATGGGGAAAATCTTCCCCATTCAGTGCTTAGCCCTGGCCCTTCATTCACATGTCAGGAGCCCATTGTGTTCACAAACCATGTCAGAGGCCTGGAGCTGTCTCATGGCAGCAGCTTGCCATTGAGTGCTGGGAAGGGAGCTGTTGGGAAGAGGGAAAGACTGGCCTAGGCAGCCAGGTGGTGGCCAACTGGCCAGTAACTGACAGACAATTTAACCTAACTAGCCTGTACAGTCAGGCCTGCATTACAAAAGACCCACATGTGTCCTTAGCAAGCTTCATTAACTCTTTTGGCTGACGCTGTACTCCTCTGACATATTAATTAGTTGCAATGCATTCTATTGCTCCAACTTAACCTTTCCATTGGTCACTAGATTCAAGTGGATCCATTGAGAGCTATTAGACTAATATATGTGCAAAACTGCTGGAATAATATGGTTGGAGGAGGAAAATGTTATCTCACTGGAATGATTTTATATGAAACTGTAATAATAAAAAGAAAATTAGTGGGCACTGGACTTGACACAAAAAGGTAATCTATTCTACATTGCTAATAAAAGCAGGACATCCCTTACAATACACAGCCGGATGAGTGAAGCAGTGTCTGATTCCTTCTGTCATTATACTGACAATAAAGCAAAATATAGCCAGACCATATTTGTAGGTATTTTAGATACTGTCCATGACCATAGTGACCTGACTTTGGGATTATAATTCAATTTAGCATTTTTAGTAAATTTTACAAATTTTAAAAAATCCTAAAAAACAGCATTATAGATGCTTTTAAAAGCACAAAAAATGAAATCTACTCAGAATGTATATTATTATAGATGCACAGATATAGATTTACATTTATATTTATCCACTGCTTAAAATCAGGGTGAGACATTTTGAGTACTTTATTATTTTATATTTAAAAATCAAGCATTGTATCATGTAAATTATTACCTAGATATGTCAGATATTGAATATAATGATTGACAAGCATGAGTTGCATTTTTTGCTTCTTTTCTAAAGAGGCAAATTTAGAAAGGTGTAAAGGGGAAAAAGGTATTTTCTATGTCTACTCTTGGTAAGCAATGATCTTCAATGATATAATACTTTGAACTTCTCACAGCGAATTAGTCAGATATCATCAAGTCTGTCATGAGAGTAAATTCAGTCTTATTTTGCCATTTTATATCTGGTGATTTTTCCTCTGAAATAGTTTTGGTTATAGTAATTTTTAGCTCAGTATTGTAAAGAATAGAGGAGGGAGGAATAAGCATATGAGGTGTAGTAACTATGAAATCAACAATCTAATACTAGCCTCTGCTGTCTTTTTAAACCTTATCAAGGTCATCAACATGATTTTTTGAACAAATTGTTTTCATAGATGCTCTACCTCATCTCCTCCACACCTGGACTGCCCCTTAGCTCAGTTTTATTATTTCTAGCCTCTATGTGCATAAGACTTTTTTTTTTTTTTTGTCTTTTTGAGACAGGGTCTCCCTGTAGCTCCAGTTACCTGGAACTCACTCTGTAGACCAGGCTGGCCTCAAACTCACAGAGGATCTGCCTGCCTCTGCCTCCCAAGTGCTGGGATTAAAGGCATGCACCACCATGCCCAGCAAGACTTTTATTCTGTTGAATCTATGCATATCCTAAGCAACCTTTAAAGTCAAGGATAATATTGGTTAGTTTAAACTTAAATAAAAACCAATATACTATCACAGTTTAAGAAAAAAAAAAGTTACCCTTAGGCATTAGCTGTAGTTCTCTAAACTATATGCATGAAAACAAAGTAATGGGCAAATGATGGGGAACACCATTAGTTTGGTTTGAAAGGTAAGTCCTGTTGGAAGACCACATGTGTGAGCAGGAAAGTATGTTTGGTGGAATGGAGACAGGGTTGATGTTGACAGTAGAAGAGAGGAATAAATGTCCCCAGCTGTCTCAAAGAACACATTCATGAAGAATACTATTGTACTGGTTGTTGGAAAGGTATGATGCTTTTATGCACCACCACCCCCAGTCTCCCCAAAAAGAATCATGGCCAAAACTCCTATAACAAATAACAGGTTAACAAGAAAACCCATAACATACATTTCATAAAAGTTTTGGGTCTGGAGAGATGGCTCAGCATTTAAGAGCACTGACTGCTCTCACAGAGGACACAGATTCACTCCAGGTAAGGATGGGTGTGACGAAAGGAGTATTTTATTATTATTATTATTATTATTATTAGGAAATAAGATTATTTACAGCTACGTAGAAGGAACTTGTTATTTGTGAGTAGACTGGGTCTTTTTTAATCTTTTTCTTAATCACCTTGTAAAATCATGTACATATACATAATATGAACATCACTTTTAGATAGTGAGTGAAATTACATTAAGATTGATTCTAGGAAGTCCATTGTTCTATAAAAGTTCCTGTCCTAAATGTAAACCAAAATTAATTATTACTTAATTATATAATTATATGTTAAACTTTACTATGTGTTCATGAAAAGATTTCCCTCTCCCTTTGCTAAGTATCCACTTAGATTCTAAATCGCAGACTATGACATCAACAGAGAAAATTTATAAAATCAAGCTGGGTGTGGTGGTACATGCCTTTAATCCAGCACTGGGGAGGCAGAGGCAGGCGGATCTCTGTGAGTTCAAAGCCAGCCTGGTCTACATAATGAGTTCCAGGACAGCTGGGGCTAGGGGAAGATCCTGTCTCAAAAAGAGAAAAAAAAAAAAAAAAATTCAAGAAATTTGCAAAATCTTACAATAGTAATTTTATTAGGTACCAACAATTATAAATATTTTGCTCTTGGATATATTTTATGTATTTGTTTGTTTATTTGTGTATGTGTGTGAGTGTTCATTCATACCACTGTACATGAAGAGATCAGAGGCCAAATTTCAGGAATTGGTTGTCTACTTCCCCCATGTGGGTCTGATCATCAAACTTAGGTTGTCAGGCTTCACAGCACGTGCCCTTGAGCCATGTTGCTGACCTAATACTTGGATTTTTTTAAAAAATAACGAAGCTTTATAAATCTTATGAAAATAGCATTTTAAAGGAAAATGATGAAGCATTTTATAAATACCATGTGCAGTTTGGTTATATCAGCTCCGTCAGAAGTATGTAATAACAACATTACCTGGTCTTGCATAATCAAATATTGTTTCTGGATGTCTGGTGTCTGTAGTTCATGCATGCATGTGCCTATACATATCTGGAGTCAAAAAGAGGACGTCGGGTTACTTTCTCTTTTGGCCTCTGCCTGTTCCTTGAGATAGGGTTTGTCACTGAGCCTGAATTTTCTGCTTAGGTTAGTCTGAATGGTCATCTCTGTCCCTCTAAGAATCTACCTGTCTCTTCTTCCCAACACCCAACGGTTACAAGCAGGTGAAGTCCTGGGTGCAGGGGACTTGAACTCAGGTTCCCACTCTTGCAACCCAAGTGCTTTTATCTACAAAGCTATCCTCCCAGCACTGCAAATATTTTTTTTTTAATGAAGTAAAGTTTGAAAATTTGTTAACAAGGTTTTATAAAGAAAAAAAAATAGTAATATGCTTGTTTTTTCATTTGACCTTGAACTCTTCACCTGAGGAAATAAAGATGTGTTGCTTGTATTTGGGAGGAGAATGTTGTCTTTGGAAGCAAACCCTTTTTTATGATGTGATCTGAAATAATACTTAAACAAATTGGGTTACAAGAGGCAATACTGCATAATTTAAAGTGTTGTAAAAATAGTGTTTAAAAGTATAATTTGCTCCAGCAAAATTTAGAAGCCATTTAAGTTGGAAGAATGTCAGCATTTTATGTTGTATTTTATACCAACCATGTCTAGGTTGCAAGATCCTTTGAACTTTGTCAACTTATGCATGAAAGTTGTGGTATACAGGTGCAATACAAGATCACTTAGCATTTATTGTAGCACAGTGTTTTAAAATAGTAAAACACAGGAATTGGTAAATATTTTAGCATGAAGTAATTTAATTTGAACCTTGTTGATAGAGTTATCTTTTAGATTTTGACCGCATTAATAAAATTCTGTTTTTATTGTGTGGGCCTTTTAAACCACTACTCCTAAATATTAGTTATCAAAATTATTTCATTTTTAAAATAGATACATTAATAATTCATCTTTACTTGATTCATGTAAATTAAAATATTTTCTTAAAAGGAAAATTTGGGGCTGGAGAGATGGCTCAATGGTTAAGAACACTGGCTGCTCTTGCAGAGGACCCAGGTTTGATTCCCAGAACCCACATGCCTGCTAACAACCATCCATAATTTCAATTTCAGGGAATCCAACACTCTCTTCTGACCTCCATGGACATCAGACATGAGTATACTTACATACATTAGGCAATAAACTCATACACAAAAAGTAAAAATACTAAAATTAAAAAAATAAAAATATGAGGAAAACTTGTCAACTTTCCCTTAGCTTCTGAGGGATGCCTGTTTTTTAGTATTCTGATACTCTTAATGTTAGGAAAGAAGAAAGAAAAAGTAAGGAAAAGGAAGGAAGGAAGGAAGGAAGGAAGGAAGGAAGGATAAAACAGGCAAGAACATTCTATTTCCTAGAACTTAATTTTTCCTTTTTGTTAGATTGATTCTATTCAATTTTTCTAAGTCATCTTTACGATGCAAATCTCATTTCAATACATTTCACCTTAACTATATCAGCATATTAACACAGCAGAAAGATTATAGGTGTTGAAATGTAAACTCTTAACAGAAATATCTTCTTTCTCCTTCCCTTTTATTCCTGTGCCTTTACCATAACCTTTTTAATCTCTGAAAACTCATTTAGAGAATAAGCGCAATAAGACGTCTCAGAATTCTTTACAACTGCAATTTTAAAGTCAATGTTTCATGAGCATCGACTGTCTTAAACATAGTGCATCAGCTGTAAGTATGTAACTGACTGTCTAATAAAATGTTTGTCACTCTCAGCACTCCTGTAAATTAATTGGAATATATGTGGAATAAACAATAGGACAATGAACCCAGTGGTGAACAAAAATTCTAAAATGACTTTCAGGAAATTAAAGATATGCTGACCATTTTCTTCAGGTTGCTGACAGTCATGCAAACAACAAATACATAGAAAAACATGTACATCAATTATCACTTACATACACACTCAGCTTTTCTACATACCGCTGAATAATTCGTGAAACCAAAAATAGCCACAAGTAGCATAGCCTAAAATGAAGTGTGTGTGTGTGTGTGTGTTTATCAATTATCAAAAACAATGGAAATTTTCTATATATATTTTAATTCTGTATCTTAGAAACACTTTTTATCTTAAAGCATGCACAGAATGCTGGTCAGCTATCTGCCAGCAACACTGTGCATCAAGTCTGCAGAAGACACTTGTTTGGGTGTTCTACATGCCTTGATGTACACTGACACCAGAGTGTTGAAGTCTCTAGGGACTTCCAGCAGCAACCACCAGTCAGATGCCCTGGATCACCTGTCCACGTTTGGAACTCTAGCAATAAAAAAAGATTTATCTTTCCTACATCTGCCTTCTCTCTTCTGATTTGATGCTCTCTCCCATTGGTAAGGCTGCAGTGAACAACTTCAAAGACTGAAAAGAGCTGACAGCATACAGAAGGTGCGAAGAGTTGATTTTTCTCCTTTTATGTTGTAGATTTATTTTTGTGTGTCAGAAAATTTATTTGAAATTGTTATTTATGCTTAAGATTTAGTTTGTCCTAATAAGATTTTGTAAATCCACCCATACTGCCAGAATATTTAAAATCAATAGCAAATCTTCAAGATTTTAGTGTTACTTATTGCTAATTAAATGTACTGTTTTATCACAACACACTGTACTTCTCCTCTGGCTGATTCCACTGTAGCCCTGGCAACATTTCATGCATTGTACATTATTCAGACTTACTCTCTGTTGTTCCTTCCTATAGTCCTTTTCTTCCACACTCATTCCCTCACTTAAAAAATCTTTTATTTAGGGGGCATGCTGTTCAAGCATATGTTATTGTCTGAATAATTTTCTTACTACATCTGGAATTTTCCCAAAGCACTTTAGACACCAACAAAAATGCAAGTTTAAGAATAATGAAACCAACACCCCACTAAAGATTCAATAGTAACAACCCAATGGAGTAGACTGTATGCACATCTAGTCTTACATTTCTGGCCAGTGTTTTCATCTTACCATTGAAATGTCTTCTCTTTTTGATCAATGTTCTCAAAATATTGAGAATAATCATCATAATAAACTGGTGTAGTTTCTTTACCATTATGAACCACAAACTGCTATTTATTAGGAATAAACTATACTTTAAATGTATATTATTAAAGTATGCATGCAGCCTGCATATGTATTTATATGTACTCATATATATATATATATACATATATATATGTATGTATATATATATATATGCCCATGCATATGTATTCAAATGTATTCACATGTGGCTACTTAAATTAAGATTTATATTGTTATGATTTCTAAACCTGTTTGATTGCTATTTTGGTATGTACACAAAGAAATGCTGTTACAGAGTATGTAATTACATACTTGTACTAGTAATGAAGGAATTTGACATGAAAGTCTGGACATGGAATCATATGTCATTATAAAGATGCACCAAATGCTTTTTGAAAAATTCCTCTCTTGAACTTCTAAACCTTGGGGAATAGCAGTGCCCATGAGTCTGCTATTTATCATTATAGGCATATTATCTGTGAGTTTCATGAGCTGGGTCAGATCTTCCACAATGTATATTAAGTTCATTGAAAAATATAAAGACTTTTCTTTTGTGTGTATTAGCCCAGGGTAATGTAATTCAAACATTAAAATGTTAAGAATTTCCAAGACTGTTACCATTTAAAAATCATTTGTTTAAAATCCACATATCATACCTTATCTGTAATTTCTAGAAACAACTAAAATGTTTATATTACATTTTCAGTGAGGAATTTAATATCAGTGGCAAGTTTTCAGTGGTTTCTCCCATGTTCTATATGTTAAGTTCACAATCTTGTGCCGTGTTATATTATTACATATCACAAGACATTTAAATTCAGCTAATATTTACAGTACAAATGAGTCAGGGTCTCCCTGTAGCCCCAGCTGGCCAGGAAATCAGTATGTAGACCAGACTTGCCTTGAACTCACAGAGATATCCCTACCTCTGCCTCTTGAATGCTGGTGTTAAAGGCATGCCCCACCACACCCAGCATGCAGCGCGCACACGCACACACACATACACACATTTTCATTTATTCTTAAAACTTGAAAAAATAATTTCTTACCTAATCAAACATTTTAGAAATGTTATGATTTTTTTGCAGTGCTGCATTCTTTCAGATGCATTTTCATATTTTAACTCAAAACTTTTAACTTCAAAACACTGAAATAATATTGGAAATTAATTGACTTGGAAGATGAATTAACAAATCTCTTTCTAGTGCCCTTTTTCCTGTAAGTCTGATCTTTGGCACTTATGATTGTTCCCTCAATGGTCGTACTGAGAACAGAATGAGGAGAGAATATCAAGAAAGTGTTTTAAATAAGTCTAATTTGTTTTTTAAAAAGGAAGAGAGTTTTAGAAGGAAAGTATCACTATCTGACTTGATTTCAGATACCACAGGACACTTACACCATCATGTAACAAGAAGAAATCATGTGCTCTGTAATGCAGTTCTTCATGATTGTAGGTCCAGACTAGGCCAAAGTACAGTGGAATCTTCTCCCTGTTTTTCTTTGGATGGAGGTCACTGGCAGGCCAGAGCAGGGAACTGCACAGCTAATGTCAGTGAAGGCTTTTGAGCTGGTGCTAAGTGCCATGCTCGAATGTTGACAATATTTTCAAACTCTGTAAAAAACTTTAAAATTCTTCAAAACATGTGGACAATGAAATCTCTGTCTAGCTCCTTTAATACCTTTTCCTATTAACACAGCAGTGAAGGGCATGGACTAAGCCGAAAGCACTCACACGTGCAGATGCATGTTCCCAGCGGGGTTCCCTTCGTGCTCAAAGCTGTGGTTTGGTGAAGGACTCTCTCATGTGTGTAGTTGTTTTCATTTTTGAGCTTGTCACAGCATGAAATCAGTGTCTCACTGAGAGCAGTTGTTTTTAATACCCTGAGATGTAGAAGCTAAGTAATTTAAATGTCTGATTATGCAGAAATATAGCTCAAGAGTGGTTTGTATATTCATATTGATTCAAGTTATCAAGGAATAGAAAAGTTAGCATAGAGCAAATGGTCTGCAGTTAAGGGCATTTGTGAAACCTGTTTTCTTTATTTCCATGTTTTTCTAGAACAGAATAAACAATTTCTTTGTTGGAAACCCATAAATATGTAATATACCAATTATTACATATCAAAAAATTCCTTGTATCAAATAAAGGATTTCTATTAAGATGTCTCTCTTTCTCTGTGCTTAAACTATCTCAGAACCGGCTGGTGTGGAAATGTTTAAGCTTTGTCCTCCCTTCCTTCCTTCCTTCCTTCCTTCCTTCCTTCCTTCCTTCCTTCCTTCCTTCCTTCCTTCCTACCTCCTCCTTTCCTTCCTTCCTTCCTTCCTCCTTCCCTCCCTTCCCTCCTTCACCTTTGTTATAATTCCAAAAACTGATACTTGTTTTTCTTCTACACAGCCTCCACTACATCATAAACAGAAACAGAAGTTACTTTCTCTAGATTTTCAAATCTGTACACTCAATTTCCCTAAGAAAAGGAAAGATGAGACAAAACCCTTAAACTGGCATGTGATAGGAGCACTGGATGGAAAGCCGCAGCTTTGTGATACTTTGGGTCAAATTTTGTTTTGGCATTAAGCTTATTTTACAAAAATCGGCATATTAAACTGAGTAGAGCTTTCTCATGAAAACTCAATGAGCAAAATATGAAAGGAACAGTCTGGTAATGTTATAGGGCCAAGCAAGGTGAAGGTTTTCTTGCCTTGTGGCACAGCTGATAAAACAATTGAACAGCTTCCAAGATTCCTCAACTCCAACTTTGTCATTTATTTTTCTCTGTCATTTTTTTTTCCAGTGGGGAAACAAACTCGCTTATTTCATGAAACTCTGAGGTGGCAAAGCTGTACTTTACATGAAAGAAAAACATTTTTTGAGTGAATTGCATGTGGAAATACTCCAGCAAGCCTACTCAGTGCAATAAGTAAGACTTATTTACTAGAAGAGCTGAATAATTTCCAGAAAATTGAAAAAATCATAAGAAAAGAAATATCTGTCATATATTTTTAATCGGGGTGTTAGAAATCTCGTAAATGATTAAGTGTTTTAAATAGAATAGTCTCTATACTCCTTAATACACAATTTAAAAATTCCTGATATGCTTTAGAAAAAAATCTATGTTGCAAGTAATTAATATATGTGTAGCAGACTTAACATAACAGCTTTGTTTTATTATTTAAACAAATCCCTATTCTGTTTTTATTTATATTATAGGTCATTCTTGTTGAAAACTTCAATGAATTTGCAAACATTTATTGTGTATCTGCATTTTTCTCAAAATTCTCATAGAGATTTAACAAACTCCCTAGTTTACCATCTAGTTGGGTAGATATAACCAAAGCATAGTAAACAAATATGCAATAGCATATATTTGGATTTCTGATTTCTTGATTAAAATATTTGAGAGAAAATATATTCAACTTGATGTATCTGGTAGGTAATCAGTAATAATTTCAGAAGATGATGCAGCCATGAAAACATAGAAATAAATGAAGGTATGGGGCAATGGTAGTGGAGACAGAAGTTAAGTTAACATAGTGCTGTGCTGTTTTAAACTTGTATGATTCTAAATTTTTAGTCACATAACCAATAATAATGCTTTCCATTTATCCCCATTATTATATGGTATCAAGATCAAGTAAACAATATGGTGGTGATAGCACAGAAAAATTTAAAATATTTTGTTCAAACTTTAAAAATTTTAAGTTAATAGCTGAAAAATTATTAAAATAAAGTCAATCCCTTCTCAGAAGAAGCCCTGTGTGCCAGTCTCTCCAGAAGCCCTGTGTGACAGGCTGAACTGGCTGTAACTCTCTAAATCTGACCCTATGAAACATGGTTCTGGAGAAAATAATCTCCAAAAGGAAATGTTTTTCAATTCCTTAAATTATTACTCTTTGTCAAAAATCATAGCATTTTCTGTAAGAGACACTGTTAAGGTAAATGAAATCCAATCTGTAGACCATTCAAGCAGTAGAGGCCCTTTAGTGAGCATGATCACATGGTAATTTTCACCTCCATCCCTCCCATGTATTACCACTGTTCACTGTGTTTTTTCTCCTACTTATTGGTCACATGTACATAGGTTTTTCTTTTTTTCCTGCACATAACTTCATTGACTTTAATCAGGTTTTCTACTCCTTTTTTTAAGCACAGGTCACACAGCACCCTTTATTTCCACATTAAACATGCCATACTTAGTCGTGGGACTTTGTTGTCATAACCACACCTCCATTCTGTACATTCTAACATCATCTCTTCTTGACATCTGTAAAAGATCATCCTGGGAATAAATTGCTAGTCGGGTGTTCTGTGAGGTACAGAGAATATAATTGTGCATCGTGGAGAATGGGCAAGTCGCTGCAGCTGTAACTGTGAGAGTATCATTTTGAAAAGAAGACATATAAATGTGTGGCTAGTTTGAAGATGTGTTCACTTCACTTTGTACACTCCACGTGGATCTACACATTTTTAAAAAGGTCTTGTTTACGATATGTCCTTAGGAGCAAGATAGTTTCTTGAAGTTAAAGAAGAATCTGTAAATAAACAATATTGAACAGAGAATGTATGGTCTAAGCAAAAGCAGCTTTCTCACTTAAGTGTTAAATTTGTGAGTTATGTGAGTGTATGATCTTTTTCTTTTAGCTGGAAAATATAATTATGTCTGCAAAAGTTGAGGTAAAATGAATACATATGTAGTGCATCTTTTTATTAGTGCATCTTTCTAAGTCTAAAAATGTCAGCAAAGTAAGCCTTTCCTTCCTCTGTTTTTAAAGGGAATCTTAAAAAAATCAAAATTATCTCCATGTAGACTGAAAATGTAGGTATTAAAGTTTTCAAAGAAACATTGTATATATTATTCCTTAATGTTTTATATAAAAATGTATGTAATAGATTTTATATTGATTAGAACACACAAAAAAGAAAGTGAAACTCATTAGAATGTTAGAGATTTTGAATTGTGAAGGGAAAACTAATTACAAATGAGAGTCCAATTTGAGGACTTTTGAAGTCAGAGTCCCAGTATGACTTAAAACTATCCAAAAGTTTGGATGATATATACTGATAATTAAAATAATTACTCTTTTTAATTACTTTTATTATTCACACTGTATGTGTACATGTATTTATAGATTTAGTCATTAAATATGCACCTTTTAAGGTGTTGAACACAAAATTGAAACTAAGCATAAATTTAAAATAGGACCATATAAACATGAATCAAATTTCTGAAGTATTGCATCTTCCCACATGCCACTGAATCACTGAGATGTGTTGATAGCATTTCAAATAACCCTGAATCTTAAAGGTTTGTTCCTTTCTCATTTTTGAAATCAGATATCCTTGTTACATAATGTCACTGAAGACATGTGTACATTAACAATTATAGAGGATGCCAAATTTACTAGGCCAAATACTTTAATATTTTTATCATCTCTATCCTCGCTGCTTCCCTCTTATGTTCTTAGTCAATTATTGTTTACATTCTGAAATATTCACTGGACATGTGCACACACAAACACACACACACACACACACACGCACACACACACACACACGCACACCATACCGAAGATTTTTTTCTTTGGTCAGTTAATCTACTTTGTCCCTCTTCTCAGTCTCGGCCCTTTTCTAATAATATGATTATGATTTTTTTATTTACAAATAATTTTTGTTCTTTTTACTTTATGAATAGAAATCCTGACTCTGCAAAGTCTATATTTTAAAAATTCTAATAAGCAACTGTTTAAGTAACTTGGAAGTACCTAAAGCTTTTATCACTGGTATTCTATCTAAAATTCATTTGCAAATTTCTAGGGGTTGCATATAATAACATATGATATTTGTATTTAATATTTGTGCTATTAACAGAATTATTAATGACCAATTAATAATTTAGTGTGTATAAAATGTATTATGTGCATTATTTTATAATGTTTTATTAGTTTTCTTGCCATACTTTAAAGTTTGGCTCTTCCTTTTAAAATATCCATTTATTCAGAGTAGTATTTAAAATGGTTAATGTTGGTGTTTTTCAAATATTTCAGAGACCAAGTAGTCATTGACATCACTGGCAATAAGTCATGACTGTTCCTGCTTAAGAGCATGACAGAAATTAAAAAAAAAAATTCCTAAGGGAAAATAATATTTTTGTTTATTTTTGCATCTTATAGGAAGTTCCAGGCCACAGATTTCTTGGCATCAAACCCACTGCATTCTATTTGTGCTTAAAAGACCTTCATTCATTTAGTTGGTAGTTTACATTGGCGTTAATCTAATTACACTCCGGTTGTTTTGAATTTAGTTTAGATATGCCATAAGTGATTCTATTTTCAATAATCATGCCAAAATTACAAAGCAGCAGTCAAGGGAAAACTTTTAAAATAAACAAGCCCAGGAACAACCAAACTCTTGTGTTTTTCATGAGTGTATTCCAAAATATAAATACATGCTGAAAAGTTTTTCAAAAAAAAACAAAAATCAATGAAAGATACTGTACTGATGAACCACAATCTTTTCATGCCAGAATTCCTAGTATTCCATGTGATTGTTGAAACGAAATGAAAGAACACTCAAAATAGAATAGTTTTGTCCCTTTTCCCTGCTTCTAGCAACTATGAGTGTGTTTTTTAGCAGGATGATAATTGTAGGGACATGGACAGAAAGAGAGCTTAGGAAAGGGAACAGATGCAGGTATGAAATGCCAAGCTCCGAACTGCTATCCTGTATCAGCTCATGCAAGTGCTGCCAAATCTGTGTCTATTCCCAAAAGGGAGATTTACATATATAGTTTGGAAAATATGTCCTTGCTTCCTGTAAGTGTAAAATAGAAACTTCAGTCTCCCTATCCCCTTATTACAGGATTGTTCATCTGATTTGTTGTATGCCTTGACTACGTGTGTAATCTAGGAATATACTACATGCTGTGCAGACACAATAAACTTGTGTACCTAAAATAAAAATGTGATTGGAAACCAAACCCACAGCTGGGCCTAATAGTGGACATCCCTATACCCAGGAAGCAGAGTCAGGAGGATCGTGAGTTCAAGTTCATCCTAAGTTACATACTGAGATGAGTTTGAGGAAGGCCTGAGCTAGAAGAAACCCTGTAAAAACCCCAACCTAAAATATTATAGTGTTACTTAATGTAATTTTTTTAAATTTTATTTATTTTTTTAATTTTATGTGTATGTGTGTATTGCCTGCATGTAGTAAGTGCACCCTTGTCGTGCAGTGCCTACAGAGGTCAGAAGAGGTTGTCAGGTCCCCTAGGACTGGAGTTATGGACAGTTGTTAGCTGTAATGTAGGTCCTGGAATTCAAACCCTGGTCTTCTGCAAGAACAACCAGTGTTCTTAACTGCTGAGCCATCTCTCCAGCCCCTATGGTGTTACTTATTATAATTTTTTAAAATGTTGGTAATACAATTGTAAGAAAGTTCACCAAAGTTCTAGTATTTTTTTGAAAAAAAAATCTATTTTAATATAGCAAGCATTCTTTTTTGGTTTGGTAGATTAAAATAAGTAACTAAAACTGGATGACTTTTCTGTCCCTAAATATCTACTGATGTACTTGGTGGGGAATGGAGGAGACAGAGTTGTAAAGGTGTATATTCCCTTCACCTTTCCTTCCACATGAGTCCCACCATCACTACCACCTTCCTCTTCCTCCATGCTTAAAGTTTGTTTTTAGAAATGAAATTGGTTATCACAATACTGCACCATTTTTGATCAGTACAGTGCAATAGGGATACCATCTTAATTTTTGCACAAACCAGGCTTGGCAAAATGTTGGTGCATTTCCATGAGACATTAATCTTTCTTGACACCAGAGTGTGACCTCTTCAAGGGCCTAATACCCTTTACCTTGCCTGAGGTGCTTAAATACCTCTCTTCTTCCACATAATAGTATAAGCTTTACCTGTCAATATGTACTCCTGGTTTAATAAAACACAGACCAGATGGCAAGGCTGCAATTCACCTACAGCTTAGTTTGCATTTCTTACTTTTGAAAAAAAAAATGTTTCTTTATTATTTCAAAGAAACACTGCTTAAATCGTTTTCTTCTGTCATAAATTCAATAATGTGAAATGAGAACAAGTCAAACTTCACATTGCAAAGTATTTTCTGATATTTGTTACTTGTGCCTATATAGGACTGCCAATTACATTTATTAGCCTTCAATATTAAACAGCTGGCAGAATTCCATTGTATATAAATAAGACATTTGAGACCTGGACAAGTGCCATTTTGCACGCAGCCAGCTGGTGCTTTTTATAGTTTCATTCAGCCTAGCTTTCTGATTCCACAGAAAAGTCTGTGTTTAGGTGAATGACAAGAGGGAAACTTGTTGTGAATTGGGAATTCTATAGGAAATGCATTGTGTAGAAGTAGAACATCTCAAAGACATGTTAAACCAAGGCATGGAAGGCTATGTACCTGTTTGTTGAAGGGAATTTGTTAAATTTTTTGTTACCTGAGATATGTTTTGATTCTTTAATTATCTGTGTGTCCATTTTTAAAGAGTGCTGCATTATCTATGAAAAGTCAATTTCTACTTTAGATTTCCTCTTTTAATAAAACTTTATTCTTTTCTCATATTCATATCAATCCTAAAAAAAAGTATTGAACTTAATATGCAGTTTACTTTCTCACTTTATAAGGTGAATATATTTTGGAGACAGTTTAGAACTTAATTTTTCTCTTTTCTAATATTTTAACATTCATGTCCTTCCTTTGATGAATTAGTATATAAGTCCTTTTACCTATTATGCCAAATTAGTGTTTTCAAAAAATAAAGTATTTATAGTATACTTGGTTAATATATTTATAATAAATTTATGAGGTTTTTATTGCATTGATGTGATACAAAGACAAATGCTTATAAAGTGACTTTCTTAATTGATAATATAATAAATATGAACTGCTATTTTAAATTAAATAAATTCAGGTTGATAAATATCACCATCAACTTAAAGCATTTCCTTATTTTAATCAGCTGTATATCTTAAAAGTAATTGCTATCATACAAAATATTTGTTGATATCACTAGTGTAGGAGGGTGTATATGTGTAGTGGGTGTGTATATAAAAGTCTAACATAAGCAGTATCCTTGTCACTGGAGACAGTTATCTGGATAACTCACTATGACATAGGTTTATGAGTTAAAATAATAGTTGAAGAATGAAATGTTCAAATTGCTGTTGGAAAATGAGTCTATTATATATTAACATTTAAAATTTATACCTCAATCTATTTTCTTTGGCAATGTTATGTATGTATAAAACTTTGTCATTGTGTATCCTAATGAAAGTCAATAACCTAAAGATATGCAAGATTTTGTTCCACAGTACAAAGTAGATTAATTTAATTATGAAGAAGAAAGGTATCTGATCTGTAGAATGTCATACATTTTGTGATTTAATGGTTTGCATCAGGAAATGAATAGATTCATTCATAGTTCTCCCTTTTAGTATTCATGCATACTATTTCCTCAAAAAATGTTGTTAAATAACATTTCAGAAAGGAGTAAAACAGCTAGGGTCTCATTTTGTGATAGGCATGCCAGTGACAACTGTGTTATAAAATGAAGTGGCTCAGCCCTTATTCACCTGTCATTCTCTCACTTAGAGGGAGCATTAAACAAAGCTTGTCATTGGCTAATCTCCATTTAGAAAAGTCTTCATTTGTAGTTAGGACACCATATTTGTCATTGGTTTGCTGTCCTTGTCATTTCATCAATGGCTTTTTATGCAGATTCCACTAATATTTTTATTTTTGATAAATGAAGCCTTCCTGAACTCCTTCTGTTTATTTTATTCTTAACTGCAGTCAGTCGTGTTCCAGCTAATATCAGGTAAACTTACAAGTCTTATACTTTATCTTTGACTACTTGTTACTGAATAACATATTCTGGGTGGCAACTCCTCATCAAAAAGCAGGTTCCATAAGGACTTTGCTATCAATTTCTAACTGAGTTTATCCATAGTTTGACTAGGGTTAACTTATATTAGGCCCTCAGTAAATACTATTGACTTGATTAGATGAAAAACTAGTGTTTCCCTCATTGTCTACCCAGATCACATGCCTATATCATAGTATGATATTTATGTGGATTCCAGTCTGCTTAAAAGATGTTTATTAGAGTTTGGACATTGAAGAAGAAAAGTCAG
The DNA here is from genome assembly GCF_000622305.1 of Nannospalax galili. NCBI lineage: Eukaryota > Metazoa > Chordata > Mammalia > Rodentia > Spalacidae > Nannospalax > Nannospalax galili. The sequence goes on from NW_008337147.1 coordinate 9,895,101, forward strand.
AAAGAATGCCAGAGCCATAAGGTAGTGAGCAGAGCTATAAAAGGTCATCTTCTGGCAAGACCTATCTACTGTAATGATGAGCTCATAGCAACTCAGGATGAATATACTGGGTCTGAAAAGAATGCCCCCTACCAACAGCCAATCATGGATGAATGATGATCTTAGGGAGCCTACCCCTCACTACTGATAGCTCCAAGTAGACTGGAAATCTTGCCTTCAGTTGTTTACCCACTGATGACCCCATCAGGCTCCACAGGGCACTTCAAATCCAGTTGTTATGCAGATGGCCCCTATAAAACTAAATGGTTCACAAAGCAAAACCAAAAGTCACAGGAGCCCCTGGAAAAGGGACTGATAGGAATGAGATGTGTGTGTGTGTGAAGAGAGGGAGGTGAGGAGTATATAGGAATGGAAAGAAATAAGAGGAAGAAATAAGAGGAAGTGGGGAAAGATTGATTGCATACATGAAATTATCAAGCAACAAAATCATTAAGTTAAAAATACACAAAAATAGAAGAAAATGAACATGAGTTTTCCTTATGAATATAAAGAAGGCAAAAAAGGAATGATTGATTTTACATTATGAAATTAAATGTCTATCTTAGAATATAACTGATATGAAGTGCAAGTTTACCACTTATGCCCAAGTCCCCAATGTAATTGTATGAAATGTCCAGTTCTTATTCGAGTATAGTATTGAAAAGTGGCTGGGTGTGGTGGTACATACTTGTAATTCCGGCACAGGCAGAGGAGGAACAGCCCTTGCATGGTCAAAGCCATTCAGGTCTAAATGTGATACATATTATGCAGGGCTTCAAAGAAAGACCTTGTCTCAAAAGACACTTCCTCCTCCCATAAGAAAAAAAACAAAACAAAACAAAAACAATAACAAAAGTATACTGCAATCTAGCTCCATTCTGAGCCGAGGTTAGAAAATTATTGTTTCTTTAACATATTTTATTGAATTTTCATTGCTAACCTTCCCTTAACTTGATATACTGCTTTTACTCAAAAAGCAATTCTTGCTTTGTTTTGCAATATTTCTTCCACTCAGCGACCCTTTTAAAAGAATTACTCTAAGTACTCTGTTTTAAAAAAGAAATAGTAAGAAGACATTAATGTTCTCCAATGTATCTGTAATTTATTATTAATATGACTTCTTTTGTTCACTAGCCCTGTTATCTTCCATCCAGACTTAATAATGGAAAACAAATTTTAAACCCAGCAACTTGTATTTAAAAAAATATTTTCAACAGTATCTCTAAGCTGAAAACAGGTATTTATCTCAGTGTGCTGCAGCACCCTGGACTCTGTTAGAGTCCCATTGTTTACTGTCTAACCTTAACACTTTCATGAATCATCCAAAGGCTACATGCCATTTCTTGACTTATGTACCTCATTGAAAACAGATCACACTTTACTTATCTCTTTACCACTTCTGAAAGATATTCAGAAGGAAAATTGTTAACTTTTGTGGACAGGTCAGATCATAATAAACCATATTTTTTCCAATTCTCTTTAAAAATGGTTAGTAGTTAAATCTATGAAACAGACCAGTTATTTGGGAAATAATATACCGAACAATTAATTTCCCATCCGTAGATATAGCCTTTAATTCAATGCTAATCTGCCAAATTTTGTATAAATATTAGAGCATGCAGTATTTTTTGTTAAATGGTTGCAACTAAGTTTCTGAGTGATGTTAATAGCAGGACTATTGTTCTCATAAGATGCAAGTCTAAGTTCAATGTCAGAGATGTAAGTTCTTCCCAGAGGCCTTGGGAAGCATCTTATCCAGGCCTTTCTTATGGTTTGTAAATGTCTGTCATCTTTCTGGGTCTCTAAATACCCTTCCCTCTGTGATTGTGGCCAAATATTTTCTTTTTAAATGATCCCCAACTACATGGAGAATGTTCACTCCTGAAGATTATGTAATTTTTGTCTTTGGGAAAGTAGACCATTTTTGAGGAAAATAATTGTTGAATATCCCCCAAGGCCCACGCTTTAAAGGCTACATTTTTACCCTGATCCTATTGTGAGGCAAGTGAAGGTTTTGCAGGGTAGAGACTACAGGACAATCTTTAGGTCATGAAGAAAATGACTTTAAAGGGAGCTCTGGGACATAATCTCCTTCCTCATTTCCTTTCTGCACACAGAGCATGAAGTAAGTGCTTTTGTTATGCCATGCACTCCCACCTGAACATGTGCCCTCACCACATGCCCAAAGCAATATGGGCTCAAAGCAATACGACCTTCCTATCATGGACTAGAAGTTCCAAACCTGTGACCCAAAGGAAACCTTTCCTTTTTGTCAGATGTTTATCACCAGTATTTTGTTGCAGTGGCAGAATACTAACTCATATATCAGTGCAGTCCTACGCAAGTCATGCAATAGTAGAGTACAGCTATGTAAGATGTGATGAAACCCTAGATGAGTTAATAGCAGCAAATGACCTTTCATAGAAGATAGCAGTCAAAGTGCCATTTGAATTGTATTGCTCACTGAGCATACATTAGTATGAAGCAGATCTCAGAAAAGAAGAATTTGGGTAAAATGTAAGTGGAATAAGTCAGAGTTAATGAATAAATTAACCAAAAAAATGAAGAAAAAGTAAGATGTCAAACCAAGCCTACAGGAAAGCGTGCGTCCTTAGACAGGGTGCCTGAGTCCAACCCTCTTTCCTGTTGGTTCCTTGTGTGACTTCATCCCTTCCTTAAACTATCAGTAGCTCACTTTCTCATCTGTTGGATTAAATTGATAATCTTTCTTTTGTGGGTTATCAGAATTATATAGATTTGATAATCTTTCTTTTGTGGGTTATCAGAATTATATAGATTTGTGACCAAAGAAAAACATTTAGCGCATGATTATATTTGGGGCAAGTCAAATCTGGAAAGACACTAAAGTCTAGAAGAATCTAGAATTGCCCTAGACACTCACTATAATGTATAGTATTCCTTAAATTAAAGCTAACATCTATAATAGATAATTATTGATATATGAATGACATACAGTGGACCCTCTGAGATCCAGAGTGATAAGGCTGAGATGTTAATTATCATCAAAAAAGCTGGGTCAAGATTATAAGTAAGGAAACTATAATAATAAAAATAAGCATAACAAAGCATTTATGCTATAAATATTGAAGAAATACATATGGAATTAGTTTTCTAACACCTAACATAAAATTGTCTGGGACATCCCATCACAGTATGCTCCTTCCGTTGTCCTTAAAAATATTTGTGAACTAGAGAGTTCATACTGTTTTTTTTTTTTTCACTTTAGTATTAGACTCCTACCTAGTTCCAAGTACTGACTTGGATTCTATTTAGACTAGAGAACCTAATTCAGGGACCAATACTCATACTATGTTTGGTGTCATGTTACCTTAGATATTAATAATTATATTGAACTATTAATATTAATACTGAAATTTAAATTTTTTATTTGTTACTATTGAAAAAATAACATTTACAGGCATTCTTCTAATCAAGTACACATAGATGTTTTAAAATATATTGGCTGGAGAGATGGCTCAGTGGTTTGATACGTGTGCTGCTCTTCTAGAAGACCCCGAATTTCAGCCCCCAGCACCCAAGGGGTGGCAAGCAATCACCTGTAACTACCATTCCAGGGGAATCTTACCCCTGTAGCCATTGTGGACACCTACTCACACTCACACACACACACACATAATTACAAAATGATAAATAAATATTTAAAAATATGGCCTGGAGTTGAAGAGTGAAAGTGGGAGTAGATATGACTGAAATACATTGAATACATGTATGAAATTCTCAAAGAAATAATAAAAATATTATACTAAAAGTATATATAGATTGAAGGAGGAAAGCAGGGACCAATTATATGCTGCAAAATCTTTTAATTTCTCTGTGACTATCCTCTGAGAGCTTTTCTAATAAATGGACACTAGTTTATCTGGATTCTAAATAAAATGCAAATGCATGAAGTTGCATTTTATATTCATCTAAAATTTGAAACTTCAAATTATGTGAAGTCTGGAAGTTCTCTTTTGATAAAATATGGAAAATCTAGACTACGGATTAATAAGTGGCTAAGCTGTGAAGAATCAATGACTTTGCAGTTTCACTTGTTGACCATAAAATTTCATCCCCAAAGTTTTATGTATCAAAATACCACTCCTAAATATTTAAAAACTACTCCCTAAAATTCATACGTGCCTTATCATTTTTGTGGGATAACTGATAACTGAAATTTTCAGCATGTGATTGCAAAATGGTTCTCCATTCTCCATAATTTTGTTGTTGGATTAACTAGGGTTTTTAAAATAATTGTATTACATTAAATTATGTTGTGAATATCTTTCTTAAAAGATATTCATATTTTTTCTTAAATTTTTTATCTTAAAATTTCCAGTATGCTTACCTTCTATGTAAATATTACATAAACAATATGCAAAAATCTTTCCAAGTTCATAGTATTTAGATTCATTAATTTTTAATGTTTTTAATTCATCCTGAATTGATAGGTGAAAATAAATCTTATGCTTATTAGTGGAGCGTGATATGTTTTGTGATATATATCTATATACAGCTTATGTTTATATGCTATATTTTTAATCCAATAAGTATACCAACATATCTATCTCCTTAATTATTATCATCTCTTATGAAACTTTCAAGTTCCTTTTCTTAGATGCATAGTACATTATAATGCAGTTTCTTGTTGCACATTAGTAAATCAAAACTTCCTGCTTCAAACTATAATCTGAGATGATAAAATTTTATTAATGTCCCATGTTCACGCAGCCATTTCAGATCCTAATTCCTTTCACTGTTTTTACTTCTATTCATGTAACCCTAGATAGGAAACTGAATACACTCTTGTGAATTATATCTGAACATAGGAAAATTTTCAAAGCCAAAGATTTACTACTATTTATAATTATCTCTAGGTTACAACTGAAATAAGCCCATTCTCAAATATTCTTCCAGAAATGTAACTTTGTTCTAAAAATGCTAATATTTTAAACTTTACTTAAATTCTCTGTAGCATATATATTTATATGATTATAATTTGGGATTTCAAGGGATAACTTGTTCCATTTGAAAGCATAGGAGTGTCCTATTCCTGCTTTTGTCTAAGGCTTGTTAATCTTAGCCTGAAGCTGAATGGAGTTCTCATTTAAAGTTTCCTATTGACTACTAATGGGTCAATGTCTTACTAAAAATAATTCTCAACCGAGCTTAGCAGTAATAATTTGATATATTCTCACTAACATCAAATGTAATCTTTTTGGCCTACATTGATGCAATAAGACATTGAAACAATTCTCATGCTCATTGTCCCTTCCTTCCTCCATGACTCTCTCTCTCCCTCTTGTGTCAAAGCCTCAAGGTTTTTACCTGTTGTATCTATTGAATCTTTCTGTTTAATAATAAATTGTTTTAAACATGGTTATTGCTTTAACTTCTTGGCTCCACTTTCCTCAGTTTTATGAAGTTTGAGAGAATTCCCTGCTACCTAAGTAAGCATCCTCATCCATATCCTCTTTCGTGTCCATCCATTCTTCTCAGACTATGTTCATTTCACTGTAAACTGCTCTCTGTATTATACACACAGTACCTAAAACGATCTTCCTTCCGATATCTCTGACACCATTTCCCATGATTGGACTCCCATCTCTAATTATTCCTTTCTCAACAGTAAACAGCCTGCTTAACTTGAAAAAAAAATAATTGGGGGGGGTGTTTCATGATAAACACTTGAAAAG
>NW_008337147.1:9900945-9920947 GCF_000622305.1 Nannospalax galili
TTTATTTTACCAGGTACTCATTCTTTCTACCCTCTCAATGAAAGCATTTCAAAATGCACTTTCTGAAATTCCTTTCCCTTACACTATTTTTTGTTTAAAAATTTCCTTAAGTATTACTAAAAGTTTTAATTATGTAAACATGAATTTCTACTCTTAAGTTTGTTTCTTGACATCATGATGATATACTAAATTTGAAAGCATTTCTGTTTCATACTGGCATATCAGACTATACCAATATTAAATGAAGTTGTCCTCTGTCTCCCATAACTTTCCCTCATTTTGCTGTGCTTTCTGTTAATATTATTTACAAATCACTAATACAGATTATCATTATTTTTCCCATTTTATGGATACATAAATTAAATTGTTGCTTATTAGCTATCTTAAATACTGAAAAGCAGAACTCAGCTTCAAGCCCAGAACCTGTCTATTTTTATAGCTTAGACCCCAGTCTGGAATCAGCAGGCTGTACAAGGACAGAAAACAGAATGTATCTATGCCGCATGGCTGTGCAAGACAGGCTCAGAAGCATCTGCACTTTCAGAAGGTGTAAAACAACTTAGACTTCAGAGACATGTTCTCAAGAGTCTCACTTATCCGGTTAAAATGTAAACTTGCTATCAGGTCTATAAAGCATAACACAGGATCCATGGTGACACAAATTAATGTCATTTCCGTCTCTGTGAGTGCTGCACAGGTATATTGCAAATTGCTATGAATTGTGGTGGCTGTGACCTATTATCGGAGCAGGAAATTACATGGATCTCACAGCTGATCTGAAGTGTACTGCTGTCACTGCAATGCATTAATTTCTAAGTCGTTGGCCACTTGTAATAATTCTGTAAATGTCCATCTTAGCAGTTCCAGTCTAGACAAGGTAAGCCCATGTGCATGGAATTTTCTCCTATAATTTTCAAGCAGTTATACTGAATTCTAAAATTACATTTTTATTGGACAATTTCACCTTGAACATTTTTTTCTGAGAACTGGAAACATGATAGCCTTGTTGTCTCACTCCCTAATATTTAAGAGAAATATTTTCAAACATAAAGCACAGCCATTTAGCAATATATGAACAGAAAGGTGGAATGTAACAATCCCTAATGAACATCGCACTGTGTTTTCTTTCTCCCCAGCTCTTATAGAAGAGGTATTCACCATTCTATGACTTTCCAACTATATTTTTCTTCTCAATGCTGAGGTAATTTTCAGATAACAGGAAACTTCATGTTTAGAGTTTAAAATTAAAGTATCCTTTACAACAAACTTAGATACAGTATATTACTTACAATACCATGCATCTATACTGCAAAGGAACCTTTGCTTATCCTTCCCTTCATATTGACATTTATAGGAAATGTAAATTCAAGTAACAGATTTAATTGAACATGTTTGTTAGGCACGGTATCTGAAGGTAAACCTTATACTTTATTGTGTCATATCTCTTGCATATCAATTCCACTGGATAGGAGCTCCCTTATGTCTTTAAGCATTTTTTCATCATTTACAATGTACTCTCTTTTTCTATAATATTGGGTCTTACATGTTTACATTGTTTATCTTACGTAATTCTTCACATCAACTCCAAAAATTCTTGAATTTAGTGACATGTGATTTCTAGAAACTCATCTCCTTCTCATTCTGTCTCTTTAAAATAAACTTGTTGTGGGCCTGATATTCACTCAAGTAAGGGTACTCTCTGAGATATAACTAAAACTATTGACTGTTTTTAATGCAATGTCTTCTGTAACCAAAAGCACATTTCTGTGCTTTGTTAATTACATATGTTTGACATTTGACACATCATATGCCATTTAATTTTATTAAGTCTGTATGGAGTAGTAACTTAGTTTTAGGCACCTGTGTTTGGAAGGGAAACTGATCCAAACCAGGAACCATATAAAAGAGAAAATAACAAAAACCGAAATCCATAGAGGGTTGAAGATATGGTACACTGCATGAAGATCTGATTTCGAATCCCATCATTCACGGGAAAGTTGAATGTGGCCCAATGTGAACCTATAATCCTAGCACTTTGGAGGGCAGAGACATGAGGACCGCTGTGTTGACAACCTAGCTTCAGATTCAGTGACAGATCCTGTCACAAAAGAATATTCTGGAGACAATAGAGTAGGACAAATGTCATCCTGTGTGTTGTTTACATGTTTTGATGTTGCAGGTTTTACATTTGGCTCTAGTTAGAAGTAGAAGCCCCAGGATTAGATTTACTTGGTTTGTTGTTATAATGCCTTTCAATTCCTTGTGAAAGGTCAAACAGGTTTTGTGAGCAGGCTTCTATGTAAGGCTTGCCTGGAACTTTGCAAATGTGGAGTGTGAAACCAGAGAGGATGAGGGCTAAAAATGATACTTTGTGGACCTGGAAGTCATGGAAGGTGGTAGAGTAGCACCCTTTCAAGTCAGAGAAGTTAAAGACTTAAAGAAGTTAAAAATCCAGAAGGCCAAGGGCAGACAACATTCATTGGTTCTGAAGCATATGAGTTTGTTAGAATTATGAAAGTCACTGGATATTAAACACCACAAAAACAAATGAGAGGGACCATCAAGTATATGTTTTAAAAGTTGTCTGGCTAACATTTAGCTAGGATTGAAAATAAAACCTACAGAATTCATGTAGAGAAGAGACAGACACAGAGGGTCGCAAGAGCTGTGAGGTCCCACCATAGTTCTGCTTAGTCCCAGCTTGGAGAAGAGGAACTAGATTATAGGACATAGTACTATGGAGCTAAAACCTCTGTAGTTCTTACTTGAATCTGGAGTTTTCATGAAACTAAAGAATTGGAAAGGAAAATGGACAAATCTGTGAGTCTGGCTCAGATGTGTTACATAAAATAGAGACAGAACCCAATACAGGTGGTCACAGGGGACCCAAGGATCCCATCACTCAAGATGTCTGGAGGTCCTGTATCTTTAATAGCATCCTGTTACAATTGCAGAAAATTACAATGCCTGTACAATACCCTGAGAACCCTGAACAAGGACATTACATCACTCCATTCCTGACTTATGTACTCACTAAAACCTTTTGTTGCATTTCCTCACTGAGAGTCTCTGGTCCTTTCACTTTTTTACCGACTTCAGCTCTTTTCAACATGCTTTACCTAAATAGGGCCTTTGTCCTCCCTGTTAGGTGGTTTAGTTAAATATTTAGTTAGGTGGTTTTAATATCATTATCAAATTTCTTTTTAATGCTTAGAGTTTAAAGGTGTGTGAGGGCACAAATACATAGCAGTTGTTACTAACATTCCTGGCTCTGCTTTCTCAGCCATGTCTCTTTCTGTCAGTTTTCTCCTTTGACTCTGGTTCACATCTTGTCATCAGTGCTGACTTTCCATCTTTTCTCTGATCCTTTGGCTGTAGCATAATGTTACTTTATCTCATACAAAATAGAAAATTATATTTTATAATTATATTTGTTTCAAATCCTTTATATTACTTGAATATTTGCATTAGACTATTATAAATATTATATGCCTATATACTTTCTTACACATGTCTACATACATTTGAGACTAAAATTAATAAAACTATTTATGTGGACATATCTGTGCCTATAACTTAGCAGTAGCCTCCTTCCTGTAAGAGATGATGCATCTTCCTGTTTCAAATGCTGCTTCAGTCAGCACTCACATACATCTAGGATGAACAGTGAGGTTTTGCAGTGCATGCAGGCTTGTACAGGGGGAGAACCACATGAGTTAGACTCATGGGTGGAGAAAGGAATAACACGACCCCAGAAGGCAAGATGATTCAACCCTTTTTGATAAATTTTTTTAAGAATAGGAAATGAAAAGAAACATGCTTGATATTGCCAAGTACCATTTATCAATTGTACATATCACCTGCTCTCATTTTCTGTGTCTGCCTTAGGACATGTATCACAGAGGTATAGTATTACAAAGAATATGTGAGGATTGCACATTAGTTCTGACAGTAAGGAGATACGGCAAAGCTGAGCGTTCTTGAAATTTATATAAAGCATGTCATTCCAACAGCAGATTTGTTAAATAATTTTGGTGCTACGTCTCTATTCCCCATCAAATGCTAGAATCAGATTGTCTTTGTTTAGAAATGGTTGGAGATGACAGCCTACCATCACTTACAGGCAATTTGGTCTTCATTACAAATTAATGAAGTGATAATTGCTCCCTGTAACCTTTGCAGTGAAAAGCACAGTGGTGTTGCTTGCATTGTATTCTTGCAAGGACTTGTTCAAGGACTTGTGATAGCTTGCCAAAGTTAAACTACAATGAGAATTCCATAATTAAAATCATCATAAAATTATGAAACTCTCTGTAGAATGTGTTCTGTTGTTTAGCTGATTTGTGCTTATAGCAAAAAATATTTGTAAAGGAAAATTCACTGATCAAAGTAAAAACTATTCTTATGAATCAGTTTTGATTTAAAAAATGTGAAGCCAGTGCCGGGCATGGTGGCACACTCATTTAATCCCAGAACTCGGGAGGCAGAGGCAGGCGGGTCCATGTGAGTTCAAGACCAGACTGGTCTACATAGTGAGTTCCAGGACAGCTGGGCTACAGGGAGACCCTGTCTCAAAAAGACCAAAAAAAAAAAGTGAAACCAGTTGGTGTTTTTCTCAAATCACGGAGTCACAATCTAACTTTCTGTAAGATGGACACTGAATAAATTCACACTTGCTCTCTCTCTCTACTGCACAATACAGTGTAGAGACAATGTAGTAATAGCACAAAACATTGATATTTGGCCGGGAGTGGTGGCACATGCCTTTAATCCCAGCACTCAGGAGGCAGAGGCAGGGGGATCGCTGTGAGTTCGAGACCAGCCTGGTCGCCATAGCGAATCCAGGCCAGCTGGGGCTACAGGGAGACCCTGTCTCAAAAAAAGAAAAAAAAAGATATTTAGCACCAGAAAGTGTCAGAACATCAAGTACAATTCTTTACCCGTTATATTAAACCTATATTTTAATTTTGCTTTGACTGTGAATTTATTATTATATCTTGATGTAAAATCCTTAGAACTGAGAAGCTTCTTCATGCTTTTCTTATATACCTTTAATAATATAATGAATATCTGAAAATGATATTGGTGATTATTGTTTTAAATTGCATTTATTTATCTATTTATTTCTTTTCAGGGGATTGAAGATGAGAAGAAAGCTTTGGGGAGTTTGTTCTCTCTTTTTGCCATATGGCTCTTGAATATTGAACTCATGCCATCAGACTTTATGGCAGGCACATTTATGTACTGAGCCATCTCTCTGGTCCCTATTGATAATTATTAAAAATACAGTTTGAGTATTTTCTTTATTAAATTAATATTCAAATACATCATGTATACTGTTCCTAGGGCTGTCTAAAATGTTCCCAATTTGTTTCTTCATTGGGCTTATCTGGGGCATAGAATGAAGTTAAGCCAATTTTCTTACAAGAAAATAGGTATCCATGTTTCATTCAAGTATTCATGTTTCATTCTTCATGCTGGATGAAGATCATTAAAATAACTAGTGCTTTTTATTCATATTGTCTTGTAATATGGTAGATGGGAAAGGGGAAATACATTTCCAAACTTTGCTTTTTACATTGGTGAAGTCCACAAATTGTTTTTGATAATTTAAATACCCTAAGGCAAATGGTTTATGTTTCTATAACAAAGCTTAAAAGTGAAATAAATGCCACATTTCTTTCTTGTGTGATTACCACCATCATTAATATTTTATCTCATTTTGTAGAGGTTATAAGTTAGAATTCTTACACATCTTTGATACACGTCTTTGATAAACTAAATGGAAATAATGTCAATCAAATATTATTGATTTAGTTAACAAAGACTTAAAGCATTCTTTTGTTGAAAAACAGTGGGAAGAAATTTAAGTACACAATCATGATGGGCTTTGCAGGGATTAATCTACAGCATTTAAAAATTCTCTAATAATGCTATCTTCCAAGTTGCAAATCAAGCACAGGATTTTGCACAGGCTAGGCAAGACTCTGTCACTGAACTATTGACTCTGTCAATAGCCCATAGCCTAGATAAGTTCTTCTTCTTTCACACTCATGAATTATTCCTGCATATATTACATGAAAAGATCATGTTTAATTCAATTCCCAACAGTTTTGTGTTACCGACTATTATAAATAGGAATACCTTAAAAACTAGTAAATTTATTGTGCAACAAAACTAAATTTATCTTAATACATATAACAAGGTGAACTTACTAATAAATATGGCATTTAAAGGGTGATATCATAAACAAAATTTCTAAGAGCAATAGGATTATGTAAGTCATAGAAGAGGAAAAACATAGTCTATAGTGGGTAAACTGTAAGCAAGAGAATAAATTACAGAAGAGTTCATGTGGCTCTTGGAAACAGGAAAATAGTTCCCATTGGCAAATGATCTCTATATTTGAACTTTTACAAAAATCAACATGTACGTGGGATCAGCTTATGAAGAAACACAAATTCAAAACAATAGAGATTGAAAATTTTTGCATAGGTACTGGGGGGCCATAGAAGACTTTGAATCAAAAAACAGAGCAGTAAAGGGCATATTACAAGAAATAGTGGACAAAATTGTACATGAAAATATAAAATATAGAGATAACAGTTGGAAACAGCTGCCATAATCCTTTTATGATCATAAGTAGCATAAATAATATACTATTCAAAATTTCTCAGGATTTGTGCTAAGGATTACAAAATTTGCTGTTTTACATTCTTAACATAAAAGGTTTTTTTGCGGTGAGAAAAGTTCTATTCGTAGACACATAACTAATGTAGTAATAGTAACAACATAGATAATTATATCTTCTTTACAAGTCCAACATGACTACAAAGGCACTAAACTGAAAGGCTCCCTATATTTCCTGTGGCTTTTCATATGTAACCCTGAAGTATTTACCTTAGGAAAGGAGTGAGACATGTTTCTGCTTTTACTACTCAGTTTCCTCCCATACTTCCCCAACATAGATCCACTGACATGACAGAGTGCCTTTAAAAATGTCTTGCATATAGATAATGTCATTATTTAGAATCACTCAAATTTATCATGTATCAAATTTACCACAACATGGTTCAAGTTGGGAGAAAAATAATATAGGTGAATATCAGGTGTTGTGAATTTTCATTTTCTTTTTACATAGACAAAAGAAACTAAAAATGTGGCAAAACTTTGTCATTCATTTGAGGTTGGGGTCCTGTAATGTTTGACTAGGCAAAGTGGATTGCTAAACGACCTTTTCCTAAGCATCAAAAAAGCTCAAGGCAAGTGTGCTCATTCAAATGCTGAACTACTTTGTGTCGGGTGAATTCACTGAAACTACAAATAATAAAGAACACATACAAGAAAGTGAGGAGCTGGTCTATATGCTACAGTGAGTAACACTGAGGCTTAGGCTTCTTTATTCTGCAGTTTTAGTGATGCCTTGACAATTTGGCTTCTGTGTGCTCATCATTGTGTTTACCTTACTAATTCTCTCTCTCTCTCTCTCTCTCTCTCTCTCTCTCTCTCTCTCTCGATTCTTCAGTGGGAAGAGATCAGTGGTGTTGACGAACATTACACACCCATCAGGACTTACCAGGTGTGCAATGTCATGGACCACAGCCAAAATAATTGGCTGAGGACAAACTGGGTCCCCAGGAACTCAGCTCAGAAGATCTATGTAGAGCTCAAATTCACACTTCGAGACTGCAACAGCATTCCATTGGTGCTGGGAACTTGCAAAGAAACTTTCAACCTGTACTACATGGAGTCTGATGATGATCACGGCGTGAAATTCCGAGAGCATCAGTTTACAAAGATTGACACTATTGCGGCTGATGAAAGTTTCACTCAGATGGATCTCGGGGACCGCATTCTAAAACTCAACACTGAGATTAGAGAAGTAGGTCCCGTCAACAAAAAGGGATTTTATTTGGCTTTTCAAGATGTTGGTGCTTGTGTTGCCTTGGTATCTGTGAGGGTGTATTTCAAGAAGTGCCCATTTACAGTGAAGAATCTGGCTATGTTTCCAGACACAGTGCCCATGGACTCCCAGTCCCTGGTGGAGGTTAGGGGCTCATGTGTCAATAACTCCAAGGAGGAGGATCCTCCAAGGATGTACTGCAGTACGGAAGGAGAATGGCTGGTTCCCATTGGCAAGTGCTCGTGCAACGCTGGATATGAAGAACGAGGTTTCACGTGCCAAGGTAAGATATTACTCTTTTCCTTCAGCTGAATTTCTCCCCTGTGAGTTTACTAGAAAGCCGTGGAAAGAAATGAACCTCATCTGAACTCACTTGACAGCAAAATATGTCTCAAATTTGCTTGCCAATTTACAAGCTAAATTTGTCCCATTTGACCTGTTGATGCATTGTTTGTTGTAGAATTGTTATGGGTGTAATTTGGGTGTGCTTGCCTGCACCTCATAGAGGTGTCATATGTGCTATTTTTAAAAATTCACTATATTTTTTAATTATTGGTTTGGAAACACATAAACGTGCAGCGGTGCATGTGTGAAGGTCAGAAGACAGCTTGCAGGATTTATTTCTCCTTTCATCATTCCGGGGTGGGGATTAAACTCAGGTTTTCATGCTTGATGGTGGGCATCTTTACCTGCTGAGCCATCCTGCTGGCCCGTATGTGTGACTTTTCAATTTTACTTGCCAGTTAATGAGTTATGGTGGTCTAGCTATAGAAAATGAAGTGGAATATATCTGCATTTTTATATTCAGGGTGGAAATAACTTTGGCACTCAGCTAATTTAATTTTAACAAAATTAGATATTACAGTGACTATATTTGGGTTCATATACTTCATAACAATATTTATTTAATTTATATTTGGTATGATCTGTTCTTCAGTGATGTTTGACTATTAAACAGATGGTTACAAAAAGATTAGTGCTTTAAGGAAAGTTATTTTATTTTTAATACAAGCCTGATGTGAGCATATTTACTTATGTTGGTGTAATTTTTAAGATTATTTCGCTTTTTAATTACCCTAAAGATTGTCTGCTTCTTCCTTGAGTTATATTTAATGTGCATTTTATGCTTCATATGATATTAAAGAATCTGAATTTTGTCATCAGTTTGAATTTTGTTTTATAAAATCTCCTGGTAAAATCACTTAAAAGATTTTTTTCATATAAATTATATGTATCCAGCATATCAGATCATAACCCTACTTAAGTCCAAAATTTGCTATTTACAATTAGGTGAAATTTTATGCATGAATGTACTGAAAATTTTGGTCTTTATTTAAGGGTCTAAACATAGAGGAGAATGCCAGGGTGAAGTCCTGTGGCTCTTGTCCATTGTCAGACTTTTATTTTCTGTTAGACTTTGTGAAGACATTGAGTGACCATTCAATAAATCCATGTAGAAGAATAATATACTTACTCTCTTTATATCTTGTATGATTTTCCCTTTGGTTTCTAGAGACAGGGCCTTTCTGCATAACCAGCTGCTCTTGAATTTGTTATTAGACCATACCTGCCTCTGTCTCATGAGTGGTGTGCAACACTATGTCCAGCTGCCTCTGTATAACTTGTTCTTTAAAAAATTCTGACTAGGGTAAGGAAATTCCACCTTACCCCAGTCAGACTGACTAAGATCAAGAAAACAGATGATACCAAATCTTGGAGAGGATGTGGGGAAAGGGGAACACTCATCCACTGCTGGTGGGGCTGCAAACTGTTTCAACCCCTATGGAAAACAGTGTGGGGAACTCTTAAAAAACTACAAATGAACCTACCATTTGACCCAGTTATACTACTCCTTGGCATATACCCAAAGAACTCGTCCTATCGCAGAACACAAACCATGTTTGTTGCTGCTCTTTTCACAATAGCTAAGAGATGGAAGTGACCTAAGTGTCCCTCAATTGATGAGTGGATAATGAAAATGTGGTTCATTTATATGATGGAGTTTTATTCAGCAGTAAAGAAAGATAAAATCAAGAAATTTGCAGGTAAATGGATGGAACTAGAAATTTTTATACTAAGTGAAGACTCCGAAAAAAAAAATCAGTATATGTTCTCCCTCATATGTGGATCCTAGAACCAGACTCTGATAAATAAGTGTGCAACCGGACAAACATAACTACAGAAACCAGGATAATGGAAAGGAAGCAGGGAGGTAAAGGAAAAGAAATAACTTGAAAGAGAAGAACAATAGGAAACAGGCCTTAATAAGGGAGATATGGATAAATATTGGGTTGGTTTAAGGGAGGGGGAGGGAAGGTTATACAAGGAACCTAGGGGATAAAGGGAAAGAAGGTGCTCAAGAGAGGTAGGACCACAGGAGAAGGGTATTATTACCAGAGAAAGGGGGAAAATGGGGGCACCTTAAGAGGGAAAACCATGATGGAGGGGTGAGACAATGTCAGAGATAAACAATGCCTAGCTAGCTTTGAAAACCAGTGAGAACCATATTACTCCTACAGCCTACTGACAAATTATACAGAGCAGATCAAGAAATATATGTCTAGGTAATGTCTATCTGAGAACAACTGATCTTTGCCTAAGATTTATCTTCATGACACACAATAATTAAAAATACCAGAGTGGTGGAACTAACCTTATTGGGTATTTAACAGACATACTTTAAGGTCTACAATAATTTGGTCAGAGGGACATAAAGGACACTTTTTGCTCCTTGCCCTCCTAGGTCAACTAGTTCCAAGGGACTATGAGCAGCTCTCAAAATGTCTTGTAATGGTGGTGGGTCACCTGTCCTCTTGATCAAGGAGGAGACTCCACCAGATGGACTTGAACTAGTGTCCAGTCTACAAAGAGGAGGGTCAACACAGAGGAATCAGTTCCTCCATGCTTCCAAGCAAAGCCAACCATGGTTGAGCAGGACCTTTGACTTGTCTTCACATAGATGGAACTGGTAAAAGAAAGGAGCCAGGGTCTCCTCCCAAGCCCACATGACCCCTGAGGAACAGATCCTTAAACGGCTTTAAGAGTAAAAATAAATTGGTTTATCTGGAACAACTGTGTGGACTTAAACACCCAAAAGGAAAGTATAACCAAAGATCAAAGGGGCCAATATCATTTCATAAGAGGCCATATGTATACCTAAAGGCTACATAGCAAGCAACAATGCCAGACAAGCGATACCTCCTTCTGAGTTGTTGGCCAGGGTGGCCAAAGGGATTCCCAGATAGTAACCCAGCAGAGAACTGGGAAATTGAACAGCAGACCCAAGTCTTATCCAAAGGAATATAGACAACTGATTACTGCTAGATGAGGAACAGCTGACCCTCCTAAAACAAAGACCTCTAGATAGGCTGACTAGATTCACCAGAAGGACAAGTAGTGGGGAATGGCTGGGAGTGCCAACAACACATCAGACAGTAACAGGGATATCTGAGTATAAGGGCTCTAGTGGGGGGAGGGAGGCTATGGGAGGGTGCTACCTGGGAAGTGGGTGTATAAAAAACATTCTTCAAAGCATAAATATTTGCTCCTTAATAATTAGTAGATGTGAAAAACATTACCATTGAAATCTACCTGATGACTTTATATCCATGCTTAGATGCTAAGGAGCTCAGAAAGTAACCAACTGTTACTAGTAAAAATCAGTTCTATAGAGATAAGAAACACATATGCATATTAGTGTCAGCTGTATTAAAAATGAATTTTTCTGTATGAAACTGTGTTTTAACAATGAAATGGAGATCTTTTTCAAAGTTTAAAACTTCATTTAATTTTATGTCTTATAGGGTTTATACGGAGTACAATGTTGTATAACTGTATTAATTTAACTCTAAACCTAATAATTTACATCCAATTTTAAAAGAGAAGCATCTTAGCTCTGGAAATTGTTATTGAATATGTCAATGCTGTTGTAATGAATTGCCTCTTCTAATCATTTTGTTATGAAATAAATAATTTTAAAAAATTCTGACTAGATCACAGCATTTTCTTTTGATAATACGTATGATTTATAAAAGCATTAAATAAATGCTGGTGAGATGGCATAGTGAGCCAAGTTTTGGTTGTTTACACAGGAGGACCTAATCTAGCTCTCTAACATTCACACAAAAGCCAGATGTGGTGGCGTACATATGTAACTCCAGTGCTGGGGAGGGGAGAAGGAGAAGTCAGCAGATCCTGGACCTGGTTCTTCAGTCAGTCTAGCCAAATCAACAAGCATCACCTTAACAAAAGTCTCTATCTCAAAATGTTAGGTTCACAGTGACAGAGAATGACTGTTGGGGACCCCTGCCGTTCTAGGTCGTAGTCTCTCCAAGTCTGGATAGCCGCAAGCCGCCTCGGCGTTCTTATGCAGAGACTCCCTTTCTCAGTGGGGCGCCTTCCTACTCTCTTCCTGACTCACCTTTGAAGTACCCGTCACAGATACATGTCCTCTGGCATGAAACTGCCAGGTTTTTCAGGCAATGTCTGGCAGCCTGTTGGAAGCCCACCACCACATGTAAATGGGGCATCCTACAAAGCACCTATCAACTAAGGCTTTTGCTACCGCCTCCACACTATAAATATCCTGGTTCCCCCTAATAAATCAGAGCTGAATCACTAAGATCTGGAGCTGAGCTGAATCACTGAATAAAGGAGCTGTACCACTGAGTCTGACTGAGCTGTATCCTGTGTCTTACTGCCTACGATTCAGTCTCCCCGGAGGGGGCTGTCCCTTTGTAAATAACCAC
Organism: Nannospalax galili; assembly: GCF_000622305.1. Classification (NCBI taxonomy): domain Eukaryota; kingdom Metazoa; phylum Chordata; class Mammalia; order Rodentia; family Spalacidae; genus Nannospalax; species Nannospalax galili. Next base: position 9,913,597 of record NW_008337147.1, read on the forward strand.
TGGAGAAGATCTTGCTTTTGCCGTTCTTGCACCTCCCCTCGTGATCCGGTGGCCGACGGATCCCGTCCATAGAGGGAGTGCCGGCAGCTTGGAACGGAACCTGCCCTGGCAGCTGACAGGGGCCGGCAGAGCCGCCAGCATCTGGTAGCCATGGAGAGCCAGGGACCTGCACAGCAGGGACCCGCCCCAGTGGCTCACGAGAGACCCGCGACACGCCAGCAGCTGGCGCTCCAAGATCCCCGCGTGCCCACAAATGACATCAAATATTGACCTCTGGTTTCCAAATTCTCACTCATGCACAAGCACATCCACAAACCTAAGTGCACACTGAAGCACACACATGTTCACATAAACTCAAACATATTAAATAAAATCAAAATTTTAGCTCTAGCTTTATAGCTCCCAATGTTACTTAGAACCTTGGAAATCATCATCAGTTTGAAAGTTCTAAAATTGAAAAGATGTACCAATTACTATTATATTAATTATTGAAGAAAATATTTATATTCCAGTTTGAGTTCTGTTTTATCAATAAAGTATTTATTTTCACATATGATATTAGACTTACTTCAAATAAATCCATGAAAACCTATCTTAAAAAGAATTGAAAACCTTTCCAGTTCACAAACATTGAATTCATTTCTAATCTATTTACAGGAGTATATTGAGATTGTACCCAGGTAAGCTCATCCCAAAGGTTATGGTCTTACTGTCACCCCACACTGAATTCTTGCCATTTTGTTTAATTATGATAAAGAAGAATAAATAAACAGCACATTTATTGTATGGGAGTTAGAGGACAGTAGTTTGAAAGATATAAACCCACAAAGATTTTGCACAAAGTAACCAACTATCTATTTTAAGCTTGATCTGTGTCAGTTTATTTTCCACCTTTTTAATAAAATTATTTTAAAGAGTAGTTAGCAAATCATTTAAGAAGAGCTAAGTTTGGTGACAAGTAATAAAAATCTGGATTTTTAGGTTGACAAGCCTCTTATATGTGCAAAATAGACTATGAGACGCAATTCAATGAGTGTTCTTAATGTTTTTAAACACCCATTAGTACAGAATAATAATGTGCCAGACATGGGAAGAATGTAGATGAATAAGTCATTGTATCTACCTTCCAGCAGTGCACAATCTACTAAGAAAGACAGATATATGAACGAATAATTTTAACCGAAGCCAGACCAATAAATCTTCTATCATGGGTACAGTGTGCCTTGCCAGTACAGTAGAAAAAGAGATTAATTCAAGGATTTCAAAATTAATCATGGGAATTTTTTATTAATTATGGGAAAGCATCGTGTTAATTTAGAACCTTTTGGAGAGAGAAGAAATAGTTGTGCCTGATCCATCTTGCACATTACAAAGGTGGGGGTGAATATTTGTTATCAGATCAGGATATTAAAACCTTAAAACACAGTAGTTGCAGGAGAATGTTGTTTTCCAAGTCTGTGTCACAGTGAAAACTTCAAAAGAATCAGAATTTTATTTCTAGGTCATTTGTTGCCTTTACTAATCTAATATCCTAATTATTTTCCCAATCTAAATAGATAATTGAGACACTTAAATTCAGTGATATGAATGATAAAAATGTGACAGCTTGTATTTAATAGGGAAATTATGTTGTTAAAAATGTTTTGTGTTCAATAAATACATCCACCAATTTTACAGCAATGAATGCAAACAAAATAACTTCCTACAGAGCCAGAATTCAAAACATGGAATTATAGCTGGGCATGGTGGCACATACCTTTAATCCAAGAATTTAGGGGCCAGAGACAGGTTTATCTCTGCAAGATTAAGGCCAGCCTGGTCTAAATAGCGAATTCTAGGCCAGCTGGGACTACAGAGAGACCCTGTCTCAGAAAACAACCACCACCAACAACAGAAAAAAACAGAGAACCAAAGAAAATATCAAATTGAATATTTAAATGTACATAATTTTTACTTCCACAATGATCTAGTTTTTCTGCAGCATAAAAAATATTAGAAATTATTCTTTGTGAATTTAATTCACCACATATGAACCCATAAGATGTGCTAAGTTCAATGTTGAACATTAAAAAGAAAATGACATTGTCATTACTACATTATTTTGGTCTGTACTTCAAAAATGTAAATATGTGGGTCACAGAAATGACTCAGTGGTTAAGAGTGCTCACTAATCTTATAAAAGACAGAGAAGTTCAGTTCCCAGCACCCACATTGGGTGACTCATTACAGCTTTTAACTCTAAGAAATCCAATGGCTTCTTTGGGCCTCCACAGGCCTCCATGCATGCCGCATATATACTCACAAACATGTACACACTCAAATAACTAAATAAAAATAAATCTAAAAATACATGATTTTTTAAAAAGTGTGGGTTTGTATTTTAAATACTTTTGAACACTTCCTGTGACAGAACATAGATTTTTAACAGATTTATTAAACAGAGCTAAATTAAAAATAATTTAGTGTGATGCTCAGGCCTGTAATATGGGTACTCAGGAGGCTCCCTGTTATGAATATGGGGCTGGCCTGGGCCACATAGTGAGTTCCAGGCCAGGTGGGGCTACAGGAAGACTCTATCTCAGAAAAAGAAAAAAGAAAGAAAGAAAAAGTAGACCATGGAAAGTGAGCTACTAGTGTTTTCTCAGAAGAAAATATATTGTTACAGGAGATAAATTAGTTATAGGAAATGAAGATTTTCTACAAAAAGTTACAGTGTTTTGCTCTTTTGTGTATTTGTTTGGGTACAAAATATGATTCCAAGGAAATATGTGTTTTTATACTTCAATGACTAGATGCAGAAAGTAAGATAGGCAGGAAAGAAACAGTGCAGGCAAAGAAGAATTCCATAATTGCATGCCAGGCAAACTGGAAAGGCAGAAAGTGTCTACCCTAGAGGATAAAGAGTACTCACTGCAGCAAATGGGGTGAACAGAAATGCCCACAAGCGCCATCATGGGCATAAACAGATATGAACAAGGCCAGAATAGGTAAAGAAGGTAAGATGTTATGTTTCAATTTGTTTGTTAGAAATTCTCCAGTGCATCAATCACTTCAGTTTTAAGTCAGTTATATCTCAGATTTAACAAGAAGAAAATGCTCTATCTCTTTTCAGTTGCTACGCATGCGGTTTAAACTTGTCTGGGCTCCATTCTAGGATCTGGGATAAATTGCTGCCTCAGTTTTGCAGTATTCGCCTCCAGTGCAGAAGGCCCGGGGTTCAAACCCCGGCACCAAAAATAATCAAAATTATGAAGTAATTTTATAAACCTAAATTGTCAATTTGCTTTCAGATAATCAAAGTTGCACTTTGCCATATCATTAACATCTCTTACATATCAGCTCAAATCTTCATTAATTTTTCTTTTTAGACTTAGAAATGTGGATTAATTTTGCATCAGATCCAAGAGAATAACATGGTCTTTCATTTTTTTTTCCTTTTTAATCCTTTCTAATGAATTGCATTATCTACTTCAGCTTTGTTTGGAAAGAAGAAATGAAAACGCTAATGGATTTTTATATAGTCAATTAATTGCATTTGAGGCAGATAGCAGGAGGTTACTATAAATATTCCTGCTCAAAGGAAATTTGTTTAGCTTAGTGTACCAAATACCTTATTAATGTCACTGAAGAATCTGTTGCTCTGTGCTTTATCTACATGTTCATTGTGAAATGTTAACTTTATCCCTTGTTTTTTTTACATTAGCTGCTTAATAGAAAAGTGTGTTTGATATAATATACCTAATGAACCAAGACAACTAAGCTTTTTGAAGACTGCTCAAAATTGTTTGCTTTAATGATGACTTATGATGTCAACGTCTACTCTCAACTTTTTTCAATGCCAGTTCTGAAACACTTAGAGCTGCTGTGAAAGTTTCAGTAACAGGGTGATTTAAGGTGATTTAAGAATTCACCCTGCAGAACACAGGAAACAGACACAAGCAAAAACCTCTGTGGAATTTGAAAACAATGAAGAAATGATGCTGCTCTTATTAATTATAAGCATAAGCACAAAATGTATGTGATTTTTAAAAAAATATCATTTCCTCCATGTTTCCAAGCGAAGCCAGCCATGGTCAAGCAGGACCTTTGACTTATCTTCATATAGGCAGAACTGGTAAAAGAAAGGAGCCAGGGTCTCCTCCCAACCCCATGAGACTCCTGAGGAATAGATCCTCAAACGACCTTAAGAGTGAAAATAAATTGGTTTATCTGGTCCAACTGTATGGCCTTAAACACACAAAAGGAAAGTATAACCAAAGATTAAAGGGCCAATATAATTTCATGAGAGACCATATGTATAGCTAAAGGCTACATAACAAGCAACAATGCCAGACAGGCGATACCTTCTTTTGAGATGTTGGCCGGGGTGGCCGAAGGGATTCCCAGAGAGTAACCCCGCATAGAACTGGGAAAATGAACAGCAGACCCCAATCTTATCCAAAGGAATATAGACAACTGATTACTGCTAGATGAGGAACAGCTGACCCTCCTAAAACAAAGACCTCTAGATAGGCTGACTAGATTCTCCTGAAGGGCAAGTAGTGGGGAATGGCTGGAGTACGGACAACACAGCAGACAGTAGCAGGGATATCAGAGTATAAGGGCTGTAGTGAGGGGAGGGAAGATATGGGAGGGTGCTATCTGGGAAGTGGGTATAGAAAAAATAAATAAATAAAAATCTGTACCACTAGTAAGTAATAATATAAATAAGTTTTCAGATAACAAATTAAACAAATATGACGGTTTTAATAGCTTTAAAATTCTTGATTTATTTAGTATCATTTATCTTCTCACAAATTTACATAGCAAGTTACTGGAACATTCACTCGATGTTCAAAACTTTACTGAGTTTGTCCTCAAGTCTCAGCTTGTGCTTACTTGCTCTATTTAGCAAAAAGGCTCTGTCACTAGCAAGTAGTTGAGGAATGTTACTTGCTAATATTTTGGCCAGTTGATCCTTTATTTCTTCGTTCACAAAAGAAAAAAACCATGAGAATGGTTCCCACTTCAGTAGTGTCTGTAACTCTTGGAGATCTTGAACAAGGGAAGTGATTGTTCTCAGGTTAAATTTATTTACTTATGCACTAATTATTCATTCATTCATTGCCCATGTTTTATAAAACTGTGTTTTTTTGTTTTTTTGTTTTTTCTTCCCTGGAAACTCAATTTTTCACTGGGGATGTGGTACAGTGGTAGAGTGCTTTGCTAGCATGGATAAGACACTAGATTCAAAAGTGCTAAGTTCATCTACAGCATTGGAGAAACCAAAGAAAAGAGAGGAGAATGAGTGAGTTAGAGAGAGAGAGAGAGAGAGGGAGACAGAGAAACAAAGACAGAGAAAAAATCTTCATTTTCAGCTCCATTAAACTTAGTCTACTCAATCATGAATGATTTTTATTCTTTATACTCTACTTTTTAAATTATGTTTTTATTTATTCACTGAAAATTTCAGACATATGTACATGGTATGTTGATCATCTCCACCCTTCTTTCTCCTCCAGTTCTAACTGTTCCCTTCAATGCATGTTTTTCTCAACTTCTCATACATTTTGTTGTTAGCATTTCTTCCTTCTAAAAATCAGGCTCTTTTGAATTTTCCTATTTGTTATTTGAGCCTTTTCAAGTGATTATTCCAAAGGCTCTATAATTTTAAAGGTGAACATTTTTAATTTGCCCATCCAGACACACAGGTTTTAACTGACTCAAGAGAACCTAGTTCAAGGGGAAAAAAAGCAAACAATTACAATAGTGAAATTTTAACATAATTCTCAAAATATTTAATATTCATAAGCATTAAACAATTTTTGCATACTACCTTTATATCCTAACATTTATTTTATAAAGGGATAGGTTGTACATAATGTCCTTGCCTTGAAGGAATAATGCAATTCAAAAGTAAACTAACAGGAAAAGGAAATATCTGTTGAACTTTTGTTCTTTATTCTGTGGAAATGTTTTCATCATTTTACATATTCATTTTTGTATAATTAGAATTACCTAAATGCTGTAAAGGTAGTGGCAAAACCATAAGTTGCGTGAAGCCTGTGCCAAATGAGCTTATGAAAATACTGTGTTTATGCCCTAAACATTTATTATTTAAATGTGACACTCCTGGATATATCCAATCAAATTATGTATGGGCACTCTCTGAAGAGTAATTAAATCTTTAAAAATAATGGCTGTAGCAAAGGGAGTGTACTTGATTTGTGACTTTACATTTCATAGTTCATTTTTGAGTCTGATTAGAAGCAAACAATATTTATTTAAACCATAGTGGAACATGTTTAAGTTATTAGAAAGGCATGTGAAAACTTCATTCTAGATATATCCCAAATAGGACTATTTTGAGTAGTCAGAGACAATTTACACACATGTAAGAGATACACAATCATGGTTAAACTTGGGATGTCGAATGAATACCTATATAGACATTTAAATATTCAATAAGGGGTTAGCAGTGAACCACTATAAACAATTTTAAAACTCAACAGCAGTTCTACAAATATTAGGGCCTTTATTTCATTTATTTATCATTTTGTGTGTATGGGGTAGGGGAAGCGTGTAGTCAGGTGCATGTGTGGAGGGCAGAAGACAACTTATAGGGACTGAACTAAGGTCATCAGGCTTAGCAACAAGCACTTTCACTCGCTGAGCCATCTAACCTGGGAAAACAGGAATATTTTAAAACAAAATTGCAATTAAATAAGATGGTGATTTTACTGAAATGTGGATTTTCTCCTTATATGGATTAATTTTAGCTATATAAGTTCATCAATTCAGAGATTAAAAATAGTAAGATCTAAAAAAAATAGTAAGCTCTTTCTACTTTATGTATCTTACTCTTCTTTATTCCAACATGGAAATGATTTTAAAGCTCATTAAAGTATTTTCCTAGAGGCTCTAATCTAGTCCACAGATATATCTTCTCAAATGCTTGTTTAGTACCTACATTTAGGTAAACAAGTCCCCCCCCTCCTCCTCTCCTCCTCTTCCTCCTGCTCCTCCTGCTCCTCCTCCTTGTTTTTCTTATTATTATTATTTATTATTATTGTTAAAGCCAGTACTACTACAATTACTATTATATTAAGCTACTTGGGCTTTGAGGTGCCTTATTTGGCCCAGTGTTCTAAAGGTACAAATAGCAATTGAAATAAATCTTGTACAGCAAGTATATGAACATAGGGAGGCTTAAATAGTTTTGACTTTGAGAAGTTTATTTACCTCATGAGAAATTACTGTGAAACATCGATTAAACATCCCAGGACAGTCTTTTCCATAGAATCTAAGATGTATATTAGGTTGCAGGTAGATCATCCTTGACTTCTGTAAATAACATATATATATGTGTATA
>NW_008337147.1:9921037-9937987 GCF_000622305.1 Nannospalax galili
TGTATTTTAAAATTTGGAAAATGAAATTCAAAGTTTTATGAAACTCCTTTTAATAATTCTAAAGTGTGGTTACTAAAATTTTCAAATTATTTATCTTTTTAATCACCCTTTCCAAGAATGAGGTGAATCAAACAGGATGTAGAGTAAATGGGAAGCATCATCATTTTCTCCCTCTTGAAATACTTAGATTCTGTGAACTGTGTTAGTAATCACTTCACAGATTGCTTTCATCAATACACATTCACTGACTATATTTTACCCATTTCCCTGTGATTTCTTCCCCTCTTCTGGCTGTGTTTAGAGTTTGACAATCTCTTATTACTTCCAGAGTTAATATGGGTTAACATTACAGCTCTGACAGCTGGCCCTGAACTTTAGCAGAGAACAGTTGTAAAGAGACATATAACTTTTGATAATATTTGATGAAAGTGTCCTTAAGTAAGAGCCTTTTGGAAAGAATCAGATGACTGAATGCTCTTCTGCTGTCCCATCTTGTCTTCTATGACAAAACTGGGACAAATTTCCTGTAGGTAAATCTAAGGATACCTGTGTTAGGAACATGTCAGTGTAAAAATATCAGTGAACTCTGGTCATATCCCTATTGCCTGTCTAGAATTCTCTGCAGTGAGAAACTGTTGATTATCCTTTGGAAACATTATTTTTGGATTTCTGATCAGTGAGCATCTGTGAGAAGAGACCTGGGGATTCCAAGAAGAGTCATTAATCATGGACCCCAGAACCACCATAGGACCAGCCACAGAGTTTCTGTATTATGAAAATAATCAAGGGCTCTGGAGACAGATTAGTGGGCAGAAGAGTTTCCTGAGAAAGCCTGGGGACACAAATTCCAATCTCCAATACCCACATAAAAAGCCTGGCATAGCTGCATGCACCTGTAACTGTAGTGCTACGGGCAGGGTAGAGACAGGAAGATCACTGCATCTTGTTGAACACCAGTATCCTCTACAGTTTCAGTGCCCTCCTCTCTCTTCCACTTTTTTGGGAAGGGAGATTTTTTATTGAATTTTTGTGTACTTCATACAGAACATCTTAATCAACTTTATACTCGCTTTCCCATTGGCACCCATGAGTAGTCCCACCACACTGGAATTTATACATTCTGTCATTTGTGTTAAGGCCTATCATGTCAAGTCAGTTTCCCCAGATGTCCATCAGTGCAAGTTCATCCACTGAGGCCTAGTCAAACTTCTAGAGTCCCTCCCTTAAAATCAGCTCTCCTCACCCAGCAGTAATCAGCTGCCAATAATGTCCATTTCCACAGCTCTGTGCTGGGTTTTTGTCTGCTTACGTTTGCATGGGTCTTGTGCATATTGACACCATTGTTGTAGGTTCTTAGGAACTTGTAGGACTCTATTTCCATATGGTCATTCACCTTCTCCCTGGCTCTCAAATCTTTCCACCCCATTTTCTGCAATGGTCCCTGAGCCCTGGGTGAGAAGATTTTTAATATAGGAGTCCTGTCCAAGGACCTATACTCTGTAGGCTCTTATTCTCTATTTTATTGGCCATTTGTGGCGTTTTGTGTTCCTGGCCCTCTGCTGCATGATGGAGCACCATTCATGAGAATTAAAAGATGTCTTAGTGCTCTCTTCATCTCTTGTTCTATGTTCTATGAGTCTTAGGTGTTGAGGTTGCTTTGTAGATGTGCCACTTAGTCTTGGTCAATTCATTGACAGTCTCTGTCTATGACCATTTGTGGAACTCTCTAATAATCTATCTGTTGAAAATAGAAGCTTCTTTGATGGGTGGTGACTGGGATGCTTGTCTGCAAATTTAAGGATCTATATTTTGCACATAGTAAGAAATTACATTTATCTTGGGATATTACAGGCTTGAATCTTTAAGATCTATAACCTCTTCAACTAGGTGTGTTTGGCTAGGTTTGCAGTACCACACATGAGTTTCCTCCCATTTGGTGGGCTTTAAGTTCAATTAGGTAGCTGTTTATTACCCCCCAAATAAAAGTGCCACTAATGCACCATTGTTGTTTGCTGTGTACGTCATTGATGTGGTTATTACGCCTCGGAGCTGGGTTTAGACCATTGATTGATGTCCTCCCTTACCAGATTGCATAGTGCTTTCTAAAGCTATGACAACTAATATTCAAGGGCCGTGACTTCCAAGTCATTCCAGCTTGATTGTTCTGAATCTTATGTGCAAAGAATTCCTGTCTTCAGCAATGGGGGCTGATCTTCAAGCACTGGGAGGCAATCAAGAACTGTGGCAATAGCCCGTGTAATTTTGGGAGGCTCTTGGACTACTCTGGCCAACAACTCAAAGGAAGGTTTGTCCTGTGTTGCACTGTTTCTTGTTATGTAGCATTCAGCTATATACATGAACTCATGTAGAGATGTATGTGTAATTTTCAGTATGTTTTTGGGCTATTACAATTTCCTTTGTTTTTTCACACTAGGCATTATTTACCCCCCCCTTTATAACCCTCTCTCCATGCCCTCCCCTTTTAAAATATCCCCATTTTCCCCATTTCTCTCTTGCTATTTCCTGTCTGCTAGGGTCCCAGTTCTCTTGCATGCACATGTGCAAACACATGTATACATAACATCACAAGTTATACCATATTTATCCTTACACAGGGAACCACATACAGAACACCAGACACATACTCTCACCTTGAATGTAAATTTTCAAAAAGAAAAGAAGAATTTACTGTGATATGAAGGAATTCAGTTCTTGAATTAATGTATATGGATGGTATAAAAATGTGACATTTGGAAGCGAATTTGAGTATATTATAGGTTGGGAATGAATATTTCCCTTCCCTGAAAATTATTAAAGAGGAAAATTTGTGTTTCAGAGTTTGGACCCTATTGACTGTCTTCTCACACTCTCATATTGAAGATGGACTATTCAATGACCATGATGTCTCAAAGTTGCATGGCATATGGAAGTGTTTAATGTGTAGAGTCAGGGGACAAGGAGGCCATACTTCTTATTGTCAAGCTTCTTCTTGCATGCTAAAGTTGGCACAAATGAATTCACACTAACAGGAGTAAGCATACTATTCCTTAGTACAAACGTGTACCAAACTTGAATGTTGTTCAATGACATTCCCCCAAAATTGCTGCTAAACTGTCAGAAAAAAATAATTTTCAATTTCTATGCAGAAGAGCATTCTACCATTTTCCTATTTTCAACAAAAGTTATGGTAATTCCTACACTAGGTATCCCTGAAATTATTAAATTATGTATTATTAAACAAACCAGAAAAATACCCTAGCCCCTGGGAAAAATCTCAGTTTTTAGGGGGGTTATCAGAAAGTTGACTTCAGTGTTTGTAGTGAATATTTTGCAGCCCCAACTCCAGGACATTTAGCAATATCTGAAGACCTTTTATTTTCTTACCGATGGAGAAGCATAGAGCTACTGATATCTCATGTTCAGAGTTCAGAGATGTTGGTAAATATCCTAATCCAAAGTCAACATCCACAGCAAACAGTTATGGAAGCAAACATATTGAGCCAAAGAAGAGAAGCTTCGTCTAGTCTAATCTCTCTTCAGGGTTGTAAATTACAGATAAAAGGTAAAATCCCGTATTAGAGCCTAACATGAAACCAAAGCTAAAATGCTTTAAGATTATACCTCAGAACAACTTGTTCTGAACTTTCTTAGAAATGGATATAATTTCTGAAGGAAAGAGAAGAACTAATGACACTTAATCAACTGAAAAGTGATACTTAAGCAAAAAGAACAACATAAAGATTCTTTAGGAGAAATAAAAAAAGATTCCAGGATTATTCAAAAGAAGCTGATTTAAAACAGTGAAAAATATTATTTGCAAAGATCTGGAAAAGTAGTGATGGTCAGTGGCTATAATTTGGTACTATAAGAGCTAAGAATGTGAACTGAGTAATAGAGCCACCAAGAAGAAAGTGCTTGGAAAGTGAGGATGTTTCTTATGCAAATGGTTCAAGAGACTTGATTACCATAACTAATGTGTTGTCAAACAAAAGTGACAATTAGCAGTATATTGCTTTATATATTGTAATAAAATGTTTATGGTTTAACAGTCTTTGAATTAAAAGTCCCCAAATTCTAATTCTAGACCCGATTGTATGAAAATCAGAAATTGGAATAATATTTCAATATCAGCTGTTTCTTTAAAAAACAACAAACAACAAACAAAAAAAAAGACATCCTCTCCTTCCATTGGCATGTAACTAAACCTGGCTGGGCCCTTTATTGATTTCTCCCAGTTCCCTATGAGTTGGATGCTTATGAGGTGAATGCTATGAATTCCCCATTTCAGAGATGACACTAGACGTTAGAAAAAGCACACAAATGCCTAAAGTCACTGTTGAAAGTAAACGACTTGAATTTGAAAACTGAACACAGCACTTGTTTGTTTGATCGCTATTCCTTCCACCATTCCATAGAAGGTCAAAGGAGGTGAGGAATGACAAAATACTCTTATAATATTTCCCTTATACAGCTTTTGTTAAGAACCAAATGGTGTATTATACTAACTACTAGGTTATTGCTGTGATGCCCTCCCATGTGTATCTTCAGAAATATCTGAAGAATATTTTATAGAATACACTGGAAAAGGTCAATGAGCTGAGTGGTAACTAGACTACTGTCTGTATATTTTTACTCTACATGTTTCCTTTATTCTTCAACTTTTAAATATATATAAATATTTTATTTATTTGTTATTTTTATTTCTGAGTGTACTGCCTGCATGCATGTAAATGTACCCATGTTGTGCAGTGACCATGGAAGTCAGAAGAGGGCATTGAAACCGGAGCTATGAATGATTTTTAGGTGCCATGTGGGTGATAGGAACTAAACCCAGGTAATCTTCAAGAGCCACCAATGCTCTTAACTTCTGAGCCATCTCTTCAGACCCCTTAAATATATTTTGTGCCAATCTATTTCATCTTGTTTGCAATGTCTTAAATATGAAGTCATAATTACATTTCTTTCATTTATGACTAGCTAGTAGGTAATATAATACACCATTTGGTTCTTAATAAAAACGACATAAGGGAAATATTATTAGCAGCATTTTGTCAGAGCAGCTTTAACAGGATTTACTAATTTGTCTCATGTCACACTGTCAACGGAAATTTAGGCATGGCTCTGAAACCTAATCCTTTTACTCATATAAACTTTTATTTTTCAGTAATAACATTTTTTTGACTTACTATAATGTGAAAATTTGCAAGTTCTTGCTCACAAAAGGTGAGCTAGAGAATTTGATTGTTAACCATTGAGAAAGAAATACATTGTTAATGGTTAGTTAAGGAAGCCAGAAATTCATATTCATTAACACCTCTTCTTTCATTCAACATGTAATTATGTAAAAATATAAGGCAAAAAGATTTTCAGAGGGTATGGTCTGGCTTTCAGTTTCTGGGCATGTGGAACTGAGTCACGCCTCTAATTACCTCTGTTTCTATTTCCATTGCCCTGCTGTTGCTAAGGACATGATTGATAGGAGATGATGGCGAGTGGAGATCCAGCACTCAGAGAGACACTCTCGATGTGTCCAGTGTGTGTGGTTGCACATTGTGCCTCATTATGAGCTTGACAGATCTCCAAGTTGCAGATTGGGAATGCGTTTTGGAGATGGATGACATATCTGTTACTGACACTTTTTTTTTAAACTTATAAATACACATTCATATAAGAATACTTACATGCATGTGGATAATAAATGTGTATATGTTTAAATTGACATGTAACATGCAAATGTAACAGTATTTCTATGGCATTATATATTATGCTTGCATATTATATATGTCCATATACATGTATACATTTAGCACCAAATATTTAGCCTATGTATATGGTAGGTGATTAATGTGTTCTTATAAATGTACTGTAAATTTTTTATTTCTAAGAAATTGGTGAAGTTCATAATAAAGTGTCAAACTGAATTTCAGATATCATTTTTCTGCTGCCACTGTTGTCACACTGCTCTGGGTTGTATTTGGATGAGGCAGTATACAAATGTTAGTTAAAATAATGAATATGATATTATAATAGGGAAATTCCTTTAAATGTTAGTACACAAGAATAGAAGTAATTCCCAAGGTTTTCATTGTTTATGCTTTCACTTTCATGACAAGAAATACACTGTTTCATATCTACATGTGTGTAAGATTTTGGGTGTTGTAATGGTGTCATGTTAATGCTGCAGTGGAGGATCTTCTGGGAAGAGAAAGCTGGAAGGAAAAACTAAGTCTACCCTTCATAAGGCTGACAGTTACTCTTATTAGTGATGAAAAGGAAATGAGAAAACATATTGACTTACTCTTTATTAAGCACAGTAGGTGAAGCAGATGAATTCTTGATAGCTCAGTGAGCTGCCATAAAGAAATTTAAACATTGTTCATACTGGCTACTGGCCAAGTTCATGCTGCAAACTCTGCACATGGGTCATGATTTCACAGGAATTGTCAGATCTGGTGGTCGAAGATGCTTCCTGTACATTCTCCAGTAATAAACCTGAGACTTTCCCAGAAAGGTTGGTATGATCACACTTGTTTCCCTGACTCAGTACTACTTGAATTCAGCACAAAACAAGCCAAGTATTTCTTAGCACAAGATGATGCTGTCTTGATTTTATACCTTGTTTACTTGCTGACATTGTTTCATTAAATATATATATATATGGTATAACTATAAATAAATCTGGTTTTGCATGCCTTTGCCTAGAATATTTTGTAAGAGTTGAGAGGAGAATATAAAATATGACACTAGCATATGGTTAGTAAATATGGTTCTAAACATGAATGCTTTAAAAAAATAAAAACACAATCTGCTATTGTTACAGATTACACAATGCTAAGTGTCTGTGTTTTCTACTCCCTGAAAACTTCTTTTAGAGCCTGTTTCTAAGTCCATACAATATGTAATTGGTGAATATAGCTTATGTGAACATTAAGGGTCCTTTATTATCCAATTTTGTTCTTTATTGTCTTATTTACTATATGAACATCTAAAAGAAAATATGACACGGTAGAAACTATGAGTGTATTTTTTCATGAAAACATGCTGGAAACAGGAACAGTCAACACTGGATATAGCCTAACATAGCTATTTCAGAAACATATAGGATGATTTCCTATAGAAACTGTTTTCCATCATATTACTCAAAATCTAACTTCATAAAATAGAAAAATACTCCAGACTTTGGCTTAAAGTCATTCTTGTTGAACTGAAAATTAAAATTATGATTCCTTCAAGGGAAATATCTGAAATACTTAAGTAGCAACAAAATGACTGACCAGGTTAAAAATGAGTTAACACTTAGTTTGGCTACATGAGTTCATCTTTAAGTATTTATTAGTCATTTTTGTCCTTGTTAAAGAAAGTATAGAAAGAAGAATTAGCAGGGTGAGGGAAATTGTTTTTACTTTTAATTCTGGTAAATCAATGGAGGCAGTGCAGACTGTTCATTACACTGAAGAAACTGATACTCACAGAACATGTTTTTATTGTTGCACTTCTGTTTTCAAGACACTGTGACACTCTGGAGCCCTAGCTAGCCTGAAACGCTTTGTCCTCTTGCTTCATTGTCCTGTGTGTTTAAGATTACAGGAATGTGCAAACACTGTACAAAACATGTTTCCTAAATACGTTTTAAATGATGAAAAATAGAAAATGAAATTAAAAGAATTGTTTAAAGCCTCATACTCAGATTAAAAAGTCTTGTGCAATTACTTTCTAAATTTAAAGTAAATAGTAACAACTGAATTAAAGAAACATTGAACTTGTTTTTTAAAAAATACCAGCATTGTTCAGCAGCTGAGACAGATGGATAGATAGCAAGTTCAAGGCCAGTCTGGGGAAGATAGTCAGACTTCATCCCTTAAAACAACAATAAAAAGACGAAAAGTCACCTCAAAATTATCAAATTATACATAGGTGAAATTAACACTATAAGAGTGTCTACTTTGTGGTATGAAAACTGAAGGATTAAAACTTTCTGTTCAAATTTTAGATGCTGTTGTTTATTTTCCCCTCAGGCATGGGCTATAATTCTGCATGTCTTTTCTGAGACTATAAGAATTAAAGGAAATATAATAATATAACAATAACAATAATGTTTATTATATAGTAAATTCTAAGTTTGAGGAAATTGCTGAGAATATTCTGAAAATCCCTTAAGGTCACTCTGTCAGTTTTTGGTATATTCAAAGTTTTCTAAAACTGCAATTAGTTTCATCAATTTTACAAACTTATACACATCATTTACTGTCATATTTCTACATTTCCTTTTAGAATCATTATTATTTATCTGATGATTGCTCATAAAATTATGTCATCATTATATATCTTCAGAAAGTTGAAGCATGTTTATGCCAAATAGTTTTACATGAAGCCCCTTTGCTCTTTGCCAAGTTAGTGACAAGCACACCTTGTAGGTAAGCCATAAACTCATAGAACGAAAGTAAGAGAATAGCACTGAGACCCTGTTATTGTCTGCCTTACCTTAGTCACGTAGATTAATATGCTGAGTAATCAGTATCAAAGCTCATTTCAGAAGACAATCTGAAAGCTGAAAATAGGAAGTGTATAGTAAATATCACAATTTGACACCTGGAAATAAGAGCCCAGGTGTTCTGTGGTAACATACACACACTATCAGTTTCCCTTGTCTGGGCCCATTGTGGGACCAGAGTCTTCTGTGCCTATGTAAACTAATTCTTATCACGAAACTACAAACTGGACATAGCAATAACAATATTCTTCATCATGGAATGAATTATTAATGAATATTTTAAGTATATTTAGTAAAAACAAAGTCATTCTATGACATTTTTTGTTTCCATCACAGAACAAAGTGGAATGGATTCCGTGCTTAGTCATTTGATGCTCTGTAAAGAGGACCTCAAATTTACTGTGACTCTCACCCGTTCCTTATTTAGTATGCAACTGGGTGCAAATTACTTATCACTCTAGGTTCATTTCCTCATTTATCAGTTGGAAATAAGACTAGAAAATTTTGATTACTTTGTAGTGTTTTTGAGGGGGCTAACGTGAGAAATTCATAAGATTTTTCAAAACATGCTGGCACATAGCTAGTGCTTAATAAACACTAACTTTAATTTTAATAGGAATAAATTTTTCAAGTTATAGGTAAAAATAAGCTGTATAGAAAGATTTTGTCCCCTAGAATATCCAGGAATCCAAAGAGCCAAGGATTTATTCTTCGTCAAAGACCAAACTAAAATGAAATTTAACTCAAAAGTACACAATTTGTCTTATAACATACACTATTTCCTTAAGTCTAAACTGAGAGATCTTCAATTCTGAAATATATTTACAACATGAATTGATCCATGGTTGAATAATTTTTCAAAATCAAATAACTTTACTCATTCAATCATTGATTTTGATGGTCTGTCTGCTATGGTTTAGGGTTGTTGTTGATAAATGCAGCCAGTTATACCATTCTGGGTTCTTCATAAATTCAGAATTACCTTGCTATGACAGGGTTTTTTTTTTAAATCATATTGACCTTCAGTTCATATTCAATACCAGATACTTAATATTTCACAAATGTCAATAAATTTGAAAGTAAAGTGTGATATCTGAGACTCAATCACATTTTAATCTCTCCTGTGCATTCCCTCTTAAAAATTTGTAAGTGTATAGGGAGGTGTGGAGATGTGCTGGGTACTGTGCATATTCTTAGGCAAGAAAGCAGCAAGAGCAGAGTTTAGTGAAAGTGAAAGGGGCTGGAGAGATGGCTCAGTGGTTAAGAGTGCAGGCTGTTCTTGAAGAGGACCTGGGTTCAGTTCCCAGAACCCACATGGCAGCTAACAACAGCCTCTAACTTCAGTTCCAGGGAATCCAACACTCTCTTTCAGCCTCTGTGGGCATTGCCTGAACAAATCGACTTACATACAAGTAGGCAAACACTCATACAAATAAAAAATATAAATAAATAAATAAATAAATAAATAAATAAATAAATAATATATTACATAGTATATTTGTTTAAAAAAGTGAAAAGAGTAAATTCACTTGGGAATACATGAGTTTGTTTATGTAAATGTTCTGTAAACTCTACGTTTGGTAATTGTTCTGGCTAGCAGTCTATTTAATTTGAAGAACTTTAAAAATAATATTTCTAAGTGTTTTGTTTCTAACCATTTTAATAGATATTCTCACATTAGGAAACACATTGTGGCAACTAATGTTGAATCATTTTTAAGTGAATTGTTTCAAATTGCTTTTGAGCAATTGCTGTTGAGTCCTAGTTTCTTTTTTTTTGGCTTATATCTCCATGGAGCCCAAGATAGGAACTCAGGGCAAGAACCTGGAGGCAGGAGCTGGAGCACAAGCTATGGAGGAATGCTGTTTACTGGCCTGCTACCCTGGGCACTGCTCATCCTGCTTTCATATGCAACACAGACCCACCTGAACAATCTTCTTGATTGTTGTGTGATGAGCCCTCCCACATCACACAACAATCAAGAAGATGCCCCACAGACATCGCCACAGGCCAGTTAAATGGGGGAAATGCCCCAATTGAGGCTCCCTCAACCCAGGTATGCCAAGTTGACACTAAAGTTATCCAGCAATAAGACCTTAGAATTTGGAGGAAGTTTTGCTTAGGTATTGAGGTATAAGCTCCAGGCATCACTTAATGATCTCCAATTTCTTGCTTATCAGTCATAATTTATTTATGTGTTTCCTTAGTAAATATTGAATTGTAGTAAAGAAGTTCTATGTCACTAAATATTAAATGCTAAGTTGGAGTTCAGTACATTAAGAAAAACATTTGTAAGTTGTTATACAGAGTTAAATATTGGAACTCAAAACAAAGTTGTTCAAAAGTATTGTGCTTGCTCAGGAAAAAAATTGTGAATCTGCATATTTATGTGTATTTAGATACTAGAGCAATAATTGACTCATTACTTTCCCTATGATTTCAAGGAATAGAATGTTATTTTTATTTATTTGAATTCTTCAAGGAAATTTGCTGTAGTAATTCATAGTGAGGATATCCCAGAACATGACGGCTATTATTTTGGGCAGTTTATTTTTAATGTCCCATGTCCAAGAATGACTAACTCTTGTTTAAGCTGGAAAGGTCAAATGACTCAAGCTTCCAAAAATTTATTTAGCAAATTTCACATTTGCTTTCAACACTGTGGTTGCTTTCACAAAGTATATACATGTTCAGGCTGTAAGTACAGTGAATTTTAAAAAGCTAATTATGGTGTGTTCTGCAAAGCACAGTCATTTTCTTCATAGTTCAATATTATGTTTGGCGTGTACGATAACATTGCAAAGTAGATTTGCTGTAACTTTGATTTTGGTATTCTTAGTTAGAGATGACTGTTCTCTTAGACATATTCCCCAGATAAAATGCCCACTGAGATTCACTTAAATGATAAAAAAATACAAAGAAGTTTCTGCTGAAAATTGTTTCAGTTATTATTTAATATTCACTTCAGGGAGAGAGTATATATAAGTGGAAATGTTTATTTAAGTAGTATAACAAATTATAAAAGAAAGCAAAATATTGAAGATGAAAACTTGAATATAATGTGGGGTTTTTGTTTTTTCATTCTTAATGAGTAAAATAGGAATGGAAAAGCCTGCCAATGCAGTTGTGGTGAATTAATTTCCTAGTGTTCATCTTAAGAAATATGGCATATATACAGGCACATCTTTCCATGCGTATGTTTGTTATTCATCATGTTAGGAAATAAATATCAAGAAGCACAATATCAATGCCATGTTTATTTAAAAATATTTTAGATGGAGAATGACTGAATAAACTATCATGTGGCATAATATTGGCAAGCTACATACTATATGAGTTTAGGGATTACTTTATACATACTGCACAATTATTAAGTTTAAGGCACTACTCAGAACGTCATAAAGGATGCAACACTTGTGAACAATGCTCTGTGTTCTCATGATACTAAAATCCACTGCAAGCATTACTTATTTTTTTCTTCTTTTAATTATTTATATTTATGGGGCTTTTGAGTACTCTTAACGTTCCCCCCTCTGAAGAGGTAACCCAAAAATCTTTTAATGATTAGAAACAAGCTCCAAAATACTTTTGAGGTTTTTGGCCTTTGGAACAGAGTATGTTGCTCACAGTCCCAAGGACATTTTGACTTTTAGACAAGAAACTGGCTACTTTTCTTTGGGGTCTTTTTACCCTAACTGCTTTATAAAAGGAAGTGGGATGAATGTTAGAGCCAGGGGATTGGGACATGTGCCGCAAAAAGATGCCTTCTAGACATGATCTAGCCCAGAAACTCACTGCAGCTGTAATTACTTGTACAAGACCTGCACAAGAGGACCTGTCACATTTTACGGGGTGGGGAGTGGGGGGAGGGTATGAGGCCACCCCCCTACCTTAGGGTTCATTGACAGTTAATTGCTGCTGGGAGAGGGCATGTCATTTTCTTCTCCAGCATGGACACTGGTAAGTTTCCTCTGTTTCTACTCATCCTCTGGTGAGAAACTCTCATTAAACATAGTGGGTCACACACAAAAAGAAAATATAAAAGTATGAGCGGACTGGTTGTGAAGAAGGGAGACAGCAGTGGAGAGAGCTGACATAGGGTTTTGGGAATAAAAATTAGTAACATTCATCACATACATTTATGAAACTGTCAAAGAATAAAACTGAGTTTAAAAATTACACAAAAATGTATGGCAATATTGCATGAAAAGAACATATGTTTGACATCTATTAACTGGGAACACAAGCATTTTAAACTTAGAAGTTTAAACTTCTAGAAGAGCTGTTCTCAAACTGAAATCCATACAATCTACAGAGTTGGTTTTTCCCAGGATGTGCATGGCATGTACAGTTGTAAGGAAGTGAATTTTGAAATCCTCATATTTCTATGTGGTAAAACTGACCAGCTTGAGAATCTTACTGTGTTTAAACCCAAGCTTGCCAGCTAGTTTCTCTCTGGTTCACACTACCTTCCTTCCTTCTCCTATTCTGCTGGGAACTTCCAAAGGCATTTTACCCTTAGACTATAACGGATAAAGGAGGAAGAATTTTAAAATTAGTTCTAGAAAGATGAAAAAATTATAGAATTGTAGTTCAAGTCAAGTGTTTTTCAGTTCATTGCTTTTACTGACACTTTAAATGTCTTAATATTATATTCGTTAAAGTGGTAGAAATCACTTAAATCAGAAAGCACTCATATTATTTATTAAAGTTCAAAAATTTGTTGTAATGTAATGAGAAAACAACTTCTATTCCTATCTACATATATGTAAGATTTACTTTTGAAAACCAGATAATACATCGAGTCTCAGGGCAAAGCAATAGTAATATTTAATCTAATAGGGGAAAATCTAGCTCATCTTGGTAAGACACGAATCTGTAATAAAATTTAATATCTAATATAAAGGAAATTATAATAAAAATAATATACAAATGTATAAAAATACCATATGGTAGTCCATGAACTTGTATAAATTGAATGTTTTTATGTATTAAGAAAAAAATAAATTTAATGAACATAAACTTAATAAAATTTGAAAACAATTTAAAATAACATATGTATGCAGTTATAAGAGGCATGTTTAGGTAAACAATATGCCATCTTAATGTACTAAGTCTAAAATAAGTCGATTTCTAATATCAGTTTCAATATTTTATTCCCACAATACATGATAGATTGATCAGTATAAGATTTTTCAAGGACAAAAGTATTTTTTGGCATAATATTCAGGGCTATGTTAACAGGAAGCATAAACTCAAGGAAAGAAATCACATGACCTTTGTGACTATATAGGAAGCACTTGATCACTTATTTTCATATGAATGACATTGTTATCAAATCTCTAAGGAGACTAGATTCCATTTGATGAATTTAAAACAATGGTGAAATTGATTTTGTCAATATTTACAATCTGAGGAAAATTAATATAATACCCAATGATTTACATTTCAAAAAACATTTGAAATGTCAACTTAAAATGATTATATATGCATAGATAGGCTTTAAAATTATTTTAAAGTGTATAGGAGTAATAAAGTTTTCAGATTTACAGTTCTAGATCAGTACCTTTATATTATAAAGAAGATTTAAAGATCTATAGCATTTGGGGTTGGAGAAATGACCAAGCAGTTAAGAGTACTGGCTGTTCTTGCAGAAGATCTGAGTTCGAATCCCAACACCCACATGGCAGCTAACAACCATCTGTAACTCCAGCTCCAGGGGATTCGATACCCTCTTCTGTCCTCCAGGGGCAATATATTACATGGGTACATTTACAAACATGTAGGCATATAGTTCAAACACATAAAATAAAAATTAATAAAATAATTTTTTAAAATGCTAACAATTTTTTTTCAGAAAAGATCCACAGCAATTAACTGAACCAATGCTAACAAGTAGGAGATCCCAACTAAAAAGTGGATCTATAAACAAGCAAGAGACTTTTTCAATAGGGTAGTTTTTAAGGTGACATTTTGCTGGGTGAAAATAGCTCTTAAAGCAATGGAATGTTGTGATGATAGAGTTTTTGTGGAGATTTATCGCCTCTGTTACCAACCATAAAACTTTTTCATTTGAGTGAATGGAACAATTTTAATGTATTGGCATATAAAGAAGAAAAATTGAGACTACACAGCTCAGGCCAAACTGTTTAAATTTTCTTCAGACAGTTTACTTAGGATTAGCTATTGAAGAGTTTTAAACAACCTGAAAGAGAAAAGTGGCACAACGTTACTATAACACTTAAATAGTTAGTGCTACATTACATGGTTGCTCATAAAACCAATTTATTCTTTCTGTAATATTAATATTACTCTAAAGCAAACAGATGATATTTAGCAAACAGAAAATATTTAGATGATAATATTTGTTTAGGTTTTTGAAAGTATTTGCTCTCAGAAGTTAATGTGCATATGGATCACAAAAGATCTTCCCTGAAATGCCTATTTTGAGTTGGTGGTTCTTTTTTGTCTCTTACATTTATTTCTTCAGTTTTGTATCTGTGTGTGCACGCACGCACACACACACACACACACACACATGCAACATTGCATGTTTGGAAGTCAAAGAACACCCCACATGAGTAACTTCCTTCCTTCCATCATGTGGGTCCAGGAATCAAACTCGGGTTGTGAGGTTTAGCAGCAAGTGTCTTTACCAGCTGATTCATCTTTCCAGCCTGAACCTACCATATTTATTTGAGGTTTAGAATGTGTTTCCTTGTTATAGGAGGTGGTGCAGCCTACCGGAAAGAAAAAGTACTATCATTGACTCATTGGCTGCAAGGTTCATGGCTGATACTCTTGTAATCAAAAATAAGTTAATGAGAATAAAACAGAATTTTAAGGGTGCTGGAGAGATGGCTCAGCAGTTAAGAGCATTGGGTGCTCTTACAGAGAACCCATGTTTGATTTCCAGCATCCACATGACAACCCACAACCACCCATAACACCAGTTCTAAGGGATCTGATGCCCTCTTCTGACCTCTGGGCATTTCATGACATGGGTACCTACCTACATGCAGGCAATACACTCATACACATAAAATACAAACAATAAAAAAGTAGAATTTTAAAAATCAGTTTTTTCAAAGTTTTATGTGGCAGGAATGGAGACCCAAAGACCCAGGGAAAACTATATTTTATGAATAGTTTTGACAAAGAATAGACAGTTATGAGATCAAAGGTTGTGATCCAATGGTCTCAGACTAGCAGAAGGCCTTTATAATAAGACTCTTCTCTGTGTCTCATTCTTTGTTCCTGCTGTGGGGTGGGATAGCTGTCACACAGGCTCTTCAGAGGAAAGGAGAAAGCTTTGCATGTCTCAGTGGCGAAACAAGAGAAAAGGTTAGCATAACCTTTCTGTTAATGCCATGGGACATAGTTCACAGTATCATGTCCCAAATGCAGCAGTCACACAGTTTAATGAGATTTTAGAGAATGAAAAGATACATGTCCATAAGACAATTTTCTTTAAGTATACATATATAAATATATATTATATATGTATATGTACATATATAGTATATTAATTTGTTATTGGATCTTGGTGCATTTCATACAAAACATCTCAATCAATCATAGTTATCTTTATACCTCCTTACCCACTGGCACACTCCCATAGCCTCCTACTGGAGTGTGCCAGTGGGGAAGGAGGTATAAAGGCCTATTGTAGGCCTATTAGTCTTAAGGCTTATTGTGTCAAGTTAGTGTCCCCAGATGTTCCTCAATGCAAATTCATCTACTGTGGTGTAGTCAGCCTATCTAGAATCTCTAGCTTTATATTTACAAATATCCCAGTCATGAGTTATCAAAGTCTTTTGTACCAGATGGAGACTATTACAGAGTAACACATTTATCAAGTTAGCGTACCCAGATGTCCCTCAGCGCAAGTTCATCCACGAATGTCTAATCTGTCTATCTAGAGGACCTCCCTTAAAGAAAATCAACTCTCCCTCACCCAGCAGTAATCAGTTGCCAACAGTTCTTCTGCTAAGATTGGGGTCAGCTGTCCATTTCCCCAGTTCTATGCTGTGTTTATCCTTTTGAGTTTGCATAGGTCCTTGTACATGCTGATATCATTGCTGTAGGTTTATATAAGCAGGGTCCCTGGAGCTTGTAGGCCTCTATTTCTATGTGATCATACACCTCTTCTATGGCTCTTATGACTGCACCTTGACTTCTCTACCACCTGAGCAACTCCAATTTCCCTGAACCCACATCCTGATTTACTCTTAGCCTTGGACACAGGCCCTTTTTTACCCTCAAAAAGTATATATTAATAAATGGAAATAAAACATTTGGAGGTTAGAAGACCTATTTCTAGCCATGTTGAAAGACTGGAGAAAACTATAACGCTGGGAGGAGAGGCCAGGCAAGCAGAATGGATGGAGGCAATCGGCATTAGGTGTTTGTGAGGTAAGATAGACTGGAGTGTAAAAGGCTTATGGAGACAAATTTTA
>NW_008337147.1:9938361-9973031 GCF_000622305.1 Nannospalax galili
TTGGGTCAGAGGGACACAAAGGACACTTTTTGCTCCCTTCCCTCCTATGTCGATTAATTCCCAGGGATCATGAGCATCTCGCAAAATGTCCTGTAATGGTGGTGGGTCATCTGACCTCTTGATCAAGGAGGCCAAGAAGACCCCACCAGATGGACTTGAACCAGTGTCCAGTCTATAAAGAGGGGGGTCAACATGGAGGAATCATTTCCTCCATGCTTCCAAGAGAAGCCAACAATGGTCGAGCAGGACCTTTGACTTATCTTCACGTAGATGGAACTGATAAAAGAAAGGAGCCAGGGTCTCCTCCTAAGCCCATGAGACCCCTGAGTAACAGATCCTCAAACAACCTTAAGAGTAAAATTAAATCGGTTTATCTTATCCAACTGTATGGCCTTAAACACCCAAAAGGAAAGTATAACAAAAGATTAAAGGGGCCAATATAATTTCATAAGAGACCATATGTATAGCTAAAGGCTACATAACAAGCAACAATGCCAGGCACGCTATACCTTCTTTTGAGTTGTTGGCCAGGGTGGCCGAAGGGATTCCCAAATAGTAACCCAGCATGGAACTGGGAAAATGAACAGCAGACCCCAATCTTATCCAAAGGAATATAGACAACTGATTACTGCTAGATGAAGAACAGCTAACCCTCCTAAAACAAAGATCTCTAGATAGGCTGACTAGATTCACCAGAAGGGCAAGTAGTGGGGAATTGCTGGGGGTGCTGACAACACAGCAGTCAGTAGCAGGGATATCAGAATATAAGGGCTCTAGTTGGGGGAGGGAGGCTATGGGAGGGTGCTTTCTGGGAAGTGAGCATAAATATATGTAAATAAATTTAAAAAAAATAAATAATTAATTCTTCAAAGCATAAAAATTTGCTCCTTAATAAATGGTGGATGTAAAAAACATTACCACTAAAATCTACCTGATGACTTTATATCCATGCTCAGATGCCAAGGAGCTCAGAAAGTAACTGACTGTGACTTGTAATAATCAGATACATAGATTAGAAATGCATGTGATCTTAGTGTCAATTGTATTGAAAATGAATTTTTCTGTATTAAGCTGTGTATTTTAATAGTGAAATGAAGATCTTTTTTAAAGTTTAAAACCTCATTGAATTTTATGTCTTATAGGGTTTATACTGAGTGCAATATTGTGTTAATTCAACTGTAAACCTAAAAATTTATAGCCAATTTTGAAGGAGATGCATTTTAGCTCTGGAAATTGTTATTGAATATGTCAATGCTGTTGTAATGAAATGCTTCTTCTCATTGTGTGGTTATTAAATAAATAATTTAAAAATATCTATACTCCAGTCTAGAAAATATTCAGTTGGAGATGAATGTCATTTTTCAGGTCATTTTTATTACCAAAATTAGACAAAATACACTGGATCACAGTCATTAGATCCACTACTTACAAGGTGTGGATAAACAAGCACATACTCTATATCTAAACACAATCAAACTAAGATCCTAATGAAACACAATAATTTGTCCAATATGGAAGAGCACAGACATTGTGTGTCTAAATTTACCCTGGGCTGAGGATATGGCTCAGTGGTAGACAACTTACTTCTAGAGGAGAGCTCTATCCCAAGATTCCAAAAAAATAAAATAACAAAAAAGATACATTTTTATCATATAGTAGTATAGTAATATTCAAGATAAAGAGGTTGGAATTTAAGAACAGAATCAATTTTTTTGTCTTGCATATTTATCATGTATTGTTCTTTTAGTCTATGTCTGAAGATGAGTTAATGAAAAAATAGGACAAAAAGGAGAAAGTAAAAGGTTTTATTTATAGATAATATTCTTTGAAAATAGATACAATGATAACATTTTCAAATTAACTACATCCTTCCCCCATGTTCAACATTCTACCCCCTACTTTTCTGTCGTTGGCATTGAACTAGTGTGTATTAAATAAGGTTGTCGGCTCTTTTTTCTCAGTGGTTAAGGCTTGAACAGCAGGCCTTGCCTTTAGTAGCTAGGCTATTCATAAGATCAAAGCTTTCTAAAATGTTTCCATTGTTTCTTTGTTGACATGACTCTTTGCTTCTTCCTCCCTGCTGAGCCAGACACTAAGAACTTCTGACCACTGTTATTTTTTCTCTTCTACTAAATTGTTACTGTCTTGCAGATTGCAAGAGATAAGTGAAAATTAGATACCTTCCTCAATTACATTTGGTTACAAGACTTGCATAGTCTCTTAGACTAAAATCTAGCCCTATATCTCTTTGGGGAAAACAGAAAAGGACATAACAGATAAATTCATTTAGGAGTTTATCCAGAAGAAAAAGAAAAAAAATTACCTCAGGGAAATTCTTCCATAGATTATGAAACGCTTTTTCGATCATGCAAAAGTACTAGGGACTGCTTGAGATTACCTAGGTGTCAAATAATAAGTATACCTGATTTCTTTTGATAATCTTTTAGTTGACTAAATCACCAAAACTTCTAAAAACTTACATATATAATTTAAATGATGTATCACTTCCTAAAATCTTAAAATCTAAACTGTTAAAATCATGTAGATGCTACCATAATCAAAGGATATAAAAGTGTTATTTTCTTGCTTTCCCTTCAAGTGTATTTTTATTTGATATTATAGTTTTGTTTAACATTTCATAGAGTAATAATGATGCTATGTAAACAAAAATAAAATCAGTATAAGAATTGTTTTAAGGGACTGGAAAATGGCTCAGAGGTTAAGAGCACCGACTGCTCTTGCAGAGGACCCGGGTACCATTCCCAGCACCCACATGGTGGCTACAAACCCTCCTTAACTCCAGTTCCAGGGGAATCCGAAGCCCTTTTCTCACTTCTGCCACATTGCATGACATGGGTGCACTCACGTACATGCAGGCAATACACTCATACACATAAAATAAAAAAAAAATAATAAAGAATTGTTTTAATACCATAATTCTATAAAAAATCTTAATATTGATAGAAAAGAGAAATTCATTTATACTGGAGATGTATATTAAATTACACTGAAGTGTGCTAATATGTTTCTGTAAAATATACTTAAAATTATGACAGGATTTCACTTTAATAATTACTATAGCTTTATAAGTATTAATATTTCAAAAAGCAAGTATATTTCTATTCTCATAATTACTGACAATCTTTGACTTTATTCTTTCAGATACATCTAAGAGTACTATTATTGTAAGGAGAATTAGGATGTTGATTGGAATTTTTCAATATGTAAATAAATTTAGGAAAAACAAGTATCATTTCCATATATTACTCTTATCCATGAACATAGTGCACATCTATTAAAAGTACTTATATTATCTTTATAAATTTGTGTCATTTTTCTTTAAAGAGTGTTAAGTTTTAATGATGAAATTATTTATGTTAAAATGTATTGAGTTCTCTACAATATAATTTGAAAATTGAAGAAAACATTACAAAATGCTATTATTTTTATCAAGTACAACTGAGAATGTGTTAGTATTATATAAAGAAATTAACGTGGGGTTGTAGAGATGGCTCAGTGGTTAAGAGCACAGGTTGCTCAGAGGACCAGGGTTCGATTCCCAGCACCCACATGGTGGCTAACAGTCAGTCATAACTCCAGTTCCAGGTGATCCTACACCGTCTTCTGACCTACATGGGTATTACACAACACAGATAGACTTCCATACATGTAAGCAATACACTCATGCACATAAAATAAAAATAACAAAAATTATTAAAAAAGAAAAAAGAATATCAACATCTAATACATAATGAAAAATGAACAAAAGACATTAATATTTCCCCCAAAGATTAAATACATGTATTTTCATTCAATACAGGAAGAATTATTCAATATTATTAATGATTACTGAAATGCAAGCAAGGGCAATGAGTGTTTTTTTCATTGTTGACTTGGAGATGAATATGTTCTAGTTTTTCAGTAAGATGCATGAAGACTCGAAGATGTGGTTTTATATCTTCAAGTATAAATGAAGTAAAATAGGTGCAGGAATTTAAGTGTTTCAGCTGCTCTGAGGAATACCTTGGCATTAACATTCAGGAAGCAATAAATAGTTCTTTTCCTTGGTATCCTCAGCAATATGTGTTGACTTTAAACACTATCTGAGCTATGTAAAATTTAGAGGTAATGTAACAATAATAAAAAGAGAATAGATGAATGATTTGCAATATGTACAAATAATACATGAAAATAATCTTATAAAATGTATATGAACCTTAGTCATTTAACATTAAGTAAAATTAAGTTCATAAATGACATCTATTATGAGACTTGTATAAAGTTATAGAGAACAAAATATTTACAAGATTAAAAGCACAATCATTGTGAAACGGTATCTTGAAGTATTAATTGCCTCAGGATGAGATAGGGATGGGATGAAGAGAAAAATCTAGGAAGAAATGCATAGTTATAATGATGAATTTAGAGAAACTTTTTTTAAAGTTCAGGTTTTTTTTTTTTTTTTTTTTTTTTTAATTGTTTAAAACTACTTTGCTTTGAAACTGGGGCCTTGAGCTTGCTAAGCCAAAGTGGCACTCAAGACCTACATCCCCACTCTGGCTCCATCCTAGATGATTGATTTATAAATACTTTTTACAGCATTATCAAATGAACATACATATGAATAGATGAACAGATTATGAAATTCGTGGAGGATATAAAAATAAATATAAAATGCAGGCACACTGGACACAGCTGGTCCAATTAATAAAAACTTTCTTATAGCAAATATTATGGTCAATCTGGTTTATAAACTAGTTATAACAATATTAAAGTGACCGCCATTATATCACCAAATTTGATCTTTTTGGACATTTTTCTAAACATTACTACTACTTGTAATTACAATTGATTATATAACAAGTTGGTTGATATGGAAAGTTGGTTGTTGGACAGATATTTATAGAAAAGAATTTCTCTGAGCTATTGAACTAAATTATGACCAATTTATACTTTTCAAGGTGTTAGTAGAATAAAGATTTAGTGTTTGAACTTAAAGTACTGTTAGAAAAGAACAATTGATTTTCAATATAGAAATATGAAGAATTAAGAGATTTTCTCTCCAAGATACGTGTAGAAACAGCAATGATAATATATAGCACAGTACTTAAATAACTTGTACCCACTGCAGATCAGTGTAGGGCACATTCTCAAATGCTGAAAGACAAAGTGCATTGTTAATGGGTCGGGGGAGGCAGATGATTTCACAACGTGGGGTTGCCAGATGGAAATGAGAGGCCAATTTTTATTTATTTCGGCTGTTGGTCCAACATCCTTTGCCAAAGAACCAAGGGGAAGAATTTGCATAACATTCTCTATGAGTAACAGAAGGTTGGGAAACTTAGATAACATTTTATTATCCAGGTTAAAAAACGTTGTAGCTGTAGATTATATAATTTTGAAGTTCAAAGCTCATTTTTATCTGAAAAGTTGAGTGTTATATTTTTGCTTTCTGTACTCAGTGTCATTCTCAGCTACATCACAGATTCAAGAATGTATATTATTTCTAATATAAGATGTAACTTAAGAAATTTATCTTTCAATTAAACAACTCTTGGGTAAGTGCAGTATTTCATTTTATCTGTTTGTAAAAATTTGGATAGTTGTTACTTCAAGCAGTTTAATTAGCACCAATGTACACTTTTGGAAGTAGCATTGCCCAGCACAATCTGTGACGTGATGGTTAATCTTTCTTTTCAGCATTGGTAGCCACAACAATCATTTCTTACTTTAATTCTACAACTTTAAAGTTCTTATAAAGTAATTACAAATATTTAAGGAACTACTTCATAAATTCTTATATAACAAATCTACTATAGCTGTTGATTATATTTGAGAAGAAAGAAAACTTTCAAAAGTTATTTGGGAGCCATGAATCTACCCCTTATCATTCTTAGAAACAGAAACCAATTGTACCCTGTCTCAAAAAGCAAGGTTTATTTTAGGTTTAAAAAAAAAATCTTACCCACGATGGTATAAATACACCTTAAATGTGGCCACATTTCCTTGTTCAAGAATATAAGAATTTACACAGTATGCAAGAGTAATTACACATATTTAATTGTTGGCCATTGTAAACTTTGTAGCCCAAAGTCAAAAAGAAATGCTGTGTTATAACTGTTCACAATAAAACTATGAATAATCAAAGCAATCAGTCCTCACTCAAAAAACTTCATTCCACAAAGTAACACTTTCTTATTACGAGTTTTATTCCTGAGATGAATTCAGGCAAATGCATTGAAGGTAAAGAAACTTAGAGGAAATGTTACAAATGATTTCATAGCTTTCCAGGTTTCCAAACAACACTTATTTAAATTCAGATGCTTGTACATTGCAAACCCTTTTGATTTTCAGAGAATGCTGCTTCAAAGAAAGTGCAGCAAAGCAAATAAAACAAGGAAAACAATAGCAATAATAATGCTTTTATGGTCTAAGACTATGATGCAGCTACCGTTGGTCAATTTGAAACAAAGCAATCATTTGTATAATCTCTATTTTATTGCTAAAATAACAAGTTAGACCCATATAAAATAGGTGAAAACTCAAAGGAATATTTAAAAAAAAACAGTTAACCTCTCTGAATCTCTAACTCGTGTTTATAGATCTAAACACACCCCAGACATTTAGCTCCATCACTCTTTTCAGAGTCCTTTTGAGAGGGGCGTCATTCATCAAGAAATATTTTTCAATAATCTCTGCACAGGATAATTTGCCTTTTTTTTCTGATCATCAAAGTGACAGATTGCAAAGGTGGACTCTTAAACCACAGACAGTATCGGGTTTCAGGGTGCTTTGCTGTCTCTCTGGCTGACTTGATTTATAATAGTTGAGGTAGTGCAAAATTAAAAATTAATTAATTTGAATGACCTGGTAATAAAGGGAACTGAGTGGCTGTATTGAGATGCTAATAGGTCTATCCCAGACCTATTCTGGCCATCTGATCCTCCTGAACACCCAACAGCTGTGTTAGGCAAAACTGACAACTGAGCTCATTGGGGGGAAGGGTCAAGGGTTTGTCATCTAAACTCATGGGGCCAGAGCAGGGGCTGCTCCTCCTAGCTCTTCCTGGGGGATGAAAGTGGGTCAGATGGTTGAAAAAACATATTTGTATGGCATCACTAGAGAATCTCTGCATAGAAGCAGTGACGTGGTAGCAGATGGTAATTACCTGTTTTTTCTTTTGCTAGAAAAAAGACTTATCAGGCAGATGTTTGTAAGGCTTTCAGTAACTCTCCTTGCATAATTGACTGTTTTATTTGGAAGATGTATGATCAATGCAATTAACATTTGTAGATAAGCTAAATGTAACAAGTCGTAGTATTTTTAAACAGAAACGTTAGCCTTATTCATGCGTATGCCTGTAGCGTAACATGATCCTGTGTTTAAGAACTGGAATCGCTACTGAATAAGAAAGTTGCTCTTTATGACATTGAAATAAAGTTCCTTTTTTTATGATATTTGTGCTAGTAGAGAATATTTTTATATCTATAAAATAAGCATAGGCACTTTATCTGTCTATATAAATAGAACATGTTTATGAAGATTTTTTAAAATGTTTAGGATAATATAAACAAAAAACTACAAAGTTGAATCCAGCAAAGATTGTAATTATTTGTATGTCTGAGCAAATGAAGATACATATGTACAGATTATATAGAAGTAACTAAAAGTACCACACCACATATCTGTTATAAATATTGACAAGCTGATGTAATAGAATTGCTTCAATATTATAGAGCAAGTTCTGACAAATGGAACTTTAAAACATGAAATTCACAAATGTCTAAAGAAATGTAGGACTTCTTGAAATATAAATATATGGATGAAAATGTTTTTGAAATTGATTTTTTATACAAAAATGTAGTTTTCTATTTTTCTTTCTAAAAACTTATTTGCTTTTCTGATGTATCTTTTGTACATCTTGCAACTTTCTAGATGTAATATCATCAGTCTGTGACTTCTGAAGCATTTTCATTTAATATAAAATTTAAAAACAAAAATAAATTTAAGATCTCAATGTGAAGCCTAATTATTAGTGGTTTTCCTATTTGGCTTTCTCTTGTTTTCCCTCTGGGAGAGTAAGGAAAAGGTGATTAGCGATTTCACTAAAAACCCAATTGACTCCATGTCTCTAGTGGGAACTTTTATGCCACATACTAATCACCAAATCAGCCACTCACTGTTGACATCCTGTAGCTAAATGTCAGTTAATTGAAAATCCATGAGCATTTGCCCCTGACTCATGCATTCAACTAAAACTGACTGTATGGTGATGATTTTAATATATTTGGCAATTCTGAAATAACTATTTTCATTATAAATACTTTCCACAACAAATATATGACTATTCTTCTTTATAATTCTATTAATACTACTACTGCTACTAATTTACATATTACTAACACCTAGTGTTTTTTTGTGTTCTGCTTATGATAAGCCTTACTGCACCACATCCACATAAGATTGATGCATACATAGATATATGTGTGCATACATACACACATGCATTGACGTCTTCAATCATAAGTACCAGTCTCTTTTGCCAAACACAATTGTTTACTTCAGTTTAAGAATGAGGAAAAGTGCATTGTTTATCAGTCAACTCTCTTTTAGCATTCCCCTACAAAGATATAAACAAAACTTTATACTCATTCTTTCTTTCATTGAAATAAATCTGCTTTGCCTTTACTAGAATATAATAAATAAAATATAATATATATAACATATGGTTTCAAAGACATGTGTAAGTAAATATATTCCAAGTAACTAGCTAAATATTTCTTAAGTGGTTGAATAATTTAATTTTTTTTCCTCCAGAGAGATAAACTAAAGAGGTTATAAGCCTGAAGTCTTAGTCATCTATTGATGGGTTGGTAAATAAAATTATATTTCTGTGCCTCAGCAAACAAGATGAAGCTGTCCTTTAGTGCAATCCAGTGCTGATTTCCAACCTAGGTTCATTCTCTGAAGGTGCTTTCCAATCAATGAGGATATGAAAGAAAATGCACAGTTGGCGGAACTGGTAATCTAACTCACAGACTTAAAAGGAATGTCTTTGTCTAACTGCTGCAATATGAGCTGATGAGTGTTAAAGCAATGTCAGGTCAAGAATTGCAATTCTACTGAGACAATCATTCCCGTTACAAGGTAAAATCTCTGCATGATTCCTGTTAATACCGTGGAAATTACTTTTTTTGGAGTCACGCAGTATATAAGTGCTTCAAAGGATTTATTAATTGCTAAGTAAATTTAAGGTTAAAAACTATGTCAAATTTGCACTGTGACATGTATTGTTATTCTTTTACAATTCCTATTTTCTATAGATAATAAATCTGAATTGAGGAGTTGAGGAATTCTAAAATCATTCAGACAAATATTAGATAAACATTTTCTTACCCATGTTTCACTTGGCCTACTACTTATTATTATATGCACTTTTATTCATTTCATTTCATAAACAAAAATATTTTTCATTCAAGAAAAAATCTCCTTTTACATTTTTTCCTAATAATCTGGTCTTTCATAATTCATCAGTGCAGTGCTTTGGCTTATGTCTAAGGAACTATATGATTTTGCATTTGTAAACATGAAAACATTGCTATCTCATAGTATTTTTCATTTTTACAATAGTAATTTATGTTTTATTGTTCATACAATGGTATTCTGGGGAAGTTGGGACTTAATGGAAGATTGTAACCAAAACCTAATCTAATATCAACTAAATAACTATGTTTCCAGGCATGTCCTTTTTTAGGAAATCTGAAAATGGATTAATAACTTTATTATGTTTTATATTTCTGTTTATCCCCATTTTATTCATATAAACTGGAATATATGCTAACATCTTTAAAGGCATGACAACATGCTGTGGTCTAATAATATTACATGGATCACACATTTTTATAAATATCACATATTAATTTTGTTTTTGACAGCGTCTCTCTAGTCCCAGCCTGTATTTAGACCAGGATGACCTCTATCTCGTAGCGATCCACCTGCTTGTGCTTCTAGAGGGCTGAGATTAGAGGTGTATGCCACAAAGACCAACATTAAATCCCACATATTTAAAGAAATATAAGAACTTTAAAAATACTTTATAGAAATATAAACCCTTAATTATTGAAGCAAATGTGGCTTATACATTTTCTGTTTGGTAAGTTATTAATTTAGTATTGGTAACATTTTTTATAATATTTCCATAAAGACCAACATAATAAGAGTTGGTACAGTGAAGTATTTCAAATTGTCTTTATTTACTTTATTGAAATCTTACTTAACCATTGTAATATCAATACACTACTAGCAATCCTAGTTCAGGATGTACCACTACCTTTCTGGCTGTAGTAGGGGAGGTATGCCATTACATGCCAGACGACTGATAATCCTAATGGACGTCTTGCCTTTAATTTTTCCAAAGGATGGCTTCTGTGTTAAGCATTTGTTTTTGTAAAGTAGGTGACACTTTTTCTTCTTAGAATGCAGTTGAATACATTGTTAGGGGTAAAGTTCAATTGCAGCAAGTCTCCTGATGGACACTTTGCTTCTATTGCTCCACGGCCCTCAGGTCAGTCTGAATTATTAAAGCGGACTGCAGACAGGGTGAGCATTGTTGACCATTCTAAAGAAACGTTAAAATAGATGAATAACCAAACCAAAATGTCAGTCTGTAGCAGTTTTAAATTCATGTCCGGGTATTTTTTTGGCACCATGAGCAATGTCAGTCCTAAGGTATATACAGTTGGTCATTTCAGTCACATTAGTCATTATGGCACAACTTTTTCATGTAGTAATTTTGAGATAAATATACTAGTAAAGTGTAATGTGATGATTAATTTTACAGAGATATCACTATCTGAAGATTATTTGAAGAAACAAAAATTGAAAAGCATAAAACAGAGCAGTGCTTTATTTTCTTTCTAAATCAGTTCAGTCAATAATCTTGAAATTAGCATTGTGCCATTTAAAAGTATATGTTAATAAAGCATTTTAAGTGGTTTTCTACAACTTATAATTGGCTGACATAAATATGAAAGAATAATATATGCTCCTATACAGGGTATTTTATTTATGAAAAAAGAAGAAAATTTAAAGGGTGCTTTATATTGATTGTTCTGATAAAATGGAACAGATGAAAAAATTACCTATCTCTCATAATTCTGAGCAATCCCACTGCAAGAGGCAAGATTAATCTGTGATGCCTCCTCTAAAGTGTGAATTAAAGCTGAAGTCCCTGAATCATCTGGACTCCAGGAGGATGCCTTGTACATCATTGGACTGGCCATCCAGCTGGCAGCTATTGTTGTCAGAGCACTAGCCTTGGTTAGCTAAATGGATTCTGCTTCAGGCTAAAAACCCTTTAGGGAAGTGGGTCAAATTGTACAAGAACAGCTCTTCTAATTCCTCTCCTATGATGTAAAAATGAGAGTGTAATGCAGTTGCTTTAAACCTTGCACTATAGAAGATCATTTAGCAGTACCACTATAGAGAGTCTCAGGAGAATCAATTTGATCCACAGTTGGGCACTGGCGAGTCTTGCACCAAATCCTAGACTTTCTCCACTTTTTCTCGCATTGTGTAACACTGATATGCTCAGGGTAACCATGGAATTGCTGACTTTTCAAAGGGAAACCATGGAGACAGCAACATATCTTTATCATATGATATGTGGTTATTCTACTTCTGCCCTCTTCTGTATTTTAAACCCTGCAGTTCTGAACATTGTCATATGACTGCAAAATATCAGGCTTCTAATACAATAATGTAAATTGAAGTTTCTATTATATTTTATTAATAATAGATACAGTATTTTAGACCTGTAAAATAATAAAGCAATCCTTTCAGCAAAGTATGTTATTTTATGATCATTACATCCTAGTAAGAGTTATTAATGATAGGTTTTAATTTTTAGAAAAAACTAAAGTAGGAAATATTTTACTTTCAAATGAAAGTTTTAAGTTTAAAGAACTATCTTTTTGGAAGACAGAGTGACATTTTGATGACTCTGGCATCATTTTAATGTGACACAGGACATAGCAGTCCAGACCATAGAATACATCTGGCCCCCTGTTGATTGAATTCTTTGATTACCCCACTAGGCTGTGTCAGAGAGGGCACACAGAGCACAAAGAGGTTGCCATCACGTCCATGGGCAACAACAGTTCAGTTATTTCATGTGTGAATCCACTGGGTGACAATTGCTACTCTGTTCTTTATCTGATGCAGAGGACACACTTTCCATCACTTTTATTGACAGAAATTTGTATAGCAGTTAAAAAACTAAAATCTAAACTGTGGTAAGAATAGTTCCAGGATTCCTCAGAAATCCATTGCTATTATCATAATAGTTTCAATCTACTGTTCATTTTGTCCCTTACTACCTCTGAATTAATCAGAGTGAAAGTTTGTTTAATGTTCTTCAGATGGTATATTTTCTTCCTAACAGTGTCAAACTGGAATTCTAATTCCAGGAAATAATACCGATTCTTGCTGACACTTGATATTAGAGACTTACACACACACACACACACACACACACACACACACACACACACACAATTAATATGCCCTGCTTATATACAAACATGCATATACTCACATAAATGTAATATATAAACACATAGACATCATATAAGCAAGAATAAATGTTAACATATATTATCTTAGACTTGTGTTATTTCTTGACCAAATCTCTGAATAGATACCATTTATTAAGAATTCATGGAGCTCTAAAAAAAAGAATCGTGTGGAACGCGTATCTCTGGAAACTAGAAAGTTTAAGATTATTGATTCCAGGCAGCGAGGCCCTCATGCTCCTTTAATTCCTGGTGGAAGGCAGGACACTTGAGTTTGTCCAGAAGAGGACGAATATAAAGGGGCCACTAGGTAACAGGTCATCAACTTTCATGGAAACATTTATCTTACCTCATCATGAAGGTAGAAAGCCTGGCCCATGCACCTTGTAAAGGCTTGACCTCTTCTCAAACCTGTAACATTGACAATTAAATAAAAATATAAATTTTGGAGAACAGAAATCATATCTAAATTGTAACTTGGGATTCCATGATATGTAGATTGCTATCTTCATTAATGATGTACATACGGCTAGAAACTAAGACAGTGTATGTGTTTAGAGTGTCAATGCTAACCTGGGAATAAGGTGTTTAAAGGAATTTTTAGTCTTTTTGTGTTTTGCAAATTATGTTCTGTATGTTTTGTTTCTTTGCTGTTTGTGTTTGGGAAATAGGGTCCTCCTGTGTAAATTAGAATCAATGACCTGGTACTTGAGATCCTCCAGTGTCTGTTTGGGATTACAGGTGTGCAATATCATGCATAACTATGTTTTAAGTTTTTTGATTCATTCTTTCTACGTGTTGTTGTTGAGGAGACCATACATCTACCCAGTTAAAACAAACCCCAATGTAGAAACATTTGGGCAGTGCATCATCTCACATTACCATGTGATTTTTCTTATTTCTTCAATCCAAATTAATAAGATGATATAATTACGCCTTTAAGTGAGCTGCAGATCTAATGTCTGCACTATTTTACTGTAGAATTTCTGCTCATTTTTCCCTCTGGTATGGAAATAACATTTCAAGAACTTAGAGCATATGACCTCCGTGTTACCAAACTTGTGATCTTTTTTCTCATATCTTCTCTTCTCTGATTACTCTAAACAAGTGTTACATGGATCACTAGACAAACTCTAGAATTCGCCTTTCTGTAGCTCTGTGATTTATCACCCCTGGTTTTCTTCTAATCTCTACAAAGTAGATTGTTTTACTCAATTAAAGACATGGATCTAAAATTGCCAGCACCCAGTCTTGAATTTCATTTCTCTGCCATCCTTTGAAATCTCAGATATTTCAAGAAATTTTTAACAATTGGATTGCATTTGGGTCTAATAATAAGTATCCCAAATTGAACTGCATCAACAATGAGGAAATGTATATAATTTCATACCAGCAAGCACTGAGGCAGTTTGTGTTTCAGGACAAAGCTCCAAAACATCCTACTCAACTCAGAAGCTTCTTCTACTTTGTAGTAATCCCTGAAGGTTCATTTTTGGGGAAGGATAATAATCTGGTTAAGGCAATTGCTGGGTTATAAACACAAGAAGAAAAATGGGCATCCCAGATAATACTTTGAATGAGAGTAAAAATTTGGGGAATGACCTCTCTGTTTTTATTGTAATTC
Source organism: Nannospalax galili (assembly GCF_000622305.1). NCBI lineage: Eukaryota > Metazoa > Chordata > Mammalia > Rodentia > Spalacidae > Nannospalax > Nannospalax galili. Next base: position 9,952,558 of record NW_008337147.1, read on the forward strand.
TTATTTTTTTAAAGAAAATAATGAGAAATTATGTTTACATGTAAATAGCACACAACATAAACCAAATTGTTCTGAACAGAGAAGTAAAGGCATTTTTAACTTCTTTTTTGATTGAGCTTTTAAATTTTCATACAACATTTCGCACTCAAACCCAGACCCCCTCCCCCCATTCATGCATCTCCCATCCCCCCACTGACCCCTATGCACTCTTCCATACATGCTGAGTCCTATTCATTCAGGTGTATTGAATGGGCTAACTAGACTCTAGTGGATGCATTTATACTGAAGGTCCCTTGGGTATAAACACCTGAATGAAAGTAAAGACATTTTATTGTTTTAAAAATTACTTATTTAATAACCACATACTTAGAAGAAGTATTTCATTATAACATCATTGACATATTCAATAATAATTTCCAGAGCTAAGATGCTTCTCTTTCAAAATTGGCTGTAAATATTTAGGTTTACGGTTGAGTTAATACAGTTATACAGTATTGTACTCCATGTAAACCCTGTAAGAAGAATCATTTTTAAGGGTGATAATATTCAATCTCTTAGTTTCCTATACTTTTAAGGTTTGTCTTCCCTTTATAGAAGCCTGGTCAATTCATTTTTAATACAATTTGACACTAAGATGCATATGCGTTTCTAATCTCTATATATCTGATTATTACTAGTCACAGTCGGTTACTTTCTGAACTCCTTGGCATCTGACCATGGACATAAAGTCATCAGGTAGACTTCAGTGGTAATGTTTTTCACATCTACTGATTATTAATAAGAAAATTTTTATGCTTTGAAGATATATTATAATTTTTTAAATCTTTTTAAAATTTTTTAATAACTACATGATTAGAAGAAGCATTTCACTACAGCTTTAACATATTCAGTAACACACTCCAGAGCAAGAGTACATTTCTTTCACAAGTGGCTGCAAGTTTCTAGGTTCACAGTTGAATTAATAGTTATACAATATTGAACTCAGTATAAGCCCTGTAAGACATAAAATTGAATGATTTTTTAACCTTTAAAAAAGATCTCCATTTCATTTTAGAATATATTGTTCCTTGCAGAAAGACTTGTTGTTTTTGCTAACACTGAGATGTTGGAGCATGCATTGCTAATCTGTATGTATCTGATTATTACTAGTCCTAATCGGTTGCACTTTCTAATGTGAATAAGGACCTCCATTAGCTGATGTGCTGGCCCTCATTTAGCAGAAAGTTCAGTATACAGCATGCATTGAGTTGTGGTCTACATTTTTCTGTATTTCTTGCATTTAGATTTGAGTCATGAGTAGCTCTCACTAGTGACTGTATTAGTGACCAATTAATACAGAGTAAGGAAGTAAGCTCATTGCTCATGTGACCACACATGATTTGGAAGACTGGAACTATTTGTGGGAGAAACATTTGGAATTTGGAAAAGTTTGGAGAACTGGGATTAATGAGTGATAAATATGTGGTGGTCTGAATAGTAAATATCAAATTAATTTGCTGAGTAAAGATTATGTTCACAAATCTTCAGATGAGATTGAGCATTTATTGACTGTAAGGTATTCATGTTACATGCTGGCAAACAATTTCTTTACATTTTCCCCTGTCCTAAGGTTTTTTTTAATGTAGTGAGTTTAAACAGTGTTAGACCAGTTAATATGGTATAGTTTCCTGATAAAATTCCAAGGCATTCCAATATTCAGGTTGTGGCATAGTTACTACTAGCTCTTTTATTCCAGGTTTATAGTGAGCATTGGGGAAAACAAATCATCAGAAAGATGGGAAGTTTGGTCAGAAAAGCCTGTGTAAATTTAGGTCAAATAAGTCATGGTTTTTGAAGAAACTAGTGCCATTAAAATGTATCCATGAATTTTGCATAAGGCAATAGGAAAAATGCTTTGAGGGTGTCTCAAAAAATTAGCAAAACCTTACCCATCAGTTTCAAGTATATGAAAGTGCAAAGTAACTTGGAGCACTTTTCTTTGAGAATAGAGCATCTTTGGGGCACCCTGCTCTCCTGGGGACTGGGAAGCTGTTTCTACAGGAATTCTTTTATATAGAGGCTACTGTTAGCATACAAACCAAGGTAGTTTGGGGTCATGAAAACTTCCATCCATGGTTCAAAGAAAGCCTGAGAGGCAGGCAATGTGTAACACAGATTTAAGTCCATGAATGCAGCCTCTGGGAAGAGATAATCAGTCTCGCTGTGATGCATATGACATATCAGTCATATGGAATATCTACCATCTACTGAGGAAAGCCGCAATCAACAAATGAAGGCAGCCCCCAAAGACTCCCTGTAGACAGGAGTTTTAAGCAGTAGGGGCATGGCTGCACAAGCCTTTCAGAGCTCAGATCATGCCATCCAGAGGTAGAGCTAAAGGATTTATTGTCTTCCCTGCTCTGTTCCCATTTCTGCTTTCCGTACCACCATTCCTCCCTATGGAATAAAAACGTTTAATCTATGCAGCTATATGCTGGTAGCACGGAACTTGCTTTTTAAATTTTGACAATTGCTCGCATCTAAGAGTTTGTCTTTCATCTCAGAAGAGATTTTGGACTTGAATCTTTTAACAATGTTGGAACTTTTAAGTCTATGGAGATTTTTCGAGATTTGATTTGGTATTAAGTTAATAAGAAGTAGGTTTGTGATTTGTAGTCCTGATTGTTAACTTCACTGGAAGTAAAGCATCCTCCTGTGTGTCTTCGAGGCTCTTTTAGGAGATTAACTAAGAGTGAAAGATGTGCCTGGATATGGATGCCCGCCACATCATAGGTTGGAGTCTTAAATGAAAAAAAAAAAAAAAAAAAAAAAAAAAAAAAAAAAAAACAGAAAAAGAGACAGCTGGGGCGCACGGGTTTTCTTTCTCCCTGCTTCCGAGCTGCCATGATGTGAGCTGTTTTGCTCTACATACCCTCTTACACAGTGGTGGTCTGAAACCACAGCCAAAGTAAATTCTGCCTTCCTTGAAGTTGCTGTTTCAGGGATTTAATTACAGTGATGGCCATGAACTAAAGCAGGCTTCAGTGCTTAGAAAAATCGCCTTTATGGTGAAAACATTTTGAAAATCTAATGAGGGTTGGGGATGCAGTTTGCTGAGAGAGTGCTTACCTGGCATCTTCAAGGCCCTAGGTTCTCTCTCTAATACTGCTAAATAAATAATAAAAATTAATATATTCATATCCAGCATATTTCTATTCCTTACCCAGAACCAGGGAACCGAAGCAACACTCATGACTTCTGAGACAGCAACTCTCGTAGATGTCTATGTGGTACGCTAGTATGTAGCAAAGAGACTTCAGACAATTGATTGCCTAACAAGTGTTGAATCACAAGAGTTACTGATGTCATAGCTAAGAGTACTGAGGTTCTCCTTCCCTGGGTTGAACTTCTTCCAACCTATCCGGTTTCCAGTTATAAGAAGGACAAGGATGTTGTTTTTAATATTGTAAAACATGTCTGACATTAGCCAAAACCAAAGTTAGCATCCTTCCTATTAATCAGCTCTTTTGAGCCACTTTTCCAAATAGGACTGAAGGAGCTTATTGTTTTAATGGTTCTCACACATTTATTTAGTTGATTCCTATTATATACTTATCAGCTTTTCTGTGTCTTCTAGTACTTCCAGAACAAGTTTCCAAACTTCTATATAAAACCCAAGCACTACTAGATGTTAAAAATTTGTACCTTGTATTTTTCTCTTTTTTTAATAAAATATTTATTTTGGAAGATCAGTTCCAACATCTGGGGACACTGATTTGACACATTGGGCTTTAATTGGGTAACAGAATATATGGGTTCCAGTGGGGGACGGGGCCTGTGGGAGCCTGCCAGTGGGGACAGGGGTATAAAGATGACTAAGATTCTTTGAGATATTCTATATAAAATACACAAAATTCAATAAAAAAAATTTTAAAAATTGACTTTCAGATCAAGTAGAGGCCTTAGTTAATATTTTTGAAAATTATTTATTATTTTTATTTTAGCCATATGAATGTATTGCCTGTATGTGTATATGTATACCCATGTCATGCAGGTCCCAGGGAGGTCAGAAGGTGTTGCATTCCCCTGGAACTGGGGTTATGGACAGTTGTTAGCTGCCATGTGGGTGCTGGGAATCTAATCTGGGTCCTCTTCAAGAGCTGTTAGTGCTCTTAATCACTGAGCATCTCTCTAGCCCATCTCTTTATTTTTCTACCTTTATTCATTCTAGGGAAGAAATTAACAAAAGTCAGTTGTATTTTCTATAAACCTAAAAAAAGTAGATATGTTTTTCTTAACACTTTTTCTATTTGAGTCATTTTCTCACTTAGTTCTATCTAATCTGGGTCCTCTTCAAGAGCAGTCAGTGCTCTTAACCACTGAGCATCTCTCTAGCCCATCTCTTTATTTTTCTACCTTTATTCATTCTAGGGAAGAAATTAACAAAAGTCAGTTGTATTTTCTATAAACCTAAAAAAAGTAGATATGTTTTTCTTAACACTTTTTCTATTTGAGTCATTTTCTCACTTAGTTCTTCAATATTTTTATTATATATCAAATATTCAAACTGAATTTGAACTATGTTACCTCAGTCACCTTCTACATTTGCTTCCCTTGCATTCTTCACTGTCCCAAAGCAATCTTCCTTTTATCTGTACTGTATTGGTTTTAGGATCTTTCCAGATACCCAAATCTGTAAATGCTCCATTCCCTTAAAAACAGTGGTGCAGTGTCTGCATATAATTTATTCTATCATGTACTTTAAACCACCTCTACTTTATTTACAGTACCTCATAAAATGCAAGTGCTATGTATTTTCAGAACTGTATTGCCTAGGAAATAGTGAAAAAAAACTCTGCTTATTCAGTGAAGTTGGATTCGCTTTTTTTCAGCTCTAGGAAGTGTAATCCATGGATATAGAACCTGTTCTTGTAAAGTAGTATGGCACCAAAACTAAACCAAAACTAGAGGCCCCTCTCAATTTGCCAAATTGTATATATAAATTATATTGGAATTTCCTCCTAAAGACTCAAATTTACTTCATCACTGCCCAGGAGTTCACTTTCTTCCTCTAAATACTTGGGATGGCTTCTAGCTAAATCTCTACCTGTTATTTGGAATATAACTCATTTTCAATATTTTTCTCGAACGCAGCTTCTGTGCAAAGACACTCCTGTCTCCATTCCTTCTTTTGCTAAACAAAGTTTCATCTCAATGATTAAGAGACATGTTTCTCTAGGACTGTAAAGGTGGAAACAGAACTGTCCAGACTCATTCTGACAAGGATTGGAGTGGTTTTAACGAGGGTATGGAGTGAGAAACATTCACAATGATCTTTCATGGAACTGTTGAAACTGTAGATGGAGAATTAGTTTTCTGGTATTATAAAACAAAAGGTTGAGCCTTAAATCTAAGCATGTTCATGAAAAAAATCTAAAATTTGTAGTGAGTTTAGTAATCAAATTTCTGTGCATCTTCTTTTCAAACTAAGTTTTGGTTGTTAGAGCTTCCTACACTAAAAAAGTAGGAAAAACAAGACAAAAATAAACAAGTAGTCTTGAATCAGAATCAATGAGAAAATATTTCCTTTCAATAGTTAATAAAAACCTTTCTAATACAATATGGTTATTTCTTTAAAGAAGGTTATTTATAAAAAAAAAACTCATAGATAGTGATGAATGTTTCAATCACAGAAACAATTCTGGACCAAATTAATTTATCATACACAAAAATTGAAAATGATATACGAGAAAGGTTATTAAAATTTATGAGGCACATTAGGTATTAGATAAGCTGTACATAATACCACAACAATGAAAGTAGGTGACATTAATCTCATTAATAAAGAACTGTAATTCAGAAATATTAATATCTCTAAGGTAACAAAACCAGTAAGATGTACAACTTTGATTAAAACGCTAATCAATTTGATTACTGAAACTATGTTCATTCAGCTATCACAGGATTATAATAATGAAATATATTGTGTAATCAAGTAAAATGTACAAGAAATATCAAAATGTTATTTTTACTTTTTTATCCATTGTAATTCTTGCTGATTTTTCTTATACAGAAGCTAACCCACTGATATATCTTGTTCCATTCCAGGACATTGAATAATGTATATGGATAAAAAAAGTACAAATTAAATAACAATGTAGGCACATATTCTATAGAATAGAAAAAATGAGGCATTTTATTATTCCAAGTATCTCAGGGTATAGAACTCTTCCTTTCTGTGAACTGACGTAGTTAGTTTGGTTTGACATTTAATGGAACATACATGGATAAAATTAATTATGCTATATAGAGCCTAAGAGAAAGAAAATCATGAATTTTACTTGGAGTCATAGGTTCTTTAGATCTGTTATTCAGGAATAATAAATTATGGAGGAAAAACATGTCATAGTTAAAGGAACATTTCTTTTCAAAAGGAATATGAAATATTTAGGAGTAAATGTGCTCCTATATATTTCTTACACTGCAAACCATTTCCAAATTTCCACATATGCTTGCCAAGAATAATGATAATTAATGTTTCATTGAATTCATAGAGAAATGTTGCATTCCAGGACTCGTTTGGACCATTTTTAAACATATATTATGCTAGACTAAATTCCAAAGAAGAGAAAATATTTTATATTTTTGACTATTTATGTTAAAAAAAACTTCAAGTAGAGTACATATGCAAAATACATTTGGTTAAAAAAAGCATGCCACTTACTAGTTACTCTTCTAGGCTTTAAAAAAATTGGATGTTTTTTCAAAGTACCTTACAATTGGGAAACATTAAACTTATTGTCTATTTATATTTCTTTCAACATTGCTCAAGTTTGCCATTTTTTACCTTAATATATATACAATATGATTTCAGAGGGCTCATTATGATCATTATGACTTTAGATACATGTGTATATGTAACATTTATATACTTAAGATCATGTGAAATATGCATACACATGATTTCTTTTACCTAAGATATGTAACATAGAAAAAATGAGTTAGATAAAAAATTGATTGAATTTAGGTCTTCTAACTGCTTACTTCTAACTTACTTTAGGGTCTCCATGCCCCTAAGTTAGTCATTTCTCATGACCAATGTCATTTAGTTATTCCAAGCAATAGAAAAAGATTTATGCATTGACAAGAGGAGACGTGGAACACTGGTTAAAAGAGTTCTGCAAATGATACTTCTGATCACAGCAGGAGTTATAGGCTTAGATTAAAAAAAAAAAAAGGTAAAGTGAAGTTTTCAGTGTTAATAACTGTAAATTTTGCACCATTGTATTTTATCCCATTTTTTCTTTTTCCAATGTCTAATGACACCTTGCCTCAAGGATAAAATCAGTCTTTCAAGTAGATGACTAAGATTATACTAAGGTTTGGGGAGCTTTTGAGATTTTCTTTGAAAAGAATGGATTTCTGAGAATGAAAGATATACACAATTGCCACTCAGACCATGGCTTCCTCCTCACCTCTACATTATACTTCCTTTAAAATACAAGTATCAAAGTTCTCAAACTATTTCTTGGCTTAGGCAGCCTTTAATCATTAAAGCGTTCTATCATTCTCTTAGCTTCTATAAACACATGCATTATAAAACATAATCTGATTCTTAAAATGGTTTTGCAGATGTATATTAGAAAGAAATACCAAGGAGATGGAGATAAAATACAAACTTTAAAATGTTAAATAGAAAATTGGTGTGACTGAGGTATTCAAGGATGCCTGCAAATTTTCTTAAGCATCAGCCTCTTATTTATGTATAAAATGAATTTGATCAATTATTAGGGAAGTTTATAATAAAAGAGGAACTCAAAATCTATGAGCAAAATATGTATTAAAATTATAGTTTGTGGCTAGTTTATCTGAAATAAAAAATACAAGAATACTTGTCTAACAGCAGAAGAAAATGGCATTGTGGTGTTCCAAGATTGCCTTTTGATCATAGAAGAAGTTGAAATATTTGCTTCTTTTCTGTATTTCAAATATAAAGTTTAGGGGAAAAACCATGGAAAAGGCTAGGTTGTTTTGCCTTTTTAAACTAGAGCCCTTATAAATAGCCTCAAATATAGCCTTTCACTTGACCATTATTGCCTACAATTTGATGAAAAATGAAAAACAATACTAGAAAATGATAGTTTTTCCTCTTCTCCTCCCCCTTTGATTTTATATTCTTTTCCATTCTAATGAATAGTTAGACCTCCATAATTTACAAAATATGAAGTCTTATAAACTTGCTGAAATATCCTGGAAATGAAATTTGGAATTTTCTTTACCTACATGAAAAGTGGTATCTAACTATATAACATGTGCTTGAGATCATTTCCCTCCAAAGCTGGTCAAACAGTGAGCCATGTTGACAGAATCACTTTTGTGACTATAGTCATTTCTGTCAGCATTTTTATACATGGTGAACAAGATGAGAGATCATAGAATGATTATTTATAATTGCTTTCTAGTGAATCATGAAATGTTTGCTATAAATTTAAAGTTTCCTTTTCTACTGCTCCTATAAAAGTAAAGCAACACATTTTAGAACCCACATACTGATAGTATTAATTCTACTAGAGTCATTTTCTGAAAAGTGCAGGGCCTCTTTATAAATGTCCCTTATTTATTAATGGCAAGAAAACTGGAAGTATTGATGCCCATTAACACTGGGGAAAAAAAAAAACCTTCCATTTTTAAAGGATTTCTTGTAGGGAGGCACATCTTTTAAAAATATTTTAGTTATTATTTTTATTTTATGTGTATGAGTGTATTCGTTGCATGCAAGTATGTTCACCCACACATGTAATGCCTGTAGAGTTCAGAAGAGGACATTGAATCCCCTGGAGCTACAGATAGTTGTTAGGCCCATGTGGGTGCTGGGAATGGTGAACCCAGGTCCTCTGCAAGAGCAGCCACATTGCATGCAAGTATGTTCACCCACACATGTAATGCCTGTAGAGGTCAGAAGAGGACATTGAATCCCCTGGAGCTACAGATAGTTGTTACGTCCATGTGGGTGCTGGGAATGGTGAACCCAGGTCCTCTGCAAGAGCAGCCACTGCTCTTAACTGCTGAACATCTTGCCAGCTCCTTTCGCCTAGATTGCTTTACAGGTGAAAATATGGTCTGAGGTGGAGAAAGATGATCAGGGAGGAAGGGGATTCCCTATCTTGTTTCATAGTTCAGAATTTTAAGACATTTCCCACAGAATTATTTAATCCATTCTTCAGACTGACTAGAGATGTTTAGTATTTTGAATATGTGGCAGAGAAATAGCTATGAACATGCCCTAGAATTCTTGGCTGTTGGGGCTGGAGAGATGGCTCAGCAGTGAGAGTGCTGGCTGCTGTTGCAAAGGATAAACATGCCCTAGAATTCTTGGCTGTTGGGGCTGGAGAGATGGCTCAGCGGTGAGAGTGCTGGCTGCTGTTGCAAAGGACCGGGTTCGATTTCAGCACCCATATGGCATCTAAGAACCATCCTTAACTCCAATTCCAGGGGAATCAGACACCCTCTTCTGATCTGCGTGGCACTGCACGACACAGATGCACTCACATACATTCATGCAATGCACTTGTACACATAAAATAAAAATAATAAATATTGTTTTTAAATCTTGGCTATAACGTCATCCATGGAAAACAACCTCTCCAGTATAGAAAATAGTTAACATAAAACATATTTTATGGAATTTTCATATATAGCTTGATAATTAATTTTGGAAATACTTTCCTTCAAGACTTTGGAGGCATGTGTATGTTTATATACTTCACTCTTTAATAGAAACTTAAATAAAATCTTTGGCATTTTGGCAGTCTGGCTTCAACTGTGGTCTCCTATTCCCAGGCCATACGAATGAGATCCCAGTTATAAAACATTGAGTATTTGGGACTCCCCTTAAGTTAGGGTTTGGCCCCTGGCAAGCAGATTCAATCCTGCTTGACACCCATTTTTATAAATGCAAATTGATTGAACATGGACAAGTTCATTATTTCCTTTATATATTCTGTTGCTTCTCTGAGTCCATAATGATAGTATATGTGGTAGACGCCAGATTGTCTTGTAAAGACAAAAATACTACCCGGCTCTGACCAAAAATTTTGTCCAATTTTGCCTTAAATAAGATTTTGTGATCTAGTGTTCCCAGTTTGTCCATAGCATGTCCTATAGGGGTTAAAGGACTTTCATATCGCTGAATAAGATTCAGGGTTTCCTTCAAACCCAGAATCTTGTGAGAACCCAAATAAGAATCTAATTCAGGGGCAAATGTATATATTTTTGTGTCTCCCTCTTATATGGGAATCTATTGGGAAAATAATAGAACAGTGAGAGAGAAACATTTGATAGCACATGGCAACAAGTCTAAATCAACATGGCCTAGAGATCCACAAGCACCATCTCACCAGTTCCAATGGTGCTTTTCTTATTGATGAAGATTAAAAATACCAAAGTCAGAGTTTGAACTCTGTGTATATGTGTACATGTGAGAATGAATACTATATTTTATACTATAGTACTATGGTGTGCTATAAAATGAACATGAACTTTTTAAAACACAAAAGCAAAAGAAATATGTAAGTACATCGATATAACACTGTAACAACTAAATGATACATGTGTACTATAGTGCTATAGTGTACTATAAAATGAATATAACAAGGGGCAGTATTAAACACTAACATAGTTTATGTAACTTTGTATACTGCATGATTTAAAGTATTACATTTATAACATGACAGTCATGTCACTCGTCTGTTTAAAAATTGCCCAAGGATCCCCATCTTACTAAAGCAAAGGCAATGTTAAAATGAATGTTAGGTGTTTGTTGGAAGTTAGAATGTGCTGGAGAACATGGGATAATCCTGGACTCTGAATATGGTGATGCTTATAAAAGTCTTTACCTAACATAATACCTGAACAACTTAAATAAAACACTAACAATGAACAGTCTGCTTGATCATAGCCATAATAACAGGTATGAAGCAGTATTGCAGTTATTTTAATTTGCAAATATCTTTTCATATTTCATATATCTGATGGACCCTTTTATGTTTTCTTTGGGAAAAGAGATATTCAAAGCTTTTGTCTTTTGGGAGGAGTGTCTTTTTGAACAGAGTCTTCCTGTAACCCCAGCTGGCCTGGAACTGGCTATGTAGACCAGGCTGGCCTCTATCTTTCAGAGGTCTACCTGCTGGGATTAAAGGCCTGTGTCACCACACTCAGGTATACTTTGCTTATTATTATTATTATTATTATTATTATTATTATTATATTTTATGGGTATGAGTGTATTATTATTATTATTATTATTATTATTATTATTATTATTATTATTATTATTATTATTATTATTATTATTATTATTATTATTATTATTATTATTATTATTATTATTATTATTATTATTATTATTATTATTATTATTATTATTATTATTATTATTATTATTATTATTATTATTATTATTATTATTATTATTATTATTATTATTATTATTATTATTATTATTATTATTATTATTATTATTATTAAATTTTATGGGTATGAGTGTTTTGCCTGCAATATGTAGGTGAGTGCACCCATGTCATGCAATGCCCATGAAGATCAGAAGTGGGCATTGGATCCCTTGGAACTGGAGTTACAGTTGTTAGCCTCTATGTGTGTATTGGGAACTGAACCCAGGTCTTCTACAAGAGCAGCCAGTGCTCTTAACCACAGAGCCATCTCTCTAGCTCCCTCCTTTGCCTATTTTTAATTAGACTTTTGTTTCTTTTATTAAGTTATAAAAGATTGTTATAAATGGATATAGAAAAAAATAAGCAGCTAGTATTCTTCAGCATGTGACTGCAAGCCATATTGACAATTTATATATTGCTTCTTTCTCTGCCTTTTTACTGTACACACAGTCGAAATCTCTCCCTGTGCTGCTGCCACACAGAGTTCATCAGGACAGTCTGCTGTTTCCCACTGTCAGAAAGCCTCAGCCCATTCACAGCATCCCCTCCAGCTTTGAAGCTCTCTTACTGTTGCCCAATGTGTTGCAGCTGCTAAGGTGCCCTGGGGCCTCCATTCTCTACTCTTTTTCTTCTGTGCAGTTATATTCCAACAAAGGATACTGGTGTGCTGATTGAGCTTCTTGCCATGCCGTTTCATTGTCAGTAAGGTTTGCTGCTGGATGGTGGGATGTCAGAGCAAGCTGGCCAAAGTGCTTGCTGGCAGACCTCCTCCTCAAAACATCAAGGATGATTTTGCTTTATACATTTTTAGAATTGATTAGATTTTAACATTTGTATATGTTTTTCTTCCTGATGCACTGAAAATGTAACTCATGGTTTGACGGCCTTTCTATCTGTAAGTTTTTTTTCTTCTGTCAAAATATTAATCCCCTGCTTTGTTCTTTGTGTGTTCAGCACTTTTTCATACTTCATCTTTCAGTTAAAAACCATATGCAGAGAGAGCTGACCCTGACTCCCGAACTGGAAGTGCATTCTTTCTTTTCTTCTCCCTGGCCATGCTCTGTATAGAATGCACTATTTTATGTAGGGTTTTTTTTTTTTTTTGGACTTTTTGAGACAGTGTCTCCCTGTAGCCTCAGCTGTCCTGGAACTCACTATGTGGACCAGGCTGGCCTTGAAGTGTTTTTAAACTATGTAGATTGCCTAATTGATTAAATTCCTCTTTGGCTTCTCACTGTAGCTTGACCTAGCCATAGGATTTATATATGGTATACATTCAAATGACTGTTTTGTAAACAAATGATCTTTGACAAAATTAACTTCAGACATACAAAAATACTAAATTCTGTATAAAAATAATTATGTACATATGAAGTAGCCATATGCATCCCATCAACTAACACATATTTTGGAAGATACTACCTTTTCCCATAAAGCATATAAGAATTCACACATAAAAATACACATTGATAAAAATGTTATGAATAAGTTATTGATATTTAATTTACTTAATTAAATGTATATTCCAAATGCTAAACTTAAAATATGTGTCTTATTAAAGCCATAGCTTAGTTTTTTACTAGAAAGAACTAAACAATATCTGCACTAATACTACGCAGAATATCTTAGTGTGTGGACTCTGAGAAGCAATATTAGTTTCCTAACGGTGTTGAGGAAATACATGATTCTCTTATGGGTCTGGAATCCAGTAGTTTAAAATCAAAGTACTAGCGGGTCGTGGTGTCCTCTGAAAATCTAGAATAATCTTTCCTTGCCCCTTCCTAGCTTCCTGTGGTCCCTTGCACTCCTTAGAGTTTCATGACTTCCAGCTCCATCACTAAAACTTTTCTCTTCAGTCTTCTGATGTCTAATGTTTTCTATCATTTCTTTTCATGCCTGCATGGGTTAATTATTTTTCCTCAGAGACTACAAAAGAATCTATAGAAAACTACTTGAAGAAAAATTAGATGCTTTCTAAAACAGAAATTTAATAGGATAAAATATGTAATAGAAGGTAAAAGGCAACAAAATAAAATCAACATATAAAATATATATTCCCAGATTATAAAATTATAGCAAGTCTTGATAGAAACTTTAAGAATTCAAGATATAAAGCATCTTTATAGTTTCCTTTATAAACTGCATTTAAAAAATACCTGCTTACTTGAATAGGAAGAGAATGAGTGTTGCAGAGCATATAATTAATTTGCTCTGGTTACTTTACACTGTGGCTAATTCAGATGTTACTCTCTCAGGCAGACAGGAAGAAACTTGATTTCTTTAGTTTGAGTCTGAGTCTCATTAAGAAAGAAAGGTTTTATCACCTCTTGAGTGACACTTAACAAGTCACAGCTCTGCTCTAGGAAGGGAAACTGAATAGCAAAAAAGAGTGCTTTGAATGAGGGTGAGAAGCTCTTCCTGTCAGGAGGTGTCTTACAAGTCGCCTGGCTACAAAATACAATGGGCTAGTCAATCAGTGGTTTCTTTTAATTTTATTTTTTTAATTGAATTGTTTTGATTTTTATACAATATACTTTGATGGTACTTAAATCCCCTATCCCCTCCCCTGTCTGTTCCTCCCCCACTACCTCCCACCATCCAATTTAATGTACTGTCATATATATATAATATGACCTATAGAGTATGATCTTTGTCCCCAGATGTCCTTCTGTGTGGGTCCATGCACTGGGCCCACCTAGAGTATCAACCCTGTAAGACACTATCTCTTCCCCTCCCAGCAACCATCACTTGACAAAATTTCCTTAGGTTGAGTTAGGATTTTTTTACCCACCTCCCCTTTTCTATTCTGGGATTTGGTGATTAACACAGAACCCCACAACTGGCGAAATGTGCAGAGAACAAGAGACTGCAGAATGCTTACCCATAAATAGGACACCTATTTCAAACTTCTGCCTCCTGAGGCTCAGGTATCATTGTGGATTAGGAGGCCAAAAAATTGTAAAAGCTAGAAGAGGTGAATGACCAAAAGGAATCAGTCTTCCAGACAGCTGGTCAGATACTCATACTCACAGCAAGCTCAAACCAATCAGTGTTTTTAAAAATAACATTAAGAAAAGTCTCCTTATGCGTCCAAGTAACACATGGCCACTCATTGTTTTTGCTGATGTTCTTGTTATTTGTTTTTGTTGTCCTATTGGTTTGAGACGAGGTCTTCTGTATAGGTCAGGAATTCACATTGAGCTTTCCACATCAGTCTCCCAAATGCTAGAATTACTTGCATGGGGAACCACACACAGCTCATTCATTGGTTTATTTCTCTCTGAGCTTGGGTATATATTTTAAATAAAAAAATTTTAACTCTGGGAATCTAAAAAGATGGGATTAAGTGTGAACAAAGCAACATTTAAAATTTTAAACTAGAATATCAGCAGTCTCTCATATGATCCTGATTTAAAGTTCAAAAATAGAATTCTAAATAAACTGGTATGATAACATTTTGTTTTAGACTACTCTGGTTCCATTAGGCCACACACATGTTTTGCTCTGAATTTTAACTGGTTTGAGCCTTCGTGTTCCAGTCACTTTTCACATTAACTTTTAGTCAAGTTCTCCATTTGGCTCCAATGAGACAGGTACAAGAGGTATAGTTCCTAGTAGCTAGGATGTGATTATTGATGCAGGTTAAGAAAGATTAAGAAGTTAATTGGTTGTGTTAGGTTCATGTAACTTCATCCATTTCTTTTTCTGAAGAATGCATTTAAATGCCAAAAGAAACAATTCACTTGTCCCAGGCCACAAAAGTCAATAGCACAGGGTGGTGCTTGAGAGGGATTAAAATTCACAACTTATGACACTTATTCTACTAAATCATTTCAATTTAAGTTGTCCCCAGTAGATCAGCTGTCTTCCTTTTGGAAACACATGTTTCCTAATGCTATTGCTGCTGAAAGATATGTCTGTTCATGTGACTAATCTTCACTGCTTTGAGAGAAAGAATAAGAAAGGGTCAGTCATCCTAAAGAATTTCAGTGTATTCCTTTAAATTTAAAGAGTAACTTCAGGTTTCTAAAATTTCCAAATTTGACATTTTTTTTTTCTTATTTCTTATATATGTGGGCTAGCTTGTTTTTCCATGCTTTTGTTTTTGTTTTAGTATTTTTTAATCACTAAAGATTTCATTATAAAATGAGTGTGTTCAAACGTGAAGAAACTGAATGCATTTTCAGCATTGTAGACTAATAGACTATAATAAATTATTTCCATGACATGTTAAAAGAGAAACCCTAGCTGCTTATTTTTTATAAAAAAAAAAAAAACCTTTCTATACTTTTAGCACTTTAGCTATAGCAGTAAATCAGCCGACATATTAGAATTTTACAATGTTCTTTGAAGAAGGTGAAATTTATTATAAGCTTTTATACACTCCATTATTTTCACAAAGTGCTATTAAATAATTTTACAAGGTTTTTTTAGCCTTCCTGTGTTGTGGTAAATGATATAATTTTTCTTATGTACAAGTTAGAAAAAATACAAGGTGAGGTCACAGCAAGGTTGCTTTCCTTATGCAAGGTTATAAGAAAAACCCATGAGCATTAGAATTTAAAAAATAACATGGGTTTATGGCTTGACTTTTTCTACTTTTCTACTCTTGTAAACATCATAATCTAATTAAAATAGTACTTTGGTGAGTCTACCAGAACAATAATAAAAATCACTCACGTATTTAACTTATCGTATGCCAGATCTAATTTTAAGTGTCTTCCATGGTGGTAAGTTATTTATTCCTTAACACAATCCCATAAGGAAGATTTATTTTATATATATTTACAAAGGAAACTGAAGCCTAGAGAATTCACATGATATAACCAGAGTCAGGAAATAACAGAGAGTAGTAATTTAGAGCATTTGTCCCTCTGATCCTCCCAAACAGACAACGAGTGGGACAAACATCATGTGGGCGTTCTTTAGAGCTGGAAATGCTGGGATGTCACCTTCCACTGACTTACTTAGAAACTCAAAACACATGGGCAGGCAGCATGTGTTTTTAACATGTGATTTTAGCATACTACGGTCTAAAAACTGTTACAGGTGGCAAGGCTTAGGGAGACCTCAGAGAGACACAAAGAGATCAGATAGAGATCAGATAGAGACCCAGTGGTTCAGGTTCTTCTCCCTACACAGAGACTTCTGAGAGAACTTTATTCCAGAGGGAAAGTGAAAGTATATCCTTACTCATAGAGTTCCAGCTTTTCAAGATGAGTTGTACCTGCTGGATTTTTTGGACCACGTATGTAGTCATGGTTAATGAAGGGGAGGATTATAAATGAACTGAGGTGAAGAAAGGCAAGATTAATATTTGCCCTGCTTTCCTGCCCTCCTATACAGTTCTCAGATGTGTAATGAAGCCATATGCATCATGGGAACAGCCAATCTTGCAAGGCCAATGATATGGAGATACTATTATAATGAAGCAGACCACAGTTAGAGGTTACCTAGGTGAGACATGTTGGCTTGCAAAAGTTTAGAGTCGTCTTGTTTGTAGTGGAATGGTCACACTGATGTCCTGCTGTCCTGATGCCTTGTTTTAGCAACAACCTTCAGTTGCTGTGTGGTTGCTACTTTCCCTCTGTCATCTAGCCTGCCTCTGGACCATTGATTTAGAATACCTGTGGTTTAGAGTCAACAGATTTTCACTGACCAAGTATGTCTTAAAATCACTGTCTCTTCAGGCACAAGCTGGACTCTGGGATGTGACTGCCAGTTAAAAAAAAAACTCATTGATGGGGCTGTGGGGAGGAGATTAATTTATTGGATTCAAGTGTTCTGCATGCTCCCTATCATAAATGGTCAGTAACTGAAATCTCATTATTATTGTTGTTAATGATACCATTATTCATCATCTTCAGTGCCAGCCATTATATGACTCCTACAGGATTCGGTTATAGGTTTACCTAAGACCTTATCCTAAGAAATTCCTTTCCATCTTTCATTTGACAGGACTTCTCTCCACTGCCTGCTCATTTTGTGCCTGTCTGGTTTAGCCCAGCTGTTGGCCCACCTGTTCTTAGAACTAGCATTGTTAGCCATGTGGACAGTGTCTCTGGATCTGCAGCTAGTCTGATCACCATTTCAGTCTAATTTCCTCAAGAAGATATACAGTAATGCTCAGTTATGTACTGGGAATATGAATTCAGCATACAATAAGCATTTAATGGTCTATCCCTCTTATTAAGTGATTTTCTTCTAGATGGAATCAATAAAATTTGTACCTATGGATATACATATGAACAAACAATGTCCATTTAATATTGTAAGATTTTAAATTAGTTCAATGTCAACTGTCAAATATTACCTCTGAACAATTGCCTTTGCATATTATTGTTTTCTTCATTTCTTTTTAATAAAATTTCTGCAGACAAAATGGGCTCTTCCAGTAGAACATTTCATTAATGAAAATGCTTTACTAAGTTGATCATGCTGGAAAAGTAATGTCGAAAGAATAATGCCCTTGCTTCTATGTGTTTGTAGATTTTTGTACTGACAAAATGTGCATTACACTCAACTCACATCAGTTTTTGATGATATCATACGCTGTGTTTGAGCACTGATGCAAAAAATAAACCTGTTTATTCTTTTACTTTAGGACAAATTTAAGCCCAGTAATACCAAGGAAATTACACCTTTAAACCTACAGTTTTTCAACTGCCTTTTGGATCTTCAAATAGGTACAAGTTAATACGTAAAGAATAAAAGACATGGTTAGAAACAGCAATTTAGGATGATATTTTAAAAATATTTATAGAAACTCATTTTCTAACAAACAGCAAAGTTGGCTGTATTCTTGAATATTTTTCCTCACAAAAAATGTCTTTTTAGATTTTTTAATGACTGAAATGGTAAAAGTGTGATGTCATTTGAACGAGTCACTAGACTTGCATGAGCTCGGCCTCATCTTGTCTTCTGTGTTGTTGAATCCCATTTTCAAAAAACTATTACAGTTCTGTGAACTTATGATCAAATCTTCTAGTTTCTTAGTAACATATTAAAAACAAAATATATTTTATTTGATCTACCTCCATTTTTCCCATTCATTCTGATAGCAGATAATTGATTATAATAGGTTGAACTAAAAGATCAGTAACAGAGAGAGAAAATAGAGGAAGAGAAATATTGAAGAGAAGCCCAAATAAATACATAAAACAAAGAGACACTGCCAGGAACAAAAAGAATGAAAAGGCTACTGGCTGAGTCTTTTTACAATAATTTTATATACTGTCTATAAAAGTAAAACATATTCTTCATCCCTGTGGTCCTATTGATGGACCACACAAAATACAATGGACCTTTAACATAAAATCCTCTATTTTACAAATGGTGTAGTATATTTTTATCTGTACCCGTTGAAAACGTCAAGGAATTTTATTTCATGAATGTTTGCTCAAATAGATGACAACTATGTAAAAGGGTACTTAGGTAGCATTCAGGAAACCCTGGGACCCATACCTTGTACCATAGAAAGTAAATATATATTAAATAAAAAAATAAAAAGAATCAGTGCCCCATGCCAGGTTTTTAAAATCCTGGTGTGTGTGTGTGTGTGTGTGTGTGTGTGTGTGTGTGTGTGTGTGTGTGTGTGTTTGCATATATCTTTATACCACACAACTCTTTTTTGTAGTTGTGTGAGTCTCACATCAAGTACCTTAAAATCATTTTGGTTTGATGTGATTGTGTTGTTCATCCCATCCTTGTTTATATTAATGCTTTTCTTTGTCCACGTTCATGTCCATGATGCTTCATGTTTAAAGGTAACCAAGGGACACGGGAAATTGGAGTATCCTTGAGAGAATGAGGAAACTCTTTTTATAACCTAGGATCACAGAGAGGTTTTTAAGTAAACATGCAAACTGGGAGGTATTGTATAGAATTAATCTTCTCTGATGGTCACTATAAAAGATCTAAGTTCTAAAACATCCTCATCTCTGTCTTGAAATAAATTGATTTTATTATTCCCTATAAAATTGTAGTCCTTGTGATCTGGTGATCTACTCATTAAAAGAAGTGGGTATTTTCTTTATCTAAGCAAATAGTTTACAGACCAAAAATACATGATTTCATGGTGAGACAAATGTACAATTAGTTTCTTAATGTTTGCAAATACTGCAAGCCAGAAGATTCAGTTCTTTATTCCTACTCCCCCAACTCTGTACGTGTCATTCGCAGTTATTAGTTTGTCTCTTGAAGGTTCACTGTTTGTTAACTGAAGACAGAAATGCTTGAAAATACTGAACAAAGAGGTTCAGATCTGTAAAGCAAGCAATGGAATCAGAGAAGGCACAGAAATATGGCTTTTCTCTTTGATGGCCATTTCTAAGTTCCACCTATCCCTGCTTCCATTTAGATGAAAGACTTAATAGAATAGTCCTCAAACTTTTATCTTCTTCTTCATTTCCTTCACAGATTGTCCTTTATCATCATTCTAAGTTAGAAGAAAGCTTTACATCAGTGTAACTGGTGGAAATGGAGTCTTTATGTGGAAATTAGAGTAAAAACAAATATACTTGGGGTTTGAACAGGTTCTGTTGCCACTAGTAGTTGATAGTTGTCATTCCTGCTAATAACTTTATATAAAACTATTCACATATACAATGCAAGATGATGCTCATCTAGACATCTGCTCACATTTTTGCCAACTAATTCCTATATAACCTTGTTTTGTGTGTTTCCATTTACAACAGTTTATGTTATATATAGTTAATTCCCTAATGCTAAACTATAACTCAAGTATCAAACTCATGTCTGAAGACAAATTATGTGTTTAGTTTTAAATTATATTAAATTTTAACTGATACATTAAGCTCATAAAGTTATATGTTTTAGGAGGAATATGTGATATTTCAATTCATGTATAGAGTGTTTAAATCAAGCATATCTGTTCTCAAACATTTACCATTTTTTCCTGGTGAAAGCATTCAAGATATTCCTTTCTAGCTTTTGGAATATCTAGTTCCTTCTTATTATATGCAGTAACCCTACTGTGCACTAACACACCAGAATCTCTCACTATCCCTCCCTTAAACTCCCAAA
>NW_008337147.1:9973093-9990146 GCF_000622305.1 Nannospalax galili
ATCAGTAGTTTTGCATTAAGACCAGTACCTGACACTTCAGCAATAAGCTTAGGAGCCATTTCACATGACAAAATCACAAAAAGTAGCACAGAAAAGTGTTGCAGCATTAAGAAGACAGCTCCTCATAGTAAGAGAGCTTAGATAAGAAGCAGAGCATTGCCATGTTTGAGACAACTACTATGGTGCATGTTAGGAGTCAGCAAGGAACCTGGAAGCAATCTGAGTTATAGGCTTTGGGTCATACATTTTTATCAAAGAGATGAATTCACAAATACAGAATTCACAAAAAGCACAATCAACTTCATTTGTTATTTTCTAGTTATTTGCTTGCCTTGTCTTTGCCTCAACAAATAATTTTGCTCCTCAATGAGGTTTTACAAGTGTTTTTATTTGGTGGGTTTTGTTCCTTTATTTGTTTTGAGACAGGGTCTCATTGTATAACCAAGACTGGCCTTGAAATCAGTCCTCCTGCCTCAGCAGTCCCAGTGCTGAGATTATAGGAATGCACACCATGGGAAACTAATGATGTGTTTGGAGTCTATTTTCCTTAAAAAACAAAAAACAAAACACAAACAAACAAAAATACTTAAGAAGGCAGATCATCCATCTCTGTCACATTAGCAATCTAGTTCACAGTCACAGTTTGTTATTTAGTAGTTAATGTGTATTGCAACTACTCAAATGTTAAAGAGTCAAGTCAAATGATTTCTATGCATTACACAGTTATATTGGGAGAGGAGAGGAGTAAGGTTAACTAATTTAAGAGAAATCATCAGACTCTTTGTCTAAGTAAGGATCTGTACTAAATTCTAAGAATTTTATTGAATAAAGAATACTGTGTTAATCAGAAAATCATAGCTAGCTGTGAATTAGTAGAGAACAGAAAATCACGTCTAAGTAAATACAGTTGTGCATAATTAAAATTATTTATCTAGAGGTAAAAATCAATATCCTTGCTATAGCCACCTTTTTATATAGTTATGTGAATGCCTCCTTTGTATCTATATGTGACGTTTTCTGAACTTTTGAAGACTAGACAACGATGTACAATGACAACCAGAAAGAGTAAAAAAGTAGATTACACAAGACTATTGTAAAAGAACGAAGGCCAATAATCACCCATAATCTTCATCAAGCCACCCCAACCCAGGAGAAAGATCAAATAAATTACGGTTTTATCCTTTCTGTTCATAGGTGTCAATCAGATTTCATGCTACCATTTTCCAGCCCAGTATACATCAGGAATTCCACATTTAGAGTGCAATTCTGATTCTCTTAACATCCTGCCCCATAAGCAGCAATACACACAGAATTGTACTAATGCTGAAATGGAAGGTTAGAGAGATTATGGCTTGTTCAAGGTTGATCAACTAGTATAAATCTAATTGAAACTGAAGTTCAAATTCCAGTGTCTCTAGAGTCCATCAACTTCCCCTGATATCAAGTTTCATGTACAGCAAGAGAAAAAATTCCCAATCCTGAGTCTACTATGAGGAAGTTTCTAAAGAAACATTGTCAGTGTACTTAATTTCTGGAGATCAAAATCCTTCAAAAATCACTGACAGAGTCTAAGAGTAAAAAAACAGAAGAAAGCTGGGTGTGGTGGCACATGCCTATAGTCTCAGGACTCTGGACTAAGAGGCAGGCTGGTGGATATTTGTGAGATCCAGGCCAGTCTGGTCTACATAGCAAGTTCCAGGCCAGCTAGGGTAATGAGGAGATCCAGTCACAAAAGACCAAAAAATAAAAGTAAAAATAAACCAGAAGAGAGAGAGAAATGTCCATATGCACCTGAGCTGTGATTTTCCCTTATGCTAAGCATCCTCATGATAGAAGAAAGTGAACTTTCCTCTATAGCACAATGTTCCTTAAATTCTCACAATATATGTGCAGCCAGGGAAGATAGATTTGCAACCACTCTAATAAAGTCCACAGCTTGTGACAACTCCAGGCTCTTGTGTCTAAAATGTGAGTCTAGAGGATTTTATCACTCTTAGTAGCCAAAAGGCTCAGATGAGATGCCAGAAATGGAAGGGACTTTCACTTATCTCATTTACAAATATGGTTTTCTGCATCAAGCTTTTTTCCAATGCCACATTTTCCCAGTATCATGTTAAAATCTTCCGTTTTTTAATGATTGGCAGTTGGTACACCAAAATATGCAGTTTGTACACTTTTGTACAGCTGCTCACACTTTATTTGAATTCTATATCATGGAAAATTTTGATTCCTTTAATTCATTGAATAAATATTCATTAATGCTATACTGAGTCATGAACTCTGCTGAAAACTGGTTCTGAAATAGTAAGTACAGCAAGGTTCTTCTCTCTGTTAAAGTAATAGAATATAGCATAACACAATAGTTGTTTTGCATGCACAGCCCAGAAGAAAAATGTGGGTGGGTTGTAGATGTCTTAACTGGAACCCATAGGATGACTTACAACGGCTAGTGGACCACAGAACTGGGGCAATATAAAAACAAGGACAGAAAAATCTCAGGGAGGCAGTAGGCATGCACACTCAAAAGTTCAAGAATGGCAGCACTCTTACACCTAAAACAGGTGTGTTCATGTTTATGTACCTTTTACATATGTTGTCAAACTGAAAATAGGTTATCTCTACTCCAGAGTCTATTCTGACTGACTTTCCAATGTCACAGAATGTCATCCTTTAAAAGCAAAGCCAGCTTCTTGAAGAATAAGAGTGAAAGTGCTCACAACACCTTGTTCTGGCTCTTTTCCCACAGTACAGAACTGGAATGCATCTGGACATGTCTCTGCTTAAATTATTGAGCACCACGTTCCTAACAAATACTTAAACTAGATCCATTTTGATTGAGTAAAAAAGAATGTTCAAATGGATGTCTGACTGTGAGGAGAATGGGTTTTACAAATCTTTCGACAGTGCTCCTAATTAAATTTCTAATAATACAGCATTGAAAGCTCATGTATTCTCTTCCATTTTTAATATGTCAATTTTAAAATGTGCATATAAATTAAGAACACAGGAGTCAAAAGCATTAGAGATTGATAACAGTCTTTCCCTTCTTCTTAGATGATATTTGGAGGAACACATGAATTGGGTTTGACTGAATGAGAAAGTAAGTCTTACGAGGCTTTCTGTATTCAGGAGAAAGATTTATGATTCTAATCTGAATAGCCCTCACAGGAAGCCCAGGTTCCCACAGAATACAGGAAATGATGCAATTTTTTTCTATAGCACTAAAAGGACACATTATGCGTTAAAGAGGGTATCTGAAAGTCATTTTTGAAGCCATCCAGCTGCACTGTTAACTTAAACAGATCATAGTATCTTGTATAATTTCAAAAGCATTATGCATCAGTACATTTTAAGGAAGTCATCATATGAAACTTATGGTTACTTGGATGCATTTGAAATAGTATTGCTTATCAAATTGGCCACCTTTCTCAAGAAAAAACCTAAATACATGAGGTGGGACCAAAACATCAGCGGCTCTGTTGTTTCCCCTGTTTGCTATTGTAGTGCCAAGTTTTGCATCCTAAATATATCTTTCTACAAATAGATGATGTCTCCCTCTCTCTTTTGTTTGTTTGTTTGCTTTTTCAGAGATTGGGTATGTTTGTTTTTGAATATTATTTATTTTTATTTTATGTGCATGTTTTGCCTACATGTATATAAGTGCACACCATCCATGCAATGCCTGTGGAGGCCAGAAGAAGGCACCGTATCCCCTGGAACTGGAGTTATGGTTGGTTGGTAGCAACCGCGTGGATGCTAGGAACTGAAACCTGACCCTTTGCAAGAGCAGTTGGTGCTGTTAACCATTCAGCCCCCTTTCCGGCCTGTTTTGCTTTTTGCTACAGGTTCTCACTATGCAGATCTGGCTTGCCTAGAACTTGCTATGTAGCTGAGACTGACCTGAAACACACAGAGGTCTGCCTGCTTCTTCCTCCCTAGTGCTGGGATTAAATAGGCATTGACCATAGAGCCCAGGCTGATGTCTCCTTTGTTATTGCAAATACTAACTTATGGAGCTCTTTTTCATTCTGAATTTTAAAATGAACATTTACACATACATTTAAAGAAGCATAGATATGCAACACCTAACTATAATGTATTAACTAAGTGAATGGACTTTATAAGTATTTGAATGGATCCTTAGTCAACACTACAATGGATGAGTAGATTTGACATGCTAAATTTTTTAAATATCTAAATTGGCATGACAGGAACTGGAGAAATGGCTCAGAAATGGCTCTGCTGCTCTTGCAGCAGACTGGGGTTTGATTCACAGCACCTACATGATAACAACTGTCCATAACTCCAGTTCCAGGGGAATTCAAGGCTCTGTTCTGACCTCTGCAGGCATTGTACAACATGGATACACTTCCACACATGCAGGCAATAAACTCATACACATAAAAATAAATAAGTAAATAAATAAATAATTTGGCATGACAATCTGACAGACAACAAGAGATAAATTTCCACCATAAAGCTAAGTTGAGAACTGTATGGTAATGGTAGAATTTGCTGAATCATGAAATAAAAGTTGTGTTTAAATAGAGTATGTGTTTTTATTTCTGCATTTCAAGATGTGTTACTAGGAATAGAGATACAGTATATTACAAACTGCATCTGTTTTATAGTTTTACAAACTTGAAACCACCCATTTTTAATGGGAGAAATTATTGTAATGTCTATTCTATTTGTTGTCAAAGTATGATGCCCTGGTGTTCTATGGCTTTTACTCTAAAATTTCCTAAGGTTTTATTTTTCAGAACATTCATTTTTGTTTTGATAAAAATTCCCTGTGTATTAACTAATATGATTTAAGGCATTTTTTTTGTCTTTTTTTCTCTTTAAAAAAAAAACCCTTTTGCACAATGATTCTCTATTGGACCCTCTGTGGATAGCGAATGTAGTTCCAATGGGGTGTTTAACTCTTGCATCTCATAGCACAGCCCGGAGGCTGGCTGCAGCTGCCTTTCCAAAAGGGTTCATGAGGTTTTTCTCAAATACATTTTACTTTTTGACAAAGAGCTTTGCTTTTACAAGCTTTATGATGGGTTTATACTTTTTACAAGATGCCTTTCTAAAAACACGTATAATTCCCCAGCGGTCCTTTAAAATAGAGTCAAAATACTTTCTTTTCGGAGGAGCTTTACCCCAAAGGCTAGTATGTTATATATATTTCCTGCTTTACTTTTCATTTTAAAAGATTTATTCTTAATCCCAAGCATATTGGAACATTATTCAGACACAGTATCGGGTTTGCTCGGCCTCAGTGGCCTACTGGCAGCCTGCATTTTGCCACAAGAGTGGAGAGAAGCAGGTCTCAGCCCTGTAGGTGGTTGAACTCCGAGAAGCTTGGCCCTTCCAGGTGGGAAATCAAGCTGTCAGGAAGACTCATGGAAACATGATTAGTTTACTAACTTCATTAAATGAAAACGTTTGCAGCGCGAGGTTCCCTGTTCTCAGTGTCTGCTGTGGCTAAACAAGCCGGTGTTTCCTGGGCTGAGTTTGGAATGCCATGTGCGGTCCCAGCAGGAGGACTTCCAGAAGGCCTGCGGGCTTCCCTTACCTCGTCATCTGTGGGCTTCCTGTGTAACGTCCTATTTTGGGGACTTGACTCTCTCCATTCCTCAACAAGCGAAAACCTGGGGCACAAAAAATTCAAATAGAATGAACTAGAGGCTGTGCTACTGTTTTCAGACCTTGATCAATCCGATTTAAAATCCAAATCTATAAGCTATTAGCTTTTGGTGTTTTGTGGCAAGGCCCATAGCCCTAGAGGTCTGCCTTAATTTCCCAGTAGAAAAGCTACAAATGAGTGTGAATTACCATTTTAAGAAAGGATAGATTTCATTGCCGCAATTGCCGCGTGCTGGTGGAGGGGTGCTGCAGAGCTTATAGTTAAGTGTGTTTAGAACTGCATCCTTATAACTTGAGGATTCTTAAATATGCAGCCAACTTGCTTGGTGGTAGTTTAAACTGTGGAAAATTTGAACCAAATGTGTATATAGTTGGTTGTTTTTCGTTCTTCATGTTTTAAAAATGGTTTAAAATAGCAGACTGTGGAATAAATTCTAGAAGTCTTTTATTTTAAAAGTAAATAGCTATGTTAAAAGAACTAAAATTATTTTATAATTAAACAATTATATCATTTTAGTAGAATTTTTGGTTTGTTTTGATTGTAATTAATATAATTTCTGTCAAAACATTCAGGTAGAAAGAAATATGCTTCATTGTCTTAAGGAGTCTTTAAGAAATTTCTGTAAGAAATTCTTTAATAAATAAAGGATTTTTGTCTTGAAGAGTCCTTTATTTGTTGAGGGAATTAATGCATCCTGTTGCTATTCTCAAACAAGAAAACTGATCAGTAAAAAACACTTGTTCTATACTTTAATATTTATAAATATTCAATGCTATATTCACACACATTACTTACTGAATTACTGATTTAGAATTGTGTTTAAGAAGTATTAAAAGTAAGTGATATCCAATGACAATCATTCAGCAGACTTTTGATCTCTACACTTTGGCCATTTGTGACCTTTTGTGTTTCTGACCCTCTGCTGCATGAGGGAGCTTCATTATAGAGAACTGAGAGATTCATTAGTGTCCTCTTCTTTATCCCTGTTCTATGTTCAATGAGCCTTAGGTGTAGAGATTACATTGTAGATGTGTCACTTAGGCTAGGGAAATTCATAGACCATGTCAAGGGACCATCATGGAAGAGAGGCAGAAAGATGTAGGAGACAGGGAGGAGGTGCGCGACCATATGGAAACAGAGTCCTACAAGGTCTTGGGAACCTGCCCATATGGCAGTGGTGTCAGCATACACAAGTCCCATGTAAACTCAGACAGACAATAACCCAGCATAGAATGGGGTAAATGAACAATAGACCTCAATCTTATCTGAAGAAATGTTGGCAGCTGATTGCTGCTAGATGAAGAGCTGATCTTTGTAATACAAGGGACTCTAGATAGGCTGACTAGACTCAGTGGATGGATTTGCACTAGCTAATGGCTGGGGGCACTGACAACACAGTGGGCCTCAACAGGGTTGACAGAGTACATGGTCTCCAGTGAGGGTATGTGGG
This sequence comes from Nannospalax galili, assembly GCF_000622305.1. NCBI lineage: Eukaryota > Metazoa > Chordata > Mammalia > Rodentia > Spalacidae > Nannospalax > Nannospalax galili. The sequence goes on from NW_008337147.1 coordinate 9,980,182, forward strand.
GCTATGGGAGGGTGACAGTGGGGATGAGGGTATAAGAATGATTAAGATTGTTTGAACTATTCTGTATGAAATACAAAAAATTATACACACACATATGCATATATATGTAAGTGGTATCAAAATTTCAAAGGTAGTATTCAATATCTTTCATCCAGTTCACCTGCTTAACATTCAGTGAAATGAGCTAGCCTGTGAACTGATTTTAGTGTGGGACTTAGGCTAATTGATCACAAATAAGTATTCTTTCATGGGGCCATATGTTTCAATAGTATATACTGTAGTACTTATTTGATATAATTTTCACCTAAGAGTGGGGTGGTCATATGACATATTTGTCTAGCTTTTGTCTTACTGTTAGCTTTTGATTACAGTCCTCTTTGCTAAGGATCACTAAAGAGAAATAACAAGAAATACCTAAAATCTCCTTATTATTAATGCTATAATGTAAGCTGTTCTAAATACCTGAATAGAAGGTATTTACTTCAATAAGAAATTAACAATAATAGATAAAAATATTTAGTTGTCAGCCTAAAAGGTAAATTTTTACTTATTCTCCTTTTTCAACAAAATATGTCTGTATTTCTTGAGTATAGTTTTTCAATAATTCTTGTTGTGTTCATGATTTGTGTGTGCATGCTTGAGTGTGACAAGAAGCACAGTAAACTATTAAATCAAAATAATTAAATACAGGATAAATGTAATGGCCTAAGTCATCTCATAATGACTTCTAAATACTATTTCATAAAGTAGCCACTATTTCAAGTAGAACACTAGATAGATTTTTTAATAGAACTTAAGAAGTCAGTGGTCATAGACAGCCTTTACCAACTCTGGAAATCAGGTTCAGAGAACATCTCAGAGTTGATAGTAATCAATGAATAGGCCCCAGATGACTAAAGAGAAAAATGAGGCTAGGTCAGACAAAGGTGGCACTGTCACCATGATCCTGTTTGTTATATAGACTTTACGAATTGAAGCACTTGAGTAGTGATAAGAGATGTTTCTGTTCTCATTGATTAGTGTGGAGTGAATTGTTCTGGACAGAATGATTACGTTCAGGGTCAAGTGTGCTATAATGGAGCTTTCGCTGTGTTGAACAATGCATCCATATGGTTACAAGGCATGGCTTTAGTACATGAGGTCATCCACACTATGTGTTTCACCTGTGCACATGACCATAAAGCACAACGAGGGTAACTACCAAGGGTATGGCACAATATTTTGAACTATATTCTAACATCAATAACAATGCCATGGTGTGGTGGTTTGAATGAAAATGTCTCCAATAGGCTCCAAGTATTTGGACATTTTGTCCTCAGATGATGGTACTGTTTTGGGTCTCAGAAGATGCAACCATGCTGTCGGAAGCACGTCACTGGGGGGTAGGCTTAAGGAGTTCTTAAGTCTTGCCAGATCCCCAGTTGCTCTCTTGCTTCCTGTGCCTGCCTGATGATGTGAGAGCTTAGCTTCTGCTGCTCCTGCTCCTGCCACCTCTGCCACCATACATCCCTGCCATGACAGACTGTAATTCCCCTGGAACCGTAAGCTCAAATTAACCCTTCTATAAGTTGCTTTAGCCAGTGTTTCTATCACAGCAACAGAAAAGTGACTAATACACATGGCTATCATTAACTTGCTGTCTAATTATAATGGGCGTTGAATTGTTTTCCCAAAACAAGAAGTAGAAGTTATTACAGTGGCTATACTCTATGACATTGTCATGGTTCTTATTATTAGACATGTCTATCTTATTTAGAAGAATGGCTCATAATAACAATACCAACCTTCATATTAGAGTCATTTTATATATTAGAAATACTTTGCTAAGATCACATACCACTAAGACATTTGAACCATGGTGCGAATGCTACTTTTTCTAACATGGAAACTGACTTTACTTCTATTACAGTGAGCAAGCTCCATACTAATACTCAACTCCAAAAAATTTATCAAACATCTTCATTTACAGATGTACAGATTGATTCACTCTTTAATCCTTTATTTTTTCTACAAATACTATTACTTAATAATATAAACATTAATAGAAGGAGTATAGTTATTTAGATATATAAATGTATTGCCTAGAGAAATGGCTTAATAGTTAAGAGCACTGACTGTTCTTGCAGAAGACCTGGGTTCAAATCTCAGCAGCTAACTGGCAGAAAATGACATTTAAACTGGCAGTCTACAAAGGTTCACAGACCACTTATTACACTCCAGACACCATGTTGGGTGTTGGGGACAGTAAACTTAGATTTTTTTTTTTCTGTAATATAAAGACATTCCTGTTCAGTAAGTATAAGTAGCTTTTCTTTGGGCAAATGTACCATCATGCTTGGCTCTTTCCTTATGAGGGAAGAGCAATTTTCATCTATTCTCACAGGAATCTATAATCCATTACCTTGAGTAGAAAGCCAGCATTCCATTTAATTGCATCATATGTTTCGCTGATATATTTATTTCCTATATTTGCATTTTCAAAATGTTTCATAATCAATTTTACATGCCAATACTTGGATTTAAATGTAACAAGTGAATCACCCTGCAAAATGAAGAGCATTATTGAAAAACACACCTTAGACAAACAAAAGTCTCTTTCCATTATGAAGAAAATCATTCTCTACACCATAACTGAGATGTATTATGACTTTTTAATTATAGCAGGATAAATTACTGTGAACCATATTTATTTTTAGGTTCTCTCTTGCTCACTCTCTCACACATGCATATATATATGAGCCACTGAAAACTATGCCTTTATTCCATGATTTTTAAGCTCTACCAATCTTCATACAAGCATCAGTTCAACAACTGAGAGTTTCTGTACTTTATGTGATACAGAAGTAGCCAGGCAAAAGAATTGCTGTAGACTCAATCAATATAAATCATTGTGCTTGGAATGCAGTGTAAGGAATTTGCTTTCACGTGAAGAAACATGAAGGGAACTCATTTTAACTAGTCTTTTCGGGTAACACAGTATTTGTCAGAGATGAAGTAGAATTGACAGCACAGTGAAAGAAAAGAATGTTTACATTTGTAAGGTCACTGGGTTTTCCAAAGACACAAACGCCTCTATGTCTAAATGGTCTTACAGCCCTCACATAAGGCAAGATGAAATGGAAGATAAGAGAGAATTAATGCTGGTTCTGGAGAGATCCTCAGCGGTTAAGAGCACTGGCTGCTCTTGCAGAGGACACAGGCCCAATTCCCAGCACCCATATGGCAGCTAACAACTGTCTGTACCTCCAGTTTCAGGGTATGTAATGCCCTCTTCTGACCTCCATGGGCATGGCATGACATGGGTTTTCATACACACATGTAGGAAATATACTCAACACATAAAAATAATAAATAATATATAAAAAGAGAGACTTAATGTTACATAGACATAATCTCACTTAGCACCTCTGATAAATTTGAGAATCACTTTTGCCTCTCATGTAAATATATGCTAAAATTGTAGAAAGTAATAATAGTTAAAGAAATAGATTTTTTATCTTAAGTCTCTCTCTCTTTCTTTCTCTCTCTCTCTCTCTCTCTCTCTCTCTCTGGTGTGTGTGTGTGTGTGTGTGTGTATGTGGTTTATTCATAGAATCTAGAGGGACAGTGATGGCTGCAGACCCTTAGTAATTTTTGAGACACTGTCACTCATGGGCCTGGAACTAACCAATTCTGTTGGATTATCTGGTCAGTGAGCCTCTATTTCCCTAGTGCTGGGTTGCTATTGTTTGCTACCATATTTGGATTAAAAAAAAAATTTTTTTTTTGTGTGTGTGTGTGTGTGTGATGTATGTAAGTGCTTGTGTCTGTGTGTCTGTGTAACAATGGAGAGCTTTTGGTGTCCTCTATTAACACTGTCCATTTCTCTCTTTGAATGCAAGGTCTCTTCCTGAATCTCCTGTTTCCTCAGCTAGTCCTATGGCCAACCTCCAGCAATCTTCTGGTTTCTGCTGTTCTCAAACCTGGCATTACAGGAATGGCCTGAATACCTGACCTGGCTTGTTAAATGAGTTTTGGCATCTGAAATCCAGTCTCTGTGAGTTCACAGCAAGTGCTCTTCACTGATGAGCCATATCGCCAACACCTGCCTGATACTTCTATGTGGGTTCTAGGATTTAAACTCTGTTCCTTATGCATGGAAGGCAAGCAATTTGCCAACTGAGCTATAACCCCATTCCTTCTTTACTAATTTTTTCATAGAAAAAATTAGTGTTTATTTTCTTAATTTTCTGTTTTTTGAAACAATGTCTTCCTATAAACCCAGCTGTCCTAGACCTCACTACATAGACCAGGCTTGCTTGGAACTCACAGAGATTTTCCTGCCTCTCCTGAGATTAAAGACATTCACTACCATGCCCTGCTAAATTTAGTTTTTCAGTTACAGTGTTTGTGTGGAAAAATAAAATCTTAGATGCTTTCATGCACTTTCATATTCATATCTCCATGCCAGACTTATGATTCTAGGTTAAAATATCTTGTTGGTATAATAATACAAATATAAAAACATTTCCTATAAATATAAATATTCAAATTTACAGTGACATGCATTTTGATATTAGAAGTTTTCAGATAAAATTTACTTTGTACATCTATGTAATAAATATTGGAAACTATCATCAAAGAAACTCCAAGTAAATAAAGGCAGAGTTGTATCCAAAACCCACATTTGTTGTTATTGTAAGGATGTAGTTGAGAAAATATGATAGCAATTTTATGTTTTTAAAATTCATACTTATTATCTTCAAAAAATTACATGTTTTGGGTAGCTCTATTCAGGTAAAATGAATGGAGCAATTGGTTAATTTGAAACTTTCAAAAACAAAACAAGTCATTTCAGTAATGAAACTAAAAATGTTTAGAAATATTTAGACTAACTTTAACTTAAAGGTAAATTCTGTTGAATTAGTTATAGATGATCAACTTTTCTTGAGTATAAATTTGAGTCACTTAATTTTATAGATAATTTTTATGTTACTGGTTTTCAAATGCCAATCATTTGATTTTTTCTGATTGCCTTCTGCAGGTAGAAAAAGGTAATTTTCTGTGCCATGAAATTCAAATGATTGTGTTTTTAAAATTATTTTTAAAATAATTTACTTTCGTGCTTGTGTGAGTATATCTGTATTCACACCTCTGTGCCGGTGCTGGTACAGGCCAGAACAGGGCATTAACTCCACTGGAGCTGGAGTTAAGATATGAAATGCCATATCTGGGTACTGTGAATGCAGCAGCCAGAGTAATCTTAGGACAGATGACTCTCTTGCTCAAAAGTTTTTGTCTTGCTCTAAGAGATGGAAAAGCCCTGTATTAGGAAAGGAGTGTAACAGGCTTGGGGGAAGGAGATTGTAGTATGTCATATTTCTTAGAGTCGTTTATAGGTCCTGAGTCTACATGAGGCGATGAAGAAAGAGTATATAAACAAAGCAAAGAACTACACAGGACCTGAGGCTGGACTTACTGCATCAAGAGGCTATATATGTGGAAGTAAATTAACGGACCAATCTATGTTTAGCTTTATCAGCAAAAGTGCTGATAGCTGCAGAACAATTATAAGCAGAATAATAATAGCTAATGTTTATTTAGTGTCAGATATTGTTTCCTAGTTTTACCTGCATCAAAGCCATCAAACTGTAGTACAACCTGGAAAGGTAAGTACCCTTATTATCCTCCTTTACACACAGGGAAACTGAGGCAGAGAAAAAATCTTCCAAAATTTAGGTAGATAATACTGAAAACACACACACACACACACACACACACACAAAGTCATTGTCCTTTTGGCCAAAATGTTGGGACTCTTTAGCTAGTATTAATATCTCACTGTAGGAAGAAATCACAGAAGGAAGAAATGGGAAGAGAAGTATGACATCAACAGTCTGGAGATCAGAAGCTGACCCAACTTAGAGATGAGGTGGCACCAACCTAGAAAGAAAGAAGACCACTGCCAACCAGAGAACTAGCCAGTTATGGGACTAAATATCGAACAGTGTAAAAAGTTAATTAAACTGCCTTCCAAAATAGCAAGAATATTTGGTGAACAGCTTTTTGTCTAAGTTGTGAAATGGGAAATTAAGTTACTCATGTAGTTATGACCAAGATAGATGTTCAATACTATCTCAACCATTTCTTTCCCCACTAAAAATTCATCTAAGGTGGGATATTGACCTTGAGTTTTCAGTAAGAATGGATGAAAACACACCAAATTGTTCATATCTCATTTTTCCTGACAGCTATATCTCTGAATATGTTACTATCACTTAGATTGATATTCCACCTACACAAAGATATGTCTACTTGACAGGAAAACATGCCTGACCTGATATTTTGGGTGAAAAGTAGAAAATAACCAAATATTTGTTTTCTTTCTAACAAAAGCTGATCACCTGATGGTATAAAAGAATACAATTTTAAAACAATATACTCATTCAGTGTCTATATATGTTAATTATCACAATGTAAAACAATTTTTCACATCTGCAGTTAATATTGTATATCCAGACTAGAGTATATATGTATTCATTTTTATAATATAATGTTCTCTGTGAGCAAAACAGCTTTGAAAATTGATATGTCATGCCACTACTTGATATGGCATGAATGATTACAGTCTTAAACTGGTAATATCTTTTCCTGATACAAATACAGGACTATGATGCTGTATAATGTTGATATTTATAGCCACTTTCATAGGCTTTATATCAAATCCTTGAATGGATGCACAGTGTACAGTATATCTGTTTTAAAGTGCCTGTATGTGGACAATCACTGCAGTCATTTGGGGAAGTAAAGTGTTATAGACTTCGGTATTCTGTGACTGCACGGTTTTTTTAAACCATAAAGATATAGGCTGGAAAAAAACTTCTGTGCCAACCACAAATGGTCACTGCTACATAGCAGTGTCTAGGATAACAAACCCAACTAAACATCCCTATAATTAGTTTCATAATAAATACTAGTTATAGAATGCTTTGACTATTACTATGCATATTTAATTTAAGAGCACCACATGGGTTGTATAAATAATACTGCCTTTCTTCAGCATTATGGGAAAATTGTACATGGTCTAGAATATTGTCAGGATAATTATAGTTGTAAAATAGAAAGCAAGTTTATTTAATCTGAGAGTCACAGAAATGCTTCTACATAGTTTTAGTGTTCTTTGAAAGTAGTACATTTTAAACCTAGGACCTCAAATATTCCAGACAAGTACTCTTACTACTGACCTATAACCTCATCTGTGAATAAGGAATTCTAAAGGTACTTTCAACTTATGCTGGTGATCAAATATCTCTTTGGGATATATTAATAATTATCTTATAATTTCCATAGTCATAGCTCATCTTAAAATAGCACCAACTCTTTTATAGTCAAGAATCTAGTGCTTGTTTTTTGAGATGAGGTCTCTACATTGGAAAGATGGCCCCAAAGTCCTAGGCTCAACTGCTTTTTCGCCTTCAGTTTCCCAAATAGCTAGCATGGGCCACAGGTATAAACCATTGTGCCACAACAAGTTTCTAGATCTTCATATGGATGTCTCAGTCGGTGTGTGTTCATTGTACATAGCAGTTAGTTTCATAATGATATTTTCATGCATGTACACAGCAGACTAGTGTTTTTATACTATCTATACCTATACTCACCCCTTCCCATTGGTCCCCTTCATTCACTTAAAGTTTCACTTCTATTTAAATACCATATATACCTACTTTATTCCAGAAAATCTGGAATCTATAGGTGAGGAAAAAAACATGCAATATTTTTTTCTTTCTGAACCTGACTTAATTTACTTAATATGATATTCTCCAGTTGGATGCATTTTCCTTCAGATGATATAATATCATTCTACTTTTTGGCTGAATAAAATCCCAGTGTGTGTATATAACATAATTTTTAGCTATTCCTTTGTTGACAGACACCTTGGTTGATTCCATAACTTAGCAGTTGTGAATAGCAGTACAATGAACATCAATGTACAAGGATCTCCATTATTTGTTGACTTAAGTCTCCTGGTTAAATACTGAGTGTTATAGCTGGTTATATAGTAGATGTATTTTTGCTTTTTCTAGGAACTTTCCTACACCTTTTCATTGTGGGCATACTAAGTTACATTCCTATCAGCAGCATATAAGAATTTCTTTTTCTTTGAAACTTCACCAGAATTTTGTGTTTTCTTAATGATTATACTGATCATGGTGAGATGGAATCTCAAAGCAGTTTTAATTTGCAATTTCCTGATGACTGGCGATGTTGAACATTTTTTCATGTTTAATGCCTGTTATACTTCATCTTTTAGAACTCTGTTCTTTTTGTTACCTCACTTATTGATTCAGTTGATTTCTTTACATTTAGTTTTTTGAGTTCCTATTTATTCTAGTTATTAATATTATGTCAGAGGTGAAGTTAGCAAAGATTTTTTCCATTCTATAAATTTTCTTTTAATTCAGTTCATGATTTTCTTTTCTAGCCAAAAGCTTTTTAAATTCATCTCATCCTTTTTACCAATTCTTGACACTAGGTCCTGTGATCACACATGAGTAGACATGCATGGGAGCACTCAGTTATGTATGTTTATGTGTACATATGTGTGCATGTGGAGGTCAGAAGTTGATGTCCAGAGTCTTCCTCAATCCCTCTCCACTTTATTTACTGAAGTAAGGTTCCTCAGTTGAACTCAGAGTTTATGGTTTGGGCTAATCTCTCTGGACAGCTTTCTCAAGGGACTCCTTGTATTGTTAGTGCTGGGATTACAGGTGGCACACCTGTCTGGCATTTATGTGGGTTCTTTGGATATGAATTCAAATACATACACTTGTGGGACTTTATTTACTCAAGTCCTTCATCCACTCATCTATCCCCTCAGTCCATCATTTCGTGTCTTCATATATTCTTCAGAACAAAACTATGACATCACTACTACTGTGCAAGTGTTGTACAGGTTAACAGATTAAATAAGGAGGTGAGTTAACATGCTCATGATCATAGAGTTGTCCATGGAGCCTCAGACTATCAAGGATATTTTCAAGTGTACAGAGCTTAAACTTTCTAATCATGGTTATCTTTAGTGTGGAGAATCTAGTATGTACTATAGAAACTGGACTTCTTGACTCGTATTCTTTATTTCTACTGACACTCTGGAATACTTACTAAATGCCATTATGATTGGCTAAATTTGACATTATAGTTGGCATTTGATGTTTTCTAAAAGTTAATAGTTTCAGAGTTTACTTCTAGGGATGTTCTAGGTAAATGAAAAATGTTTATCAATGGGATCCTGAAGCAAATGTGATATGTCTGGTGATGTACACAGGCCTTGAGTCAATTGTTGAAATCTTCTTAGTTTTCATATGTAAAGATTCATATTAAAAACCAAAAATTTATCTGATTTCATTATTGCTCTTAATGACAGGATAACTCAAAAGTTTAAAGATATGTGAGTATGTGCTTATGCTTACAGAAAGTAGTGACAGAGAGTGGAGAACATAGACTCATGTGATTCCTCCCCTTGATTCTCTGCCGTTATTCCTGTTTCCACTCAGGGCTGACTAGACTAACATCAGCAGATCCTTTGTGTTAGATTTTAGCAAATGGCCTTTCTGGCAAGAGAAACTATTGTGGATAAAATACAGGTTTCTAGGTTGGAGAAGTCAAAGGAACCTCAGGCTGAGGATTGCCCAATGTAACAGACCTTGATGTTGTTCTTTCATCCTTTACTAGTTACATGTATGCATGATGTGAAATGATACAAACTGTGAACTACCTTCAGCACATTGTTAGACAATTTTGTTTGTTTTAAATTTTCTCTCAGTTAGATTGCTTTTTTTCTCATTTTACCTACTTTCCTTCTGAAGTTTATTATAAGTATGTTGCTAAACAAAATTGGGTTTTTGTTCATAAAGTTATACGAGTAAAGAACATTCAAGTTTATTTTGACCAATTCTGCCAGTAATTGAGTTTCTATTAAACTT
>NW_008337147.1:9990160-9993217 GCF_000622305.1 Nannospalax galili
ATGTGATCTCATCAGAGCTGTGTGCACAGGAAAATAAGTTTTTAGGTATGTAGTATGTATGGTGTATCACAGGGGCCACCCTCATACACTTGAATGGAACAGAGCAGTAAGTTATACAAAAAAGAAGCATGGCAATGTCAGTTAAACTCCTTACTAATTATTACTCATGTTTAATTTTGGGACACAATTAAAAGATTGCATAGCCACATGTTTGATTCAGAGTATGCCCTCCTATAAATGGGTCTGCCAGAATATCTGTAAATAAGAATCCTTATTGCTTTCTGTTTCTAGACCACGATGTTCAAAACTTTATTCTTCCACGATGAATTTGTTTTCTCTGTTACTGTGTAATTAAGGGGTTATGCTGTAAATTAGGCAAAACCATTTTTAGAAGATAGCAGGAAATTTTCCTTCATTTCTAGATTTATGGGGTGCATTGGCAATTGAAATAAATAAAAAGAAACAGCCCTATTCTGTTATATGCAATGTCATGACTATTTGGTTTGTTATGTTTTTGTTTTGTTTTGTTTTGTTTTTGTCTTTTTGAGACAGGGTCTCCCTGTTGCCCCAGCTGTCCTGGAACTTGCTATATAGACCAGGCTGGCCTCGAACTCACAAAGATCCGCCTGCTTCTGCCTCCCAAGTGCTGGGATTAAAAGCATGCACCACCACGCCCGGCGTTGTTATGTATTTTTTAATGGCAGAATTTCTTTGAGAAAAGGAGTGTGGCTACCAAAGTTGATTGAGTTGAATGCTGTATGGCTCAGTGTCTTCCCATCAGTCTCAGATCTCTAATGAAAGGACCTGTATCTTTTTCTCTATACAACTCTTATAGCTGATTATATTGGTTACTGTTCTGTTGCTGTGATAAAACATCATGACAAAGGAAGAGTTTATTTAGCTTACAGCTCCAAAGGGGTAATAGTTCATCATGGTGAAGAGGCATGGCAGCAGAGGTGGTCAGAGTAGAAAGCAGAGTACTTATATCTTGAAGCAGGTACGGGAAGCAGAGAGCGATTGGAAATCTGGCAAGGCCTAAGAACTCTCTAAGCCCATCCCCAGTGATGTGCTTCCTCCAGCATGGCGACACCTTCTAAGACCTTCCAAAACAGCGCCACCAACTGCGGAGAAAATGTCCAACTACTTGGAGCCTATGGGGAAGATTTTCATTCAAACCATCCCATTGACATACAAGAAGAGTTATCACTTAAACTTTTGGTTAATAGATAGATTAAAAGATATGGCACCAAATTCAGCCATACTGTGTAGTCATTCTAAATTAACTTACGACTAAACCATGCAATGACCCTCAATAAAACATTTCATCTCTTTATCCCCAGTTATTATCATTTACATACTACAGGATTGGTTTAGATAGTTTTCAGTGCTCTTCCCGTAACTTTTTATATGCTTTGGTTGCAGGATTTCTTCTGAAAATTCTAATAAATAATGATGGAAGATAATTGACTATACACAATCATTTTCCTTCCTTCTCTCATTCCTTCTCTCCCAACTTCCTTCCTTCCTTCTTCCTTTTTTTTTCTGATTTTTTGAGACATGTTCTCAGCTGGCCTTGACCACACTATGTAACTGAGAATGACCGAGAATTTCTGATCCCTATGCCTCCATGTACCAGTGCTCGAACTATACTGCCACCACATCCAGTTTATGCAATGCTGAGGGTTGAACCCAGATCTTTGCACATTCTACAGAAGCACATTATCAACTGAGCTACATTCTGAAGCCCCACTGTGTATGTTTTCATTCTTATGTAATATTCTATAGGGAAGACTATGTATACTATACTAACTTATACACTATATAAAATTTGCAAAACTTTTTAGTTATGAAAATATTCTCTTCAAATTATGTGTAGAGAAGATATAGAACATTTGTAAATGTTTTATAAATTAATACTTAATTTTGACCAGTCTATAATAAAAGTTTGGCAAATGATAAAAGTTAAAGGAGTTTTGAGTAATAAAATCAGTAGAGGAGGGCGTATATAACATGGCGTATGGTCAATTGTGGGTAGTTACAACTGAAGAGTCATCACTGTGGGGCTGGAGAGATAGCTCAGCGATTAAGAACACTGTTGTTGCAGAAGACCCAGGTTCGAATCCCAGCACCCACATGGCAACTAACAACTGTCCATAACTCCAGTTCCAGGGGATCTGACAGCCTATTCTGTCCTCCATGGGCATTGCACGACATGGGTGCACTCACCCACATGCAGGCAACACACGCGTACACATAAAAATAATAAATTATTGCTCTCCTGGCCTGCTCTCCTGCCCTCAGGCCTCTCTTGGGGTAAGTCTATCGTACAGCCCTCCACGCCTTGACTCCCCCAGCCGCGTTCACCCTTCCATCTCCCCCTCTGTTCTCTACTCCTAGCTTGGGCTCTGTGCCATTCCTAGTCTTGGGGCCCCAGACCACTGATGATTCCTGACCCTGTTCACCCCCACCGGCTTGGTGCCTTCCTTGGGCCCCAGGAGCACTACCTCTGGACCCGGACCCGCCCTCACCTCTCTCTGCTTCCCGGGACCTGCCCCACCCGCTAACTCTCCTGGCCTTCTACCCTATCCTCAGGCCTCTCGGGGTGGGTCCATCACGGAGCCTTCCGCGCATTGACTCCCCTGGCCTCATTCGCCCTTCCATCTCCACCACTGTTCTCTGCTCCTGGTTTGGGCCCTGCGCCATTCCTGGTCTTGGGTCCCCAGACACCTGGGGAACCAGTGCTGCTTCCTGATCCTTTTCGCCCAGGCCAGCTTGGTCTTAGTGCCTTCCTTAGGCCCCAGGAGCACTGCTTCTGGACCTGGCCTCGCATTCACCTCCCTCTACTTCCCTGGTCCTGCAACACCTGCCAGCCTCTTTCTGGGGCTGACAGCCTCTTTCTGGGGCTCCGAGGCTTACCTTTCCTCTCCCTGATCCTTTGCATCCAGTACAACCCAACTACTCAATCCACTCCCTGGGAAATCTTGGTGCTTCTTCCCACCCCATCTCCCTTTGCATCCCTGCGTGTCACGGCCACGGCCAGGATCTCAGGTCAGTCCA
>NW_008337147.1:9995063-9995910 GCF_000622305.1 Nannospalax galili
TACAGGACTTTAAGACCCAAATTAACCCCAACTCATTAATAGTAGGGGACTTCAATACCCCACTATCTCCATTAGATAGGTCAACAGGCCAGAGACTTAACAGAGAGACATCTGAATTAAACAAAACCATATATCAAATGGACTTAACAGATATTTACCGAGTATTCCACCCAAACACCAAAGGACATACTTTCTACTCAGCACCCCATGGAACTTTCTCCAAAATCGACCATATACTGGGGCACAAAACAAAGCTTAGCAAATACAAAAAGATTGAAATAATTCCATGTGTTCTATCAGACCACAATGCAATAAAGCTTACAATCAGCACCGAAGAAGCCAAAATCACCACACGAACACATGGAGTTTAAGCAACACCCTCCTGAATGATGAATGAGTCAAAAGAGAAATTAAGAAAAAAATAAAAGTATCCCTGGAATTAAATGAAAAGGACAATACAACATGACAAAACCTACACTCTGGGACACGCTGAAAGCAGTCCTTAGAGGGAAGTTTATAGTTGTAAGTGCCTACATCAAAAAATTGGGAAGACCACAAATAAATGACTTAACATTGCAACTCAATGCACTTCAAAAGCAACAGCAAATAAAACCCAAACGCAGCAGACAAGAAGAAATAACAAATATTAGGGCAGAAGTCAAAGAAATTGAAACAAAGAAAACAATACAAAGAATCAACAATTCCAAGAGCTGGTTCTTTGAAAAGATAAACAAGATTGACAGACCGCTAGCCCGATTAACCAAAAGAAAGAAAGAGTGCCTCCAAATCAACAAACTCAGAGATGAAAGGGGAAAAATCACAACAGACACCAGAAAGATACAGAACA
>NW_008337147.1:9999656-10002964 GCF_000622305.1 Nannospalax galili
ATTTGTATAATAAAGAGCTTATAGTAATAAAGATAGAAAATATGATATCAAAATTTAAAAAAAATAATAAATTATTTTAAAAACCGAAGAGTCATTACTGTTGCTATCTGAGTGTGATGTTTCATGGGATTATGTGTAAAGATTATTTGCTCCACTTTATGATGCTGCTGCTTAAAAAGTTGGGTCTTTACACCCAGAGAGGCTGAAATTTGGTCTTGTTTATGAGACATGTACCAGCCTAACAGATGAAATGAAAAGGTCTGCTTTCTCAGTACATTTTATAATACTTTATGATTCTTAGACTAGTCCTTTGTAAAGATTACTCTGTTTAGGAGCATCAGTGATATAAAATTAATGTGTAACTGTTCTGTGGTGTCCGAAGGAATTTTGGCTAATATTGGTATGACTGTAATACAGACTATTATTTCTAGAGTTACAGGAATATTCATAGATAACCATTCATTCTTTTCAGTAATCCCTGTGTCAAATAAAATGTCAAATAAGACAAAGTCTAAAGACAAAAGATCATATTATGAGGCACCAATAGGAATTAATTTGGATAAAACTTTACATGAAACAAAATATGGCTTCCTGTATGTTGTGAAATGGTTTACATGCAGAGGTTATTTATTAGCAAAGCATTCTGATGACCAGTTGTGAGTCTTTATGTTAATCACCATCTACTGCAAAAAGAAGCTTATCTGACAAGGTCTGAGAAATGTAATAATCTATAGGTATAATGGTAAGTCATTAGAAGTTGGTTAAATAGTATGCACATTTAACAGAACAATAAGATGTTCTCCTCTGTGGCCTGGGACCAGTCGAGCCACAGGTTGAAATCTGGATGAAACCTATTTTATCAGTTTTTTTTTAAATGCTTTTGTTGTAATATCTCTGACTAGCCAAAAGTTATTAAATTTGAATGAGTAGATAAAAAATAACTGGGACTTTCTGCCTCACATAACCACTCTCAGTGATTTATCATTGACATTGTATTAGAAAAGCAGCTGTGGAAAAATATGTAAGTGAATGTACATGGCTGTGTTCTACACATTATTTACTTGACTTTTAAGTACATACAATTCTCATGTTTTGAAGTTTCTCATTTTCCATATTTTCAACAATTTAAAAAATGTTAATAATTCTTCTAGGGGCTCAGCAGTTAAAAGCACTGTCTCTTCACGCAGAGGATCCAAGTTCAGTTCCCAGCACCCACATGGCTGCTAACAACAGACTCTAACTCCAGTTCCAGGAGATGGGATCTGATGCCCTTTCTGCCCTCTATGGCCATTGCACATAGTTGGTACACTTACGTACATGCAGAAAAAACAGTGATATGTATAAAATAAAAACAAATTTTAGAAAAGATTTAGTCTATTATATACATACAAGCAGGTAGATGGTCAGGTTTACCTTGTGGGCCCTGGATGCCAAACCTTCTCCTAACTTAAAGAAATAATTTTCTTTTAAGTTTTCCTCTATAAGTTTTAGCATTGATAAAGGGGGGGTCCTTGGTTCTTGTCCTCTAAAAGTAAAGAATTCAGTTAAAAAAAAAAAAACAGTTTAAGCAAAAAAGTTATTTCACAAAGCAAAATGAACACTCAAAAAACAAATGGAGGGGACTGTCCAAAGGTGGGGGGAGGGGCTCAGTGCTTTTTCTGACAGAAGCTTTATGAATATGTACAAGTTGGGTAGCATATTTACAGAGAAAACTGACTCCTTTTCACTCTCAAATGATGAAGACCAAGATCTCTCTTTTAGGGCATTTCTTCCCATGATCCTATAGAAGAATCCCCCCCCAATGGATTTTACAGAGTAATAAACCTGAGGTCTTTGAAGATACCAACCCTTCCTGAGTGTGCATTTGTGGAAAAGAGTCCTGGCACATAAAAAATAAAATTAAATTAAATTATAAAGCTGTGGATTTCTGTAGACTTTGTCATACTTTCTTGGTTTTGATAAACCTACCTCCTATGCCCTACTTTCCTGCATCCTACTTTCCTGCATTCCCCTGTCCCCATCCCCACTCATACCTTTAACCTGGAGTGTATCTGCCACCTCTGTTTCTTTCATGTCACCAGTGTGAACTCCTCTAATTACATTTATTATTTGAGTTACAAGATCACAGGTTTCCATGTAATTTTTTTCATATACTCTCATTTGTGGTAAATCTTCCCCACACTTATATTTCCCCACCCCTCCAAAAAAGATAGATTTTGAATCTATCCACCCCCAATATTCTCCTCTACACTTTCATTTTATCCATAATTTACTATCTCTCCTACCTTAAAGCATCATCCCCCAATGGCTGATTACTAATTACCTGGCTTCCTTATATACTCCAAGTTAAGCATACAAAATAAAAGATTCAAAGCCAGGATCCACATATGGGAGAAAACATTTAAGGACTGTGTTTCTGAGTCTGAGTGACCTCAGTCATTCTATTATTTTTTTGTCCAGTTCAATCAGTTCACCTGCAAGTTTGATGATTTCATTTTCCTTTTCAACTGAATAATATTCCATTGTGTATATGTTCTACATTTTCCTTTTCCATTCATCACTTGATGGACATCTAGGCTAGTTCTATTTCCTAGCTATTGTGAGCAGAACAACTTTGAACATGAATGTGTAGGTATTTCTATAATAGAATGTAAAGATATTTGGGTACAATCCAGGGATGACACAGTTGGGTTATAATATATTACTACTTCTAGTTTTTTGAAATACCTGGAGATTGATTTCCAAAGTGGTTCAGTTAGTTTACATGCCCCCCCCAATACGTTGTACGTGTGCCCTTTCCCTCACATTCATGTATTTGTTTTCATTTATATTCCTGATCATGATCATTCTCCCTGAATTTAGATGAAATCTTAAAGTGGTTTTGGTCAGCATTTCCATGACATTTAGGGATCTCAAACACTTTTGAAAGTACCTACTAGCTATTTACATTCCTTTTTTCTGAGAACTTTCTGTTCAATTCCATGTCCCCATTTTAAAATTTGGTTGTTTTCTTCATGTTCAGATTTTTTAATAATTTGTAAACTCTAGATACTAATCTTTGCCAGATTTATACCTGGTAAATATTTTCTCCTATTCTATGGGTTGCCTCTTAGCTCAATGTACAGCTTTCTTTGCTGTACAGAAGACTTTGATTTCATGGATTAATTTGTCAGTTGTTGGTCCTAATTCCTGGGCTACTTCCAAGTATCACATTCAGAAAGTCTTTACATGTACCAGTAAGTTTAAGACTAAAGCTATGCCCTACTTTATCCTCTGGCAGTTTCAGAGTATCAGGTTATATGTTATAT
>NW_008337147.1:10003036-10015699 GCF_000622305.1 Nannospalax galili
GGAAGACTGTAGTGTTGATAAATAGTTTTTGACAGCTGGCATGGAATATTTGGATGGGATCTTTGTATATAGTTAAATATTACTCTCTAAAGGTGTGTTTTATAAAATGATCAATAAAGAAATCACTTTAGGTAACAGAGTAACAAAGGATAATATGTCTGAAGAGTGTTTCAGTGTCAATTTTTAGAAACTTTAAGTATGTATGTTCATTCACAAGCAATAATAAAACATTGTCATTTGGAGAATGTTTATTCTGTGAAGATGGAAATCTCTTTCAATAAGAATTATCAGGGAGAGGTAGGAAGGAAAAAAATATTAGAGACTACTAAGAACACCGTTTATCCAAGTAGGGAGCTGGTAATGTAGATACAGAGAAAAGGTTGCAGAAGAAGCTTTGCATGTGCAAAGTGGTAGTAGTTGGGGTTGATTGCATGCATTAAGGAGAAAAGGCATCCTCTGATAGGACTGAAATTTTAATGAAAAATTTTTCATGAAATGAACTTTCTATAGGAAACATCTAGAGAACTCAGTCCTGGAAACTAAACTCAACAAACCAAAGAAGAAATACAACATAGTAATAACAATGAAAATTTAAATGTGTAATATATAAAAGCAAATTGCTTTGCATGGACTGCCAAATTTCACCATTTCGGCATTACTATGAGCTTTTATTTGTATAATTCTTCTACTCAGTATCACAGAAATTGGTGAGGATGGTGTTTGTTCTAACTCCAGAACCTAGTTTCTTGTTACAGATGAATACACTAAAGTGATCTAGATATTGAGGGAAAGAAAAATTTGGTAAAATTCTAATATGTTATATGAAATAGGAAAATGTAGTTTACTTTGTCATATCTAACCTTGAAGAAGAAATTTAATAGCCTTAACTAACAACTCCTTGCATAGTTATGTCTATTTGTAGTCTAAGACAGCATTCTCAGTGTGACAGAATGTTTCTGTATCAATTATTTGAACTTTTCTCTTGGGCAGAAGAAGAATGTTTTATTTTGTTTTGCTATCACGGTTTTGCACCTAGTCTAAATTCAAACAAGAGCTTTAAAATATTAATATTAGTGCTTACAAGGCATTGATCCAGGGTAGACTTATATCTTCACTGATTGTGGTTATTTCATTTTTGTCTGTAATTTAGACACTCAATAAATATTTTTAATTAACAAGAAACTATTGAAATCTAAAATCTCATAATGACTTGTCCCTATAGTTATCAATGTTTTTTTTTGTCAGAAAGATGTCACTCAAATGAATTTTCTTCTGTAATACAAGAGTTATAGCTGGCCTTAATATAATCTATTCAGTACCAAATCTAGCATTGACATTTTATGTAAAGTTCAATACATTTAAATGTTATTCACATAGTAAACACAAACACACAAACACATACACAAACACACACAGTATAGACAAAAATAGAAACTCTAAATTATTTAGCACCTACTATATCCCTGGCACCATGGTAAACACTTCTATTTTTAGATAGCAACATTTAATACTATCAACAATTACATCCATTGTCTGGCGTTTGTCCAATGTCACTCATGTAATAGCCTTGAAGCCAGTTTCAGCCTTCACTGTCTCACTTCAGAGTTCAGGTCCTTGACAACAATGTCTAGCTGTTCTGTGCTAAGACATACTGAGTAAATATGGTGTCAGCTATTTATTTTAATAAAAGAAATCTTGCGTGGTGAAGTCAGTTTTTGAAGAAGGAAACTCTCCAAAAAACTGCACAGACCATGTCTTCCTACCCCGTAGCCATACCTGCTTTCTAGAGATCCTCTGATCTCATTACTCTCCTTTACCTCTGTCTGTATGACCCTGGATATTAATTAGCACAGCTCATGTTTCCATGAGAGTATCTCAAGATGTCCACAGGACCTATGAACAAATTCAAATAAATAAAATACTGACAATTTTTTATACAGTGAATTTTACCTTTCATAACAAGATATTTTTGTAGTCTAACTTCTAGAGTTAATTGTTAAATAAGAAATACAATGTAGGGTTAAAAAAGTCCTCATGTCTATACAGCAAACACTTTACCAAGCTAGCCCCCCACCCACAATATTCCTTCTTTTAATAGTTATTTTGCTCTTTAAAAATATATTTATTATTTCTTTTTAAAAAATGGGTCATGAACTTAAAGTGCCAAGGGAAATGTGTTTATGTGGATCATAAAATATCTCTCATGGTAACATAAAGAGAATTTGAAACTATTTACTCCAGCTGCATTGTGGTATAAAGATACAGACATTATACACATCCACTTTTAAGCTGCCACAATAATTTGGAATTGTATATGATAAAGACATTTGATAGAAAAATTGGACACTATCACTTGATAGTCACTATATACTTACCTATCCATAAAAGAAGAAATTGGTTCAGCTCATTTTGAACAGAGTCTGATATATTACTACACGGGGATTTAAAATTAAATAGTAAAATCGTTTCATGTTAAATGAACGAAGTCATATAATGCCTGACTGTACGTATTTAAGTATTCACATCTTCCCATGCTGAGCTGATGGGTTTTTATTATGAATTCAACAAACATATTCACTGAAAAATTTGTCTGAATCCTATTAAAATATAGTTAGGTGAGAGTAAAATGTGTAAATTAAGTATAAAATACCACTGGGGACTGAGGAAGGGGTATATCAGTTAAGGACACATACTGCTCTTGAAGAGGACCAGATTTGATTTCGGTTCAGAACACCCAATTTGGATAGTTCAAAACTGCCTATAACTCCAACTCCAGGAGCTCCAACACCTGTGGCTCCTGAGGGCACTGAACTCACGTGCATACCTACACACAGACACATATATCTACATAATTTAAAATAATAAAATACATCTTAAGATATGCATACTTATGTAGAGTTGAAATGGTTTCTTTCTAAAAATGTGCATGAATGACATTGTATATACTTTTATTTACTATGAACTTCAACATCCTAAAATACTTATAGCATTGACTGGTAGCCTAAGATATGTGATACAGATGGTAATAAGCTATGCAAGAATATGTGAAGCTTTAGAAAAGAATATCAGGGACATAGGAAACTGAAAAATGTCATTCTACTGACTCCGTGTTCTAAAGTCGAACTTTCTGCACTTTAATTCAGTTTTAAATTAAATCTTCCTATGGGGTGATAGTCCTTTTTTACACAATTTTTTTGACCTTTTATTTGTTTGATCGCTGTCTTGTTTTATATTTTTGTTCTAGTTGATAGGAGGAAACAAAAGGGTTTCTAACACCCTGTTTTGTGAGCAATGCAAACTCCTTTTTATGCTATGAGTTTGATGCTGTCCTAACTCACAAATGTTGAGAAGGAAAAACTGAATAGGTGGAAATGATTAAAGAATTACAGTCAGGAGCAAAGTGCTGAAAGATATTGCATGTGGGTGAAGAACAGCATCTGGGATTCATTTCACATGTGCACCACGACTGCTTGTTTTTCTAATAGCCTTCTCTCCACATGTTTTAAGATATTGGAAAAATTTCTAAATGTATGTATATTTTCTGAAGTAGGAGTCAGACACAGAACAAAAGAATGCTTCTTTATCGCCAATTCTCTTCTCGGGGTCACATCTCTATTTTCAGTACTGCTCTCTTATCTCTTGTATTTTGGGTGCCATTAGAATTTCAAAAATAGGATTACTATATGGCCCAAAGGCAATACTTAATACTTATTTAGTACAAAACTATGTATGGTATCATCTGAGCTGATATTTTTCATGCTTGCTTTTGTTTAAACAATTTCCTGAATTTTTTAAAGTACTATCTGTTAAGGGTATATATCCTCCATTTTTTTTTTTTTTTTCCTTCTTGGAATTGCTGTAATTCATCTTTTCTGCCTTTGGCTCACTGTTCTCTTCCAAACTTCTTCCTAGCAGAAGTTTCTTTAAATACTTTGCCTCAAACTAAATAGTATGGTCTGAGATATGTTCCTTGACACCTGGGAATAGGGAGAAAAGAAAAAGAAGAGTGGAGAGAGTAAGAAAGAGGAAAAAGCAGAACGGAGACAGAAGGAACAGGATACGTTATTAAATTAGATCAGGTTGTAGGATCTTTTCCATATTCTAACCAGCAGTTCCTATTTACAAAATATCACAGGGGAAATTTAGGCCACACTGAAAGATTTTTGGAGAAATAATTAAATTATTTGGAACGGTTTTGACAAATAATAATGTCAAATTGCTCAAATTATTCTACATCACATTTTCAATATTTAAAAAATAAAGCAGATTATTTTTGTTTTAATAATATGAACAGAAATGTTTTCAAACTAAGAAAGGAAAGAAGCTCAATATAGAGAATTTTCCAGAGAGAGAGAGAGAGAGAGAGAGAGAGAGAGAGAGAGAGAGAGAGAGAGTTTGCATGGCCCTCCGTGTGTCTGTAGTGTTTTTATAGGAATCTTTTTTAAATTTTTTTAAAAACTTTATTTTATGTGTATGAGTGGACCGCCTCCATGTGTGCGAGTGCACCCGTGTCATGCAATATCGTGGAGGTCGGAAGAGGGCCTCGAGTTCCAGTGTTTTATGTACAAAATGACTAAAGAGAAAAATATATCATTTCTTCCTGTGTTTCCACCAAACATTAGGATGAGAGAATGAGCTAATCCTGTGAGGATTTCAAACCACTTTTCGTTCTTTTTTCGATTTTCAGACTATTGTACATTTTCCCATCATTTTCTTTGACGTTGACAATCTGTCGATACCTGACATTAAGGAAATCTTAGTCCCTTTAGTATCTCCGCCCCAGTCTCTGCAACTGACCGTGGATGTGCGAATTTAAAGAACTTTAATTATTTGGAACGAATGGAGACATTTGGCAAGAGTTTTGAAAGCTCTTTGACCACACTCCCACCACTGCAGGCAGAACCCACCCTTTGCCAGTTAACAATGAGCTCTCATCTTCGGCATATACTTTGCTTGTTTACTAGGCCAGGGACTTTTCCTCCATGCATGACCAAGACCCTCACCCCTTTTATATGTTGACTCAGATCAGTGACAGGTTAATTTCTTTATTCAAATTGTCCCTCTCATGTGCACCCTTTGTTAACATTCATCCTGGGTGTAGTTTGTCATTTTCCTATGTTCATTAGTATATCTAAGAGATACTATAATACATGTCTCTATTATATTTACAATGTGTCTTCTACCTCCCTCTCTCTGCCTTTCCTTGTTCACTGCACATGGCACTCTACAACATGAACTCTTAGAGTGTCTTTTTTTTCTGTTCATTGATGAATCCAACCTGCCTTTGACATGTCGTAGGACACAGTTGTCCAGTTAAGGACTTACAAATAAATCCAGTTATTAGATTTACAACTGAGTGTTTCCAGAAATATCATTAGGTTGATCAACTCTGGACATGTAATTAAAGGATAATTTGTTACAAAGATTGTTTTCAACTTAAAATCAGATTAAGAGAGCAATCATACAGCAATTTTATGTAATTCATCTCATCCTGATTTCTTGTATTGAAAACCATCTCTTTTCTAATTTTACTTTTTTTTTTTAATTGTATGTACATGTGTGGTTTGTTTATGAATTTATGCCTGGAATGCCAGTGTAGTGAAGTGCAGAGGTGTTTGATTTCCCTGGAACTGGGGTTTCAGATGGTTGTTGGGGCTGGGTATATAGTTTAGATTCTCTGGAAGAGAAGTATGCACTCATTTCTTAAAGATTTCTCCCATATCCATGCATCACACTTCCAGTTTTCATCAAAATTCCCTTTTTTATCATCTATTCCTATTATGGCTATCTTCCCAATTTGAATAAATATTCCCCCCTTATGCTTTTGAACATTGCAACATGATGATCTGTTTATCATGGCACATGAAAATTACTCTAGCTTCATGGAAAATGAAACAGCCAAGAAAAATAATATTTTATGCCACAAAGCAAGCCATCTGCTAAAAGAGACTGTCCATATGCTGCCATCCTAATTTATTCTCTGAGTACTTGTTAGCATAAAATTCAAAAGAGCAGGCATTACTTTTTTTTTTGCATCTGTCATATAAAGTAGAGGAAAGGCTATTGGACTGGTATTTGAGAAATCGTAGATTAAAATACTCAGTGTTACTGCTTTCTAATTCAGTAACGTGAATGGACTGTCACAGATCTCTGAGAATATCCTTATTCTCTTTACCTCTACATTCAGTCGTTCTACTGTGTTTTGGATTTTTAGAAGAAGCATGCCACTATGTTTATTCTGACCCTAGTATGTGACAGTTTCATTGGAAAACATATCAGCATCTTGACTGTTCCTGCTTTCCTTGAATTTCACTCCAGTCTCTTGTATGTTGTTCAGCCAGACTACTTGATGTTATTTCTTACTACAGAAAAGAATAGTTGGAGAAAAGGAGATCACTAAAGTATTTTTCCTAACAAGTAGAAAGGGAAAACAACTACTATTCTGTGATTGCTACAGATGCAGTAAACAACTGCATCTTCTAGATGAAACTGTGCATTATTACCATGGTCTGTGTTTTTCCAGAATTTGATTTCTTGTTATACTCTAGGTCCAACATTTAATAATGATTGTTAGTCACAACCATGGTATGAGGGTATTAACATTTTAATCCTATTTTACAGATGTTAAACCTAAGGCCCTGAAAGATAATGTACTCTGTGCACAGGTACAGACTATAAAAATGATGCCACATTTGAACTTTTGGGTCTAGTTTGGAAGTCCATTTCCTTAATTATTAATTTTTAATTATCGTACTATTACTATTTAACTATTGCACTATTAGTTAGTATATGATTTTGATTTTATTTATTCCTAGACATTAAGCTCTATAAGGGAATAGAAGTCATCTCACAACAGTATTGAGTTCTGTGAAATCATCGTGACAGACAAAAAGAGAGTGTTCAGTGACACCATGAATATTTTGTGGCTAGAGTAGAATTCATGTTACCAATGGCTTTCAGAAAATTAAATTTTACCATTTCAGCCATCTTTAGAAAATATCCCCCAAAGTACTTAGTGAATATATTAAAGTGTGGAATGACAAATTATAGTTGAATTTTGGGTCAGGCCTTTGGGAAACAAAGATATGAACTATATAATGGCAGTAAAATTAATGATATAAAATTCAGGTCTGATATATTATCAGACACTCTGGCTTTTCCTGGCTGGCTCACCTAAGCTCAGTCTAGCCATGCATTCATAGCAAATTGTGAATAATACTCAGAAAAGCCTTGTGGGTTTGGATCTATTTGATCAGAACACTGCTGTGGTTTTGGCTAGCCTGAGGCTATGTCTTGCACTATTTGTCAAATGGACACTTGCCAACTGTGAAGTTAGTCATTTTGAATTGCATATAATCCTTTGTAGATGAAGCACCTTTCAGGATTTCTCTGCTTAGGAATGAAGAATGAAGTCTCAGATTTGAAATTCACATTAAAATGAAGATCTGATTTCTTACAAATTTCAAAAATTAGAACTATGAATAAAAATTTCAAAAAAGAGTAATCTGGCACTAAAACTTATATTGATACAAGTTAAGAATCCTTAAGCTGAAAGTGTGAATTTCTAAATGCTCTAAAATTAGGAGATGAATTTATTTCTGTTAAATGCTTTTAGTTAGTTGCATTATGACATTTTCTATCGGACTATCCTTGTGCTGTGCTCACATCTGTCTCTCCACTTACCCTCTCTCCCTCCTCCCGACTCTGGGTCATTCTGATCTTCCTCCCACTGCTTCCATTTCTGCTTTATTGTCCACACACACACACACGCACACACACACGCAAACACACACACCACACACGCGCACACACACATGCACACACACCACACGCGCACACGCACACACACGCACACCACACACACCACGCACACACGTGCACACACGCACACACATGTGCACACACACGCACACACACAAGCACACCACACACAAGCACGCACGCACACACGCGCACACACGCGTGCACACATGCGCGCACACACGCATATACATACACACACCACATACACACACGCACACACACATGTGCACACACACGCACACATGCACACACACCACACACGCACGCACACACACACGCACACGCACACACACAAATTTAGGTCTGGATAACAGAGACAATGTATGCATAGTACCTTATCTTCCCTCATTATTCTTTTGTTTGCTGTCCCTCCCCCTCATCATTATTCTTTGTTTGCTGTGCCTCCCCCTCCTCCAACCCATCAGTCAGTCCTCTTCCTCCTCTCGCTTGCTCCCTGCTTCTATTTTCATTTGCTTTGGAAAGGATATGGGACTATTTTTTTAGCAAGAAGGAGGCTTGCATTTCAGCTCCAGCTTGTGTTCTGTATATCACACAACCAAGGTGTATTGTGTCCTCAGAAATATGGTTCATTCATCTAGTTCTGCTATGTAACCAAGAGGAATGGCAAGAGGCGTTTTATTTGTGAGGCCTGGGGCTTCCTTGACCAACCATTCACAAGGAGGTATCACACATCTGGCATTTGGGTTTTTTATTTCACAAATAATGGCACCTAGGAGCAGCTTCATCTATCCATGCAGGATGTCTCCCAACTCTTTCCATTTAAAACAAAAATGGTATTTTTTAGTTTGGTTGTGTGATAGTATTTTCTTATAAAGATTTTAATTATTCAGCTAGTAGCATTAATAGACCACTTAATAATATGAAAAAAGTCATGAAGTTAACTATTAAAAAAATTTAAGTTGAACATATTCAGGCCATAGTCAGAACATCCCTGGTGCATGCTAGAAGGTTATATGCAGGTTGCCTAGAAGGAAAAGGCGCAATAGTCTTACCCAGTTGTGGACCCTCTGAACTACAAGACCAAACTGCCAGGCAAGATATGCCTACTTGTACAATTTGACACAATTATTATGAGGGTAACAAATTGCTCTATCATTGGATTTGTGCCTCATTGCAGAGGAGGGAATCCATACCTGGTACTATAAACCCACCAAAAGTCCGTGGCAGGGGAGGTCATAGGTTCTGAAACATAATTATATTGTTTAGCTAATGACATAACCTCGAATTACCTTCTAAATACATATGTTTATACACTTAGAATATGACATAGAGGTGATAAACATTACCATTGAAATCTATGACTTTTTATCCACACACAGGTACCAAGGGTCCAAGTGCAACCGACCATGACTAGTAATAATCAGATACAGATTAGAGATGCATGTGCCAACATCTAAGTGTTATTAGCAAAATCAATGAGTCTGTAAGAAAAAGTATATTTTAAAATGAAATGGAAATCTTTTTTAAAGTTTAAAAATTCATTCAATTTTATGTTTTACAGGGTTTATATTGAGTTCAATACTGTATAACTGTATTAATTCAACTGTAAACCAAAAAATTTTATAGCCACTTTTGAAAGAGATGTATCTCTGCTCTGGAAATTGTTATTGAGTATTTTAAAGCTGTAATGAAATGCTTCTTCTAAAAAATAAATAAATTAAAAAAAAGAAAATGACCACTTTTACCCTTAATTAGAGAAGTCTCTCACGTTAACTGCAGTGAATGCCGAGATTTATAAACCCACAAGATGCTGAGAGCTTGACCCTTGAATGCCAGCCCTAAAGAAGATGTTCATAGTGTCCCCTCTAAGCCTCGAAAAACCCTGTGCAAGAGAGAGCAGAAAGAACTTAAGAACTGGAAGAGACAGATGGTAAAGAGCTGCAAAATTCTGTTTTCTGGGCAATTCACAGACATTGCAATCATAAAACCTCAACATGTGTGTCTGAGTGCAATGAATCTGCACAAGAAAGGGCCATCAGTAGCTAGAAATGGAGGACAGATGGGGGTGGAGAGCTGCTCCTCACTGCTGAACTATTTCTTACTGATAGGTTCAGAGAAAGGGGGAATGGTTGCTTCAGTTGTGTCCCCACTGGTAACTGTATCAGGTGCCAATGGACAGTCCCAATCCAGTGGACGCACAGATGCTCATGTTAAAATAAAAGGGTCACACAACAAACTCCAAAGTCCAGAATCTGAAGAAAGGATAGATAGAGGGAAGGAGGCATGGTGGGGGTGGGAGTGAGAAAATAAGGTAGGGGAGGGGAGTAAGCAGAGTGCATTCCGTATATGTATTAAACTGTCAAGGAACTATCTTACTTTTAAACAACTTCAAATTTTACTTTTCTTCAGATTTTGCTTCATTTTCATGGTAGATTTTTCTTCCTTTGGTCTTATTAGGTTTGTGTACTCTCCATTCTTTGAAGCAAGACTCTTGAGGCTCCTCAAAACTGATATGGATTCTTATGGACTAAGAATTTTCCATTTCCATTTGGGAAACATCCGTGAAACTTGGGGTTTCCTGCTCCACATTTGTTTTATTATTATCATTTATTTTGATGTAGCTAAACTAAAAAAATCAAGTGCAATATAAACATGAAATATAAGCTTTGAGAAAATATGTCATCATCATCAATGTGCTATGGGACTTGGAATTTATCAAACTTCCTCAAATTGCTGAAGAACTAGTCACCTATCCCATTGTACATGTACAGAGTGACTGTCCTTGATTCAGTGTTTGACACCAGAAGTGTATGGCTTTCAATTTTTTTTTTATTTTTTGAAGTTTATACATACACAAAGAGTAAACTTGGAGAAAGAACTTAATTTTATTTACAATATATGTGTCCCGCATATGGCCTTATACACAAAATCTAAACGTAATTATGCATAGAATTTTTCGTGGGCCTACATTTTGACTAATATTAGCTACATGAAGTAAGGAATGGACATTTCCACTTGTGATGTAATAGCAGTGCTCAAATAATTCCATATCCTTTACAAAGGCGTAATTGTATGGCTATAAAGAAAAATCCTGAACAAAACAATTTAAATAGCAACTCTCTCTACATAAATCAAAGCTATATAGTATAAACAATTTGATAATTTATTACAACAGTACATTCAAATAAAACCCCTCTAAAAGAAAAAGAACATTTAAAAGAGGCATTGATGTCCACTAGGATCATGAGAGAAGAACTGACCAGAAGGTTCAAAAATAAAGCTGGATGTGGTTTAAGAGAAGGTTAGGGAGAAGCACACAAGAAAAACAGGGACCTGACTATGGACTAGGGAACTAATCACAATATAAAATGGAAGGTTGTACTAAGAATTCTGTTTGGAGAAGTAGAAATATCGATAAATCAACACTAGAAAAGTTATTTATGGAATTGAATTAAAAGGAGAATTTTATTTTAGGATTTGAGTATAAAAATAGACATTCAAATAAGCAAATATGAGCCATAACCTGTATTACAGCTAGTTGCTGGTGAGAAGGTGTTGATATTTGTGGCACATGTGGTGGGTTTCTTTTAAAGGCAATTGCAAATAATAATTTGAATGAAACAGGAATTTGGCATAGAAATTAGTAAAAGTGTTGATTAATGTGGCTATACTGAATGTATATGCAAATGGATTGGATTTAAAATGCAATGAATTCTGGAAGGTTTTTGATATTTTCTCATCCTAATTTTCAATGTGTTCAATCATTTCTTCCTAATGAAACTATTTTGGGGTCACTCAGAGGAATATTCTGAAAAACATTCTAACAGCTGGACAATTAAATAAGCAAATACTGAAGGAATAGCCAAAATTCTAAAAGATTTTAAGATGAACTGAGAAAGATCAAATGCTGCATAACATCAACTAGAGTGATGAGAAGAAAGGAAGCTTTGGACTGAAGAACTTGAAGGTTACTGTTGAGATTCTCCAAATGGTTTCATTGAATTATTCAGCATCAGAGAATGAAGTGGTATAAGAGAGTAGAAAAATATTCTTCTCATTTATTTTGGGGCAGTAGAGACAAAAATTGCACAAATATTTTGATGCAGAGAAGAACAAGAAAAGATTTTGATTTATTTGTTCTGAAAGAAAGGTATGCTTTGGGGGCTGGAGAGATGGGTCAGTGGTTAAGAGCACTGACTGCTCTTGCAGATGACCCAGGTTCGAGTCCTGGCACCCACATGGTGGCTGACAACCATCTGTAACACCAGTTCCAGGGGATCTGACACCTTCTTCTAACCTCGACGGGCATTGCACAATGCGGGTGCACCTACCTACATTCAGGCATTACATGCATACACATAAAATAAAAATATTAAATAAAATATTTTAAAAAAAGGAATGCTTTGAAATTTTCTATATACCTGGATGGAGGATAACAAATGGAAGACATGTCACTATGTTGTTTCCAAAATCAAAAGTCAAGAGGAACAAAAGTGTGGTGGATGGATATGAGTGCAAAGAACAGTGCTTAATCCTAGCCTCCAAAAGCATGAGATTTTCTGCTGTAACTACTGATCAGTTTCAGCTCTCTTACACACAAACACACACACACACACACACACACACACACACACACACCTACCTTTATCTCCTTTAACATTGCTGTCATTGTTACAGTCAATTTTTCATAACTTGTCTAATAGAAAGATTTTGGGTTTCACTGCCAAACCTCTGTTCCCTGTGTCACTAATAATATAAGTCAATTTTCTAGATTTTTAAGCAAAACAGGTTTTTAGTAAACACAAATTTAAAGGAGACAGAAGAAGTTTCTGGGCCCAATTCTCCCTTCTTTTCATCACACAGTAAAGTTTCTCCAGTAAATAAATAAATTAAATTATA
>NW_008337147.1:10015715-10027184 GCF_000622305.1 Nannospalax galili
TTTTGTTCCATGTTGTTTTCTCACCTTCTTTGTTTTTTAGCACAACTTTTCAACTCTTGTGAATTAAAACTCAGAAGAAAACTGAATGTATTGCTTACAAACAAAATCCTCATACTAAGTCAAATCCTATGAAATTCTCACAGGGAAATTCTCACATGCCTTTAAACTCTTTTTCCCAGTAGACACTGACACAATTTTTAAACTCTCACTATCTTCCTTCTCCAGAGCTTTTAATGAGCTGATACCTCGACAGGGGTCTTTATATGGAATCTAGACATAGAAAAGTAAAAGGCAAGTAAGAAAAAGCACAATAGACTATGTGAGCACTAATTTTCAAGACCAGGAGAGATAAAGAATAGTGTTAAAGGAAAGAAGTTGGACTCATTATCACAATGTATCCTAATAAAAACCAAAAATTTACTGTTTCATAAAAATAATAAAATATATTTCTTCAAACATTTTCTTAATCACATTGTTTCAATAGCTCATTGGTGTGTCTTCCTTATGACAAATATATTAACTAAAAAAATTTTAATTATGGAGATAAAACTTTAACTCCTCTCATTCTTCAAATAAGTTAAAGTTTTGCTTTATTTTTTCTCATAGCCTGGTTTTACATTTTCCAAATCCTTAATGTACCCCATTCTTCAAGAGGCAGAATTACCGTCTGTTGCACAAATCTAATAGTACCTAGGTGTGACTAATATCAAATTAACACATACAATGAAGGAGGTCAATGAAGAAAGCTAATCTCCCAATGATGTGTCTCCTTTATATCTAAACAGCTATTTGATACTAAGACTGAGATAACTTCATTGGAATGCTGATGTAGTATACACATATATTAAGTACTACCGTTAATAAAAATAAAATTGTAGTCTTTAGGGAATATCTTCTTCAACATACAGTATTTTAAAACTAATAATTTGTTACACAATCTCAATCAAAATGACTGGATTTCTGTCCAGACTACCATTTTCCGGCTCATTACTTCACTTCTTTAGTGTGTGATTTTCTTATATAATAGGGCTCATAGTGATACTCTCAGTAAGGATGTAGTGGCTTTTAAATGAAATAGTATTTACTTGGTAAATATAAGCACTCATAAATGGTTCCTATGATTTAATTTATTTTAGGAAGGGTAAGATTATAATGGCTTCCTATGGTAAAATTCAGTAAAATGCATTTTAAATTATGTTTTTTTTTCTGTCTTTTTGAGACAGGGTCTCCCTGTAGCCACAGCTGTCCTGGAACTTGCTATGTAGACCAGGCTGGCCTCCATCTCAGAGAGATCCGTCTATCTCTACCTCCCAAGTGCTAGGATTAAAGGCTTGTGCCACCATGACCAGCACTCAATAATGGATTTTAAAGAGAAGAAATATAAAACAAAAACATTTAATCTCAACACATCTCTGTTCTCTTACCTATTATCTTTGACAAAAGATTGCTGATGTTTCAGAGAAATGGACTTCTTGCTGACATTATCATTTCTTTGTTCTTACATTTGACATGTGTGTGCCCACCAGCAACCTTTCTGAAACCATGTAAAGTTTGATGTCTAAGTAGAGCCAAAGGTGATGCTGTGATGTGAGTAACATAGGCAGGTTTGAAGATTCTTCATTTTGTATCCATGTGCATAATTTACTTAGACTGGAAAAGAAGAAATTATAGTCATAATTGAATCAAGACATTTTTAGAATTTTCAAACTTGCTCAAGTTCAACGTTTCTTTCCAGAGGACCCAATGGATTTAAAAAGTTCATGGTCCAAGTCATCAACTGTCTCTTAAAATTAATGTTTATTATTCTGCTTTAGTGACTGTGGATTGTCTTTCTTCAGCAAATGCCAACTC
The DNA here is from genome assembly GCF_000622305.1 of Nannospalax galili. Classification (NCBI taxonomy): domain Eukaryota; kingdom Metazoa; phylum Chordata; class Mammalia; order Rodentia; family Spalacidae; genus Nannospalax; species Nannospalax galili. The sequence continues at coordinate 10,017,567 of NW_008337147.1, forward strand.
TGGGACTGTTTATTAAGTGTCTATATCATTAATTATTCCAAGAGACTCTTTGACCTCAGCATATGCTTCCTTGGCACCCGTGCTTGTGTTTGCAACACTTCATAGCTGGCAGTGTAACTTGGACTGGTTTCCATCCAATGTCTCAGAAACGTTCTAATGCAACTTAGCCAAGAGTATTAAAAAACTTGTGTGGTGGAATGTGACATGATTTTGTTTGAAAAAGAGAAGAAACAAGGGATACAGAAAATTCTTTCAAAATTTAAGCACTAATTAGAGTCCTAGAGGTGGTGGTGTGGAGTCCATGTGATTACCACTGTCCTGCACCTCTGTGTCCAACAGGTTGTGCATTACTCCAAACATACTTTACAATCCCAATTTTCTCAGGTTTCTTGATGATTCTTTACAGTGAAAAACCTACATATAAAATAAATATTATTGCTAGAGGATTTAATATACAGTAAAGATTATATTGTCTCTTGTTTTTTTATTACTTTTCATTCGTAATCCTCAAAATTCTAAAAGAAAATAAATTTGTGCAGTGAAGAAAGATGTTTTTGAGAGAACTTAAAACATCTGAGTTCATTCCTAGTCATGCAACACTGTCTTATGGGTTTCTATGTTTTTTAAATTCCTTAATACTATCTCCTCAAACAACTAGGTAGTCTCTGAATAAAAGAAATTTTAAATATTCCTTTCTAATTGTATCTTTCCACTTAAAATTTTATCAATTTTACCTCATTTTTTGCTGTACTTTTATTTTTAGAATCCTTTTTTAAAAATTTTATTTATTATTTTTATTTTATGTGTATGCATGTATTGCCTGCATCTAGGTAAGTGCACCCATGCCGTGCAATGCCCACGGAGGTCAAAAGAGGCTGTCGGATCCCCTGGGACTGGAGTTACAGACAGTTGTTAGCTGCCGTGTGGGTGCTGCGATTTTAACTGTTATTTCTTCCTACTGCTTTGATCTTCATTATCACACCTCCCATTATCTCCAATATTATTTTCCTACTTTGTTTAATATTAGCATGGTTTCCCAGATGTCTTACTCGACAATTCACAACTGCCTTCTTCCATCTTCTTATGTTTAACTATTTTTTTTAGAAAAATACATTTTTGAGCGTTATTAAAAGTATATTTCTTCTGAATAGCATGCAGTTAGATATTGCTTTTTTGGATTTATTTATTTTTATATTTTATGTGTATGAATGATTTACCTGTATGCATATAAGTGCACCAGGGCATGCCAGAAGAAGGCACTGGATTTCCTGGAACTGTACTTAAGGACAATTGGTAGCTGCCCTGGTTGCTGGAAACCGAACCCAGAACTTCTGCAAGAGCAATCAGTGCTCTTAACTGCTGAGCCATCTCGCCAGCCCCAGATCTCAGTCTCTTTAATCCAGTGGGACAAATTTATCAAATATTGGGGTTGCTTTGTTCATTCACAATTTCATATAAATGTTAGCCATGTGGTTTAGAGTTGGAGTTAGAGTCAGAGTTAATGTTGAGATTAGGATAAAGGTTAGGGTTAATGTTGAAGATAGTATTCAGGTTAAGGCTGAGGTTTTGTTTTCTAGTTTTGCAAATGTTTTTTGTCTTCTTATTTCTACTTTAATCTTCTGGGGTTTTTTTTCTTATACTAACAGTTTAATTTGGAGATTATTTGGGATATCATCCTAATTCCTCTACTAATTTTTAAACCATGTCTATTTGTGTAATTTTGTTGGATTTTCTGATGATCTCAATGAGCAGCTCTATTTCACTACAGTCTATTTCAAGTTGATATCAAATTTTACTTAGGTCACACTGGTACTGAATTATTTCTGGTACAATGTGGAGTGTTTTCAAAAGTATTAAGTCCATAAGCCCCATGCTGTTATTACATATTGTTTTAAAACCAAATGCATTGTCTTAAATTGATTTTAATCAGTCATATTGCTTTTAAATAATTGAGAAAGGAAATATTTATTGGTTTATACAACAGAAAGAACAAAATTCATGAGACTTTCACGCAGTGATTCCACTTGCTATTCCACTTTTGAAATACCACTTAGTGCCGGTAAAAGTTCTCATAAATAAAATAAAAGCAAACATCCTCTTAATCTTGGGGGTACATATTTTTTGCAAAGTTGTCCTTGTACAAATTTTAGATGTGGTTTTGTATTGTTGGCAGTTTAGAATTGAGCGTATTTGCTATTAATTTGATATTATATATACAAAGACATACATTTTACTATTCATTTTAGTAAGCATGTTTGTCATATCTTTCTTCATTCAGTTCTATTTAAGGAATGTACATTTCCAGAGCTTTTCACATGATTCTAATATATACTGAGATATCAATTTCTCTGCCTCAAACTTTATAATAAAATTTCAATGTTTTTTTCAAATTTAGTAGTTTTCTTCAACACAACACTATCAGCACATGATGAGATCCCTTTTTGAGTCTGTATAAAAGGTTGTTTTTCTACTTTTAAAGTAGATTAGGGGTCCTCGAAGATGGCTTAGTGGGTAAAGACGCTTGCTGCAAGCCTGACAACCTAAGCTTGATCCCCAGAATTCACACAGTGGAGGCAGAAAACTCATTCCTTGTGGTTGCCCTCCAACCTCCAGGTGTGCATCTTGGCATACTCACAAACCCTCCCACTGACACACAAATTAATAAATAAATGTAAATCATTAAACTACAATGGGCCTTAACAAAGATGATAGAGTATTTAGGTTCCAGTGGGGGGAATATGGGAGGGTACCGGTGGGGACAGAGTTATAAAGATGATTAAGATTGATTTAGATGTTCTGTATGAAATACACAAAAATTCAATAAAAACAAATTTTAAAAACCAGATTTAACTGCTGAAAAAATTAGTTTATAGTCAATATTTATTATGTTTTTTTTATGATAACACTTAAAGTATATAGCTAATTTTTGTATTAATCATGGTGATCAACTGGGGATGAAAAAAATAATTTGGCCAAGCAATTTCATGTAGGTGGGATCAATAATAACAGACTGTGTTAGTCAAAGCACCAAAGCACACTGATTTCAGAGTGAATGCTCATGGAAACTAATATGAAAGAACACAAATGAAGACACACACTAGAAGCCTGTCTCACTTTCCCAGCCTGGGGACAGGCCTGCTGTTCTCAGCATGCTACTCCATGCTGACCTCATTGGTAACATAAGAAGCATTCAGCTATCTGGCACCTAGAAGGCAGCTTACAAAATATAAACAGAGTGCTTTTAAATGGACCATAAAACCTGACTAAAATCTTATAAATTAGTAAGAGAAATACCTGTTACATCATTACATCATCTGGGCACACCCAGCAAATTACTCCCGGATGGCTGTTATTTGAAAAAAAAAAAAAAAGCATACAAATATTTGTGTGTGTATGTATGTATGTATGTATGTATGTATGTATATATGTATGTATGTCCATTCGTCTGTCGTGTCTGTGTGTGAATGGATTTATAAAACACTCCCATCCTAACTTTTACTAAGATTTTTGACAACAGACAAATAGTTGAATAGGACAATAATGGGGGGGGCGGCATGCTTGTCTGTGAATCAGCTTTACTACATGCTGAGACATTTGGAATGAGAGCTGCAATTCAGAACTCAGTGGACAAGAATCCCTCAGTGTGCCTTCAGGAAGTAATAAAAGCTGTTTTGTCCTTTGGCTAGCAATGGCTCACAGAATCCTGTCTCAATTGATCTGATTTTAGTGATGACATTAAATCTTGTTTTAGGAGAATCTTCCTGAGGTCAGTGAATATCACTCTCTCATTTAAGATCCTTGAAAGCTGTGAAGTGAAATTAGACATAGTGTTGTCCTCTTACTAGTCAAAGCATAGCAGCAGGTCTGCTCTGGCATGGTTTCTTTTCTTCTGACCTCATGCTGTATTTCTTCACAGGTAGCTTTAAGGAGAAAAGCCAACACTAAGATGGCAGCTGCCAACAAGTCTAAGTGTGATAGATGAAGCCTATTTTGAAGATAAAGGTGTATTCTCATCTGAAACCTTCTTTTTGTAGTTGACATTATTCCTTGAGAATACAAATCTGGGCTTGGTCCCCTGAATCTTCTACAAGTGTTCTCAAAATGTAGAAGTGTCCACTAAACTGTTAGAGAACAATCTGAGTGTGGTATCTGGCCAAGAAGAATGGATAATTTATATCTCTGTGCCCACTTGAAATGCTTATTTTGATTCAAAGTAAAAATATTGGAGGCATTACTTGAAAGAATCACACTGAGAGGTTTGCTCTGAGAGATATAGGTGATGGTCAAAACGGTTTCAAAAGCTGTAGCTTGCACAAAAGAAAGCACAGGATGAGAAAACGGCTCTGAATTATAAATGCTGTATGTTATTTTCATGGCACCAGGTGGAAATGTTAACACTTAATCAGTCTCTCTGGCATTAGTTCCAGTTTATGGTGCCAGCTTTATCACCATGAAAGATGCTTTGATCCTGTACTGTGGTGTCAAGAACAAGAGGCCACTGCATCACTGACATCCATGCAGTAGGGCATCAGTTCACATTAGTTTTATCAGATGTGATATTTCACTAACACATTTTGAAAACATCTGGTGCAGCCCTCTTCCTTTCTTTTTCCCCCCACCTTATCTCTCTCTCTCCCTAAATTTTAAAGACAGAAAAGCATTTTAAATTTGCTTCAGTTTTCCCTTTTAAAGGGAATTGGAATTCTTAAATATATAACACACTTAGCCACCTGATTGAAAATATTGAAAATATTGAAATATTGAAAATATTGCAGGAGAGTAATAAATGCCTTTTTGTGAGTACCTTCTCTGTACTGGATACTTTACCTGCAATCATTTCATAACTGCCCTAGGTTTCTTTCCACCCTTCTTCCCACTTTCCTTTCTCAGTCCTCCAGGGCTTTACTATATACTCAAGGCTGGCCCTTAATTCAGCCTTGAGGATATAGTAAAGGCTGCCTCAGCCTCCCTCAGCCTCCCTAGTACTAAGATTAGAAGTATCTGCCACAATTCCCCACTGAGATAAATATTTTAGCACTCATTGTACTCATGAAACATTAGCTCAGAAAGCTTAAGTAAATGGAAAGCCCGAATCTACAAGTCAACACACCTAGGTACTCTCTACTGCCACTGTAGGTCGCCCTACCCTTTTTTCCCTCTCTTTTAAAATCTACCTAATTAGTAACACATTATTCTAAAATTAGAAAAATTAGAAAATACAAAATTTCAGAACTGGAGAGATGGTTTAATGGTTAAGAGCATTGGCTATACCTGTAGAGTACCCAGGTTCAATTCCCAGCACCCACATAGAGGTTAACAACCATCTGTAACTCCAGTTCCAGTGTATCCATCACATAAGAGAAAACATAATAATAGGAAAAAATAGTTTTAAAAAGAAAATACAAGATTTCAGCCAGAATTGCCAAATGTTGTTACATGATAAAAAAAAAAAAAGATGGTCACAGAAAATTGGATTGAAAGCATAAGCTAATAGATTTTCCTTTCTTCAAACTGCCATTTGTTTTATTGTTGAGTGACAGGAAAAGAAGGAGGGATAGTCCACAGGTGTTGCCAGGTCATAGGAAGGAAATACTGATGTGGAGCAGATCCTAGGCAGATTTGGAGCTCAGCAGGTTTTCAGATTGTGTATATATCTGCTGAGTCTTGCCAAGGGAAAATTATGTTACTGGGAAATGTGGGTGGGGAGAGATGTGTGCAAATACAGAGATACAGAAAAATGTCATAAAAGCAATTTACAACTTTCCCTCCTGATTCCATAAAGGCCAGTCCTAATTGCTATGTATACAATGATTAATGTATCTTGATACAGATTAGCTGAAAAGTCAGAACTTTTAAGGTAGTTTTGATGTAAAGCAATCATTTTCACACTAGAGCATTAAGGATGGTAAAATTTCTTGGTTTCCCACTCTAAATGTGTTCACTTTATTTGAAAAAATGGAATGTGTAAATATTAATGTAGTCTACCCATTTGATCTATAAAACTCAGACTAGGTATTTTCCCAAGATTATATTTACAATTAAAAATGTTAGAGAACATTTTATATTACACCAAAAATACCTTAGCCAAATGAGGTAATGCATTCTTTTGTATTACTTCTTCATAAGCAATATTCTTTGAGGTTTCTAAGTGGCTTAAAAGGCAATTTTATGGGTTGAAATATTGCCTTTACAGGGCTGGTCTGGAATGCATATAACATTGCACACGGGGTTAATTAGGCTAGGATGAATTAATTTGTAACAATTTCCGTTATTTGACATGCATCAATAATATAGTATATTACTTGCATGCCAGACATCAACCTACTACCATGACCCAGTCATATTCAATTTGGGAAAATCTTGGATCTTATGAATATTTTTATTATTGATTTTTGTAACATCATATTTTACAGTAAGACTTGGTCATAAAAGTCTATAATAACCTGAAGATTTCTTAGATATAAAGTCTTTCTGTTAGTGAAGGAAAATCATAGTTTCTACTGTAAAATGAAAATTTGCCAATATGTTTCTGGGATGAAAATTTTAATTATAATTTTGGTCATTATTAAGAAGTTACTTTTCTAAGCCATCTCCCCATCCTCTGATTGGCTTCTTTTGTTGACAATGTGCGTATTATAGTTTGTTCAGTTTGGTTGTCCTGCCTTTTTTCAGACTCTGTGTCAAACCACTTTCAACTGGTTCATTTGATATTTCATAGAAATCTTTCTATGTATACAGGCCCCCATTTGTTTATACACAATGATAAGATAAAATTTGAGATTCTTCACACATGGTCAGACATCAGGCCAGCTCAATTCAGAAAGGTTATGCTGATGATACCTATGGCCAGATCACTGCATTTCCAATAAGGACTTATAGTTTCTAGTTGCAACATTCTGATTTGCACATGCCATGCAGACTCAACTACAATCTGTAAATGCACAAAACCTTTCATACACAGCAACAAAATATAATCCTAGAAATGTTAAGTTGGCTTCTATTCAAATTAAAAATATCTATTGTCCAGAAGACATTTTTCAAGATTTTCAAGACTATAGATGTAGCCCAGTTGGTAGAGTGCTTGCCTAGCATGCATGAAACCCTGGCTCCATCCCACATGCCCTGTGGTACCAGTGTGGTGGTACAGCCCTGTAATCCCTACACTTGGGAGATCTAAGCAAGAAGATCAGAAGTTTAAAGACAGCCTGGCCCATATGAGACCTTGTTTCACAAAATAAACTGAGTGTGGTGGCACATGCCTGTAATATGAGTACTCATAAGGTAGAGGTAGAAGGATCAGAAGTTCAAGGACATATTCAGCTGCATAGCAATTTTTTAAAATTTAATTTTTATTGAATTTTTGTGTTTTCATACACAACATCTTAAACATCTTTATACCTCCTTCCCCACTGGGACCCTCCCATAGACCCCACCAGATTTCAGGCATTCTGTTATTTGTGTTGTTTAACAAATCGAGTTAGCATCCCCTGACATCCCTCAGTGCATGTTCATTACCCTGTTCAGAGTCACAGCCTTAAAAAAAAGATCAGCTCTTTCTCACCCAGCAGCAATCATCTGCCCAATGGTTTTTTCAGCTATGATTGGGGCCTGCTGTCCATTTCCACAGCTCTACGCTGGGTTTCTCTCTGCTTGTATTTATATGGGTCTTGTGCCCTCTGTCACCATTGTTGTAAGATATGAGCAAGGTCCCAGGAGCCTGTAAGACTCTTTAATACATAAGTGTGCATGTGTGCATGTGCGCGTGCGCACACACACACACATACACACCAACACACACACACACACACAAATCAATCAATCAATCAATCAATCATTCATTCAATAATTTTTCCTTTTTAGTCTTTTTGAGATAGGGTCTCCCTGTAGTCTCAGCTGGCCTTGATCTTGCTACATAGACTTGACTGGCCTTGGTCTCACTGATATCCATCTTCCTCTGCTTCCTAAGTGCTGGGTTTAAAGGTGAGTGCCACCACACCCAGCTCAATTGACTACAGACAGAACATGACCACCCACTTCACACTCCTGCCACAATGCCTTCCTTGCCATTATGGACTGTACCCTCAAACTGCAAATCAAAAGAAACCATTCCTTCCTTTAAAAAAAGAGCAGAAAACTACCACCTTTAAACCATGATAGTGTTATAAATCACAAGACAATATTGTTTACCAGATTTCTTATTGCATCTTTGTTTTATAAGGCATGATGTCATACACAAATACTTATACTCCAACAGTGCTGAACATAGTTACATGCTCTGCCTCACTAGAGGAACAGCTGTATGCTGATATCTCATAGGCTTAAAGCCTATCTGATATCTGTATCCCTCATTCATTACTTCTTTTTCTTCCTTATCAATATCTTTTATTTATTTTTCTATGGTCTCCAAAATGTTAGAATTTTTCTGAATTTCTGTTAATTAATGCCATTTTTCTTTTCTCTGTTCTTTTACCAAATAGAAGCTAATAATTTCTGAGGAGAAATATTCAGACAATGAATCAGAGGGAAGGAGAGGTTGAGAAGGAAGTTAACATTGTGGCATGTATACTAGATAGAGTAAATGAACACACACTTGTATGTGTGTATGCACAGAAATTAATATGTTTCCCTGGATATTGCTACTAACTTTGTGTTAAGACATTTAATATAAGAAAATAGATAGGGAGAAATTCCTATATTCAGTGAATTCACAGTGTAGGACCAAGTCCCTAAAGAGAGGTCATGATAATATACTCAGAGCAGTGTGCACAGGGGGACAACACAAAATGGAAAGTTCATGATGAATGGGAGCTTGTCAGGGTGGTGTGAAAAGGAAACAGAGATTTTCAGTGACAGCACCTACCAAAATCCTTTTCAAGGAAAGGGTGCTTCCCAGTACATAACCCGTTCTGTGAATAGAGTCACTCTATGTAAAAAATAAGGCTTCGAATTGCCACAAGTGATGTAATATATAGTTCAAGCAGCTTCCGTATCTTAGAAATCCAAGTTACTGGGCAAACTCCTTAGATCTGAAGATTTCAGGGAACTTCACTGGTGCCCATAGTTGCTTTTAATCTTCAAACTTCAAATACTTGTAGAAACAAAGTCAAAGTACTCTGGGATGTGCATTAGCAAAATTATGTTACATATATATAGGTAACATGTAATATCTATCTATATTTTATTTCAGCCTGAGTATTCTTCAATATTTCCAGCTCTTTTCTGAATTCATTCAGAAGTTTATCCCTATCTTCCTTCAGCTCTATGATTACCTTGTTTGTGTGTTCTTTAAATTCACTGAATTCTTTTATCATATTCATCATTGTTCTTTTGAGTTCCATGTCCTGCATTGTCTCTAGGACGTTCTCATTGTGCTCCTCTAGAGGATTACTGGTATGTGGTGGGGATATGTTATTTTGGTTTTTCATGTTACTATTTTTTCTCTGTGATTTTGACATGTGAATTTCTTTTGTAATTTCTGACTCTTGTGTGATACTCGGGCCTTCAAGTTTAGTTCTGCTTCTTTTACTTTTGAGCTTTATGTGTCTTTGTGGTTTACTTTTTGGGTATGAAGAGCTGGTTCGTCTTAGCTTCTGGTTCTCTCTTTTGATTTTATATTGT
>NW_008337147.1:10027534-10031955 GCF_000622305.1 Nannospalax galili
AAGGAAGGCACTAAGTTGGTCTGGGTGAAAAGGATCAGGAAGCAGTATTGGTTCCCCAGGTGTCTGGGACCCCAAGACTAGGAATGGCACAGAGAACAGTGGGAGAGATGGAAGGGTGAATGAGGCTGGGGGAGTCAAGGCGCAGAGTGCTGCGCGATAGACTTAGCCCAAGAGGCCTGAGGATAGGATAGCAGGTTAGGAGAGTTAGCGGGTGGTGCAGGTCCAGGGAGGCAGAGAGAGGTGAGGGCAGGGCCAGGTCCAGAAGCAGTGCTCTTGGAGCCAAAGGAAGGCACTAAGTTGGTCTGGGTGAAAAGGATCAGGAAGCAGTATTGGTTCCCCAGGTGTCTGGGGACCCAAGACTAGGAATGGCGCAGGGCCCAAACTAGGAGTAGAGAACAGCGGGGGAGATGGAAAGGTGAATGAGCCTGGGGAGTCAATGCGCAGAGAGCTCCGTGATAGACTTACCCCAAGAGAGCCCTGAGGGTAGGAGTCTATCTATATTTTAAAACCACATTTTTCTATTATTCTAATAAACATGTAAGCAACTGATATGCTCAAATTGTTGAGAATTCTGAGCATAGGAAAATCTCTGATATTAAAATAATTACATAATTTTAAGAGCAGCTTATTTACTCTTAATATTACCAGTTTCATTAGTATTAGCTGAGAAAAAGGCATACATTTCTATATCTAAATAAAAATGCTAAAATAGTGGAAAAAAGAGTGGGACCACCTTCCCATGATGTCCAAGTCTTTCGCTGTATCTGGTGCAGCAGCGTTCCAGTGGACTCCAGCTGTGGCCAGAATCATGTTCATCTCCTGCTATTCCCTGGTGTCCCAAAGGTGTTTAATTTTCAAGTTAGAGTTGACACAAAGGAATAGAAATTCCGCAAATGAAAGAGGAACTTGAGATAAGAAACTAAAGGTGACACAGAGGCATTATCTTGCTTGAGGGGAAACATTCTCCACTCTAATCACTGAGCCATCTGTGTCATCTTCTACCCCTAGGAGACAATGCTGCACAGAGAAAGAACTCTGTTCGTTCTATGATGTGGGACTTAAAAATAAAGCAACCCTGTTGAATATTTTAAAGTTATGGTGCTGTGTAGATGAGTCTTCCTCCTTCCTCAAACTAAATTATATACCTATTTAGGATCTTGATGAGCAAAAGTTAGTGGTTAAGTTACTAGGAATGAATATAGATATACAATACCCACAAACTCCTTGGAAATATTTTTAAAGTTCTAAAAATAATATCTGGAGCATAACTATATTCATAAATGAGTGACTTTATGAATGGGTGTTGGTAACTGTCTCTATCATTTAAAATTGAACAGAGATTAGCAAAGTAGGATCATTAACATCTTAGCTGTTGAAAAAGCAATCTTGTACTATAATAATATAGAGAAAGGCATAATAGATAACATTTTTTGAGGTATAGTTTTCTGTTTTGTTTTTTATTCTCCACTAGGAAGTTCATATCACTGGCTTGTCAAATGACAGTCTTCTCAGACTTCATTATAGCCACACAGTGTATAGAGTCAAATATTATCAAAAGCACATGTGTGCCACATTAAAACCTGGGAACAATTTGTTCGCTGCTTTTAAAGTTCTATTCTGTGGTTCAGTAGAAGCACTGTCTTAGATGGTATTACATCTGTCTCCACAACCCTCTGAATCTCGGGTACGGAGATTGCTTCAATTCTGAAACATGTGGGTGCAGCTCATTTTGAAATACATGCTATTCCTTTGGTGGCTTATATTCTCATTCTCATTAGCTGCTTCTCATAGTCTAGGGACATTTCACTCAAATCAAGTGTGAACAAACAGAAAGAGGATATAGAGAAGCAGAAGGAGCCTGACAGAGGCTTAGAAATAATCAGAACTATAAATAAACTATAAGCATACATATAGAAAATTAAATCCTTAAACATTCAATTAGTAATGCCTTATTAAAAGACTGAATTTTAGCCAGGCGTGGTGGCGCACACCTTTAATCCCAGCACTCAGGAGGCAGAGGCAGGCGAATCTCTGTGAGTTTGAAGCCAGCCTGGTCTCCATAGTGAGTTCCAGGACAGCTGAGGCTACAGAGATTACCCTGCCTCAAAAAACAAACAAAACAAAAACAAACTAACCAAACAAAACAAAACAAAATAACAACAAAATAAAATGACTGAATGTTGTGCTACTTTAAAAAATGAAAAGGGTGGGGAGGTTTAGAGAAAATTCTTCTTTAAATGTTGCTAAATTTCTTGAGAGGAAGTTACTTACAGAGCTGACCTGTTACTCTTAGAATTACGATACTTAGATAAGACAGCCTATCATCTTCTGTTAGTTTAAATATTCAGTACTTTATAAAAAATGGGGCTGATTATCGCATTTCTGGAGGGGGCTATTGTGAATATAAATCTAGAATTTTGTTAGAATTATATAAATTTGGAAGAATATTATTCAGGTGAATCTGCTTTATTAAAAAGTTCCATTGTTGGGAAAAGACAAGGCCTATACAAAATCTGTATACTTAATTTGTTCGAGAGAGTTTCCTATTTGGTACCACAGAATTATGCAAGTATTCGTTGAGTCTTGGAAGTAATGCTATGATCACTTAAAAGAGCCTGTCAATTATTGCCATGTGTGAATGTGGTTTTCACAATCCGGACACTTATCCCCTAGGATTTAGACTAATAACTGTAGCCTTTTACTTCTCACTGTCAGAAAATAAGAACAACCTATCAGAGGAGACACTGGTCAGTGCCAATACCATATAGATTTGGGCAAGTGGCTGAAAGTTGAGAGGCTTGGTGTCAACTTAGCAACAGTATTGTGTTTATTACAAAATAAGACTCAGAAAGCTGAAGAATCTCTAAGTTGTGTTTGCTTTGAAATTCAATAAAGAAAGGCTCCTTCCCAAAGTAAGGATGTGGAAAGAAAGTAGCCACGTTTGGCAGTGTTTGCTAGTATACGTGGCAGCCACAGAAATAAAAGTAAAAACTTGCTATATGAAAGACTGAGTGAATCTCTATAAAGAATCAGAGGCTTTGAGCTACAAAGTCAGAGGTAATCATTTCAACTACCCCTGAGCAGACCCATTCAGCTTTGAACTTTCCAGAGAAGACAGTAAAGACATTAGGGAGTTATGTGATCAAATGAACTGACATTTCATCCAAGAGCAAATTTATCCCTGCTATGTCTATTGCTTTAGATACAAGTTAGGAAGATATAACATATCTATGAAAAGCTCAGTAGTTGCAGGTATTGAGTAGTAAAGGATTTGCTACCTATCTGTCAAATATCAAGCTTTGGAAAGAAAAGATTATTTGATGATTTATTTTCTGTGCATGGAAGGGTATAATTTCAATATGGAAGGATCGTAGCATAACATTCCAAAACGCAAGTGTCCAATGCTTCTCCAAAAGAGGAGATAAAAGGCAAGGTGGTTTACTATTGCTCAAATACTTTGATAAACTCATGTATGACTTAGGCTTGGAAACCTTTGAAAATAGCATTCAGTTATTTAATCACTTAGATAAATACATATAACTACTAATTTTAATATGTATTTTGAGACATGATCACTTTTAATTCTCCCAAAATTCTTTTAAAGATTTTTACTGTTCCTATTTTATAGACAAATTTTACTTTTTACTATTCCTATTTTGAGACATAAGATGCTTTGTAATTTGTTCAATTGTAAGTCTAACTTAGTAATGATACATTATGTTGATTGGTTCATAATTTCTTCCCTCTTCTGCTTTATCATAACTAGTATGCATTAGTAAACAGCAATAAATTTTTAATGGATCCATACAACACAGACAGGATTTCTATTTCTAAAGCCAAATATCCCGTGAGTGTGCAAATAACAATCAAATCTCCTGGTTTAGTTACCATCGTGTTCTAAGATGAATCAAACAACTCAGCAAAATAGTTCGTTTTTCTGATGCATTACTTAGGTGAACAATATTTAAAATATGCAAGTTATATATAGCTTGGTCACAATTGCTTCTAAAAATCATATTTTGTTCAACAGCCCTTCTTTGTTATCAATAATCAAATGCTTATGTGCAATGAAAAATAACTGTGATCTATTCTGTTATATTCAACTGTAAAGCATCAGTTGTTTTTAAAGAAAAAATTTTATACATACCATACAATTGGTTACTACAAATGTTTCACTGGCATTTTCTGTTAGATAAAAATGTAACATGCCCAAAATACACCTCTAGTGTGTTTAGTCATATATCTATTTCTTCATGAACTCAGGTAGCAAGAATAGTACCCATCTGCAGAAATAATTTTAGATAACAATATTTTGTTTCATGCAGCTTGTACAGATTTATGTTTGCCAACTTTACTGAGGTATGGTTGATAAATTGCATCAACTTGTGGCACACAAATATACATTTATATGCACATGTATG
>NW_008337147.1:10031993-10041047 GCF_000622305.1 Nannospalax galili
TTCCTGGAAAAAAACTCTTTTTAGATGTTAAGATTTAAACTTTTTTCATCTTTCAACATGTACTCTACCTCTCACATCTATCAGTTTTACCTACAAAATACCTCAAATGAATATATCTCTGTGTCTATAACAATTTCTCTCTACTTACCCACATCATCTCTTGTTTTAGTTGTTCATCAGTCTTCTCTTAGTTACATCCTTCACTGAGGTAAATGCATTGTCCTCACAGAGCAAGAATGAACTTTGAAACATAAATCTGATTACCACATACTTCAAGCATGAAGTTTCAGTGACTTCTGACAACACTCAATATATAGTAAAAACATGTAACTATCCAGGATATCCTAGAAAGTTATCGTGTAACTTTCTAGGTGTTTTATGGCCTTATTGATCTGCATGACACCAAAGATTAATTTGATTTTCACATATTCTGTTGAAGTGATATTGTGGGTTTGTTTTGTCCACTTTCCTGTTCTTTCCATTTCTTTCCTGCCCTAGAGTTTTCATAAAAATATGTACCTTATACTTTTTAATTTTTTCCCTTTTATATATAACATAAATCCTTATCTTAAGTAGGTACATATTACAAAAGTGGTAAATATTGAATACACTTAAATAGTAAACCACCTATAATTGAGAAAATAAATATTGTATAAATTATACATGATAGGTTTATTTTAAATCCATTATCTTTCAAACCATATCGCTTGAAGCTTTTCAAGTCAAAGTAAAAATGTCATCAAAACTTTATAAGATAATATGAAAATTTAAGGGTATAAATTTGAAAATTAAAAATATTCCCTCATACTATAAATTGACATTTTAGAATAAAATAACAGTAATAAAATAATGATAATTTCATCTAAAGAATAAAGCCAAATGCAAAATCCTGTTGATAAAACACAATGACAATCCTGATCCTCAGATCTCCTGACCATCAGGTTGCCTACTTCTTTATAGAGTAGATAGTTAACAATGCAGCCTAAAGCACAAATATTGTTGCCTATGTCTTTCAGTATTCAAATTTTTGCCTCTTTTTTCTTTATATTTGTCATTTTTCATAGATTTTCATTTAAATTCTTGATTTTTAAAAATTGTGCTATTTTTGATAAATTTTCTCAAGTGAAGTTATAATTACTTGAGATCAAAAGTGTGAAATTCACATTAGCAGGCTATCAAAATTTCCAGTCAACTATAATGTTGAGCCATGTCACATTTCTTTAAAGAAAAGGGGAAGTAAGAAGAGGAAGGAATGGCATAATAGAAGCAAGTGCTAATAAAAACTGTGATGAGTGTTTGTTTGTGCATCTGAGTGTGAATATAAACAGACTGGGAAAGAGATGCATGTTGAAATTTCAACCCCACATGCAGCATAAATCTTTATCATGTACTTTGCATATACATACCTTGTACCTGAAGTTCAAATCTCTCTCTCTCTCTCTCTCTCTCTCTCTCTCTCTCACACACACACACACACACACACACACATTCAGCAGTTAAGACTCTCATACTTTTATTGTATATGCACACTAATTTTGCTTCCATGACCTCTCTAAGTTTATTTGGTATCATATTGTTTGATGAATTAAGAAATACTGTTGAGGGGCTAGAGAGATCATTCAAATCAGTGATTGGGAACACTGGCTCCCCTTCCAGAGGACCCAGGTTTAGTTCCTAGCACCTGCTTGGCAGCTAACACCTGCCTGTAACTTCAGGTCCAGGGAATCTTACACCCTATTCTGACCTTTGTGTGAATTATACTTGCATACATATAAGCAATGCACTCATACATATAAAATAAAAATAATAAATAAAATATTTTAAGAAATACTGACAAAGCATAAGAATAGTATGTTGAACACATTATTTACACTGAATTTTATGTAACAATACTATAAACATCATTCCATGTGAGATATGAACGATACCATGAAAAACAAGAAATTACGTATTCATGAAAATGTTTGACTATCGTATTATTAATGCAGTAATTTTCAAATTTAAGGAATCATGTTTTCAGTGATTTATCAATATCATCATGTGTTTGTTTAGATGTAGGTATATAGAACCAAATTGATCTTTATGCACTCACATGCAATGAGTATTTTGGAAATTACTCATCTGAGATTTACAGCCACCCGGATTCAAACTCCTAGTCTAAGTGACACAGTGTACTTTAAATTTTAATTAGTGACTTTAAATCTATTTATTTTTCAAAAATTGTTTAAACAGATATTAGATTGGTTACCAGTCCTTAGGCTTAGTCACAATTCCCATACCAGGTGGGACATGTTAATCCACAGGAGTTTACAGATGTAGAAGGGATTTAGCTCTTTCAAAATCCCTAATAGGAATAAGAATAGGAATAGGAACTAGACTTTCTAGTTCTATTATGTCTAAAAAAAATTTCTAGTACTATGTTAAAATGCTTCTCCAGACTGTTTTTTAGGTCTTGGGTGTGGATTTGAGTCCGGAGCATTTTCATATTCACCATGATAATATCTCATAAGAATCATATTCCCTCTCTGTCCCTGTCTCTCACCATACACATTCCTACCAATCGATCTTACTCTCTGAGTATTGATAATGAATAATTAAAAAGAAAAAAAAAATGCCACTCTTAGGACAGACAGTGCTTTCTAGAAAGCTTATCAGAGTAAAGCTAGCAAAACACACCCTGAGCAGGGCCTTAGTTCACATTCTCTGTGATAAATGTACCCCGGACATACTTCCACACCGCTGGCACCTGTCTTGCTCAATCTGAAGGGACAACAACAAACAATGAAGTCTTGCTACCAGGCAGTCTTTGAGCCATACCAGATCTTGGTGGATTTTGTTGTACTTAGTGGTGTGATGGCATTTTGCCTTAGGCTTTAAAAAAAAAAATCAGAGGAAGGAACTCAAGAAGGAAACACTCTATCACTTTGTAAAGGCTGCACATTGCTGGCAGGTTTAATGACTTAACAGAGCCGCTTCCAGAGTATTGAAATGCCTCAGCCTTGCTTCCAAGCATTGTATCTCTATTCACACAGCAAAGAATGGAGTTCCTGTAAGACCGTGGAGTGCAGCTCATTTTGGGAATAAACAGTTGCTTTGACCTTGCACTGGCAAATAGACCCTGTCGGGCCTGGAATTGCAAGGCCAGGAAATCATCTGTTTAGTCAGTGTTGGTTCTGGCCATTATTTTGTGTTTATGGCTGGGAATTGGTAATATTGCCTGTGTGTGGAAACTCAGGTCTGAATACTCAAAGAACACTATTTACCAACATCTTTGTTTCATAATTTAAAGTTAATTCAAACTGAAATGAGCCTTTAACCCTTAATTAGGATCATGCTTTTTTCTAAAAGTCAACCACATTAGTCAACTGGAGACAAAATTCATTTTGCAATTGAAAGGCTGTCTAATTTCTTTCAACAGCAGCCACCATAGTTTACTAAGTACATTCATTTTTCTTTCGCTATGGTAACCTTACCCATTCTCTGTATCAGCTGAACTCAAACCCATCAATTACAACCTGGAGGAAGAGTGCTGTGTGCTTTGGGAAGGAGGCCAGCGTTCTCTCTTGAACCGCTTCTATAGTTATCTTTCATTCTATGGACTGTGTTTGTAATACTCCCTATTTCCTGCTTTTCTTTATTATTTGCCAGAGCTGCCAGATTGTAATTTTAACCCCCTATTGGCCCATAGTGCTTAATTCCTGTTTAATTGTTTCGCCTCATAAATATAAAATTGGCAAGTTCCCAAGCTATTTCTAATTCACCAAGTACAAATTGATATTATTTAGACTTCCTATTCATATTTGTCATGTTTCTTGATGATACATTAACATTTGGCAAGGATCTCATCCTCTTTGTTCCATGATTGTTACCATCTTTGCTTTTTCAGTAAGTTTGAGGCCTGCTCAATAAGAGTCAGCACATCCTCACTGACTTGGCACTCAGAAGAGTTCATCCTCAAGGCAAACTACCTGAAATAAGGAAATTGCACCTTTAATTGAATTTTTAGGGTGCTGGAGAGATGGCTCAGTGGTTAAGAACACTGGCTGTTCTTGCAGAAGGCCTGGGTGTGAATCCCAGGACCCACATGGCGGCTAACAACCATCTGTAACTCCAGTTTCAGGGAGTCTGACTGCCTCTTCTGTCCTCCGGGGGCTCTGAATGGCCTGGGTGCACTTATACATCTGCAGGCATAACACTCATTTTGCCATTAAAACAGAACAAACTCCTATCATTTTGTTTTAAATATAAATTTTTATTTAAATTTTAATTTTAAGTGTTAAATGTATAAACTATAGATGTATAAATAAAATTATAAATTAATTTTTTTAATATAAACATTTTTATTGCTTTTAACTAAATTTTATTTGTGTGTGTTTGTGTGTATTTGTGCATATATGTGTAGTGGTTGCAAAAATGTATGTGAGGAGTGTGTGCAGTCCAGAAGAGTACAGAGGCCAAAAGAGGACATTCTGATCAGTCAAGCTCTGTCTTGTTCCTCAGAGCTGAGCTACTGGTCAACAAGTCCTAAAGGTTTTCTGTCTCCCCATTCCTTCACCATCCTCGGTGCTGGGGTTACATGTATGTATACTACTGGGGTTACATGTATGTACACTTCCAGACCCGGCTTTCTATGTGGGTGCTTGGGGTTCAAACTCAGTCTTTATGCTTGCTCATGTATTACCCACTTAGTAACCCCACAAGCCTCCTAGGAGGTATTAACACTTTAAAGTGCCTAACCTGTAGGTAGTCAGGAAACAACTTGGTTGTTTTCTAAATGAGAAAGTTGAAGTCCAGAGAGTATAGTCAGCTGCAAGCTAAGCATGACTCAATACATCTCATCAATGAGGGTGCCAGACACTGTGCCAGACATGGGCACACAGAGTTAGCAAGAAATATGTATTGTGTCTGTACAGCCCAGGATCTTACCAGGGAATGAAAGCATCATTAATAAACCTGGAATTCAGAATTATAAGTGAGCAAGTTATTTTTTAACAACCTCATTAAAATATGAGGAGGATCCCCCTTCAATGAATTGGAGAGCACATATACTTAGTGGAAAATACTAGACCAAAGCCTACATTTTCTCCATTCTAGTCCAAGGCTTCTCTTCTAACATGCTAGAAAAATACTGAAGTTTTAAGATTAAAAAAAGAAAAATCCTGGAATACTTTGGTGAATACAACATATAATAGAACCCAAAGAAATACACAAGTCTGATTCTAAAATGTATTTTTGGCAGTTTAGAATTTACACGGAAAATAATATTTTTGGAAAGTAATTTGCTATCAATAATTGATTTCTATAAAATTAATAACTAAAAAATGATTTGTATGTGGTAGCATATATCTGCAGTTCCAAATCATAGACAGCAGAGGCAAGAAGATTGCCAGCTGTCCTAAGGTGATCTGAGCTACACTGTGAGTACCAGGCAAACCAGGGTTACAGAGCAAACTCCTGTCCAAAAAAAACGCCAAAACAGAACAAAATCTTCCTTGTCTAAATTCTTTCACTGAATTTTTTTAAATCACAGATATATCCCCCTCCTACTTCCTCCTCCTCCTCCTCCTCCTCCTCCTCATCCTCCTCCTCCTCCTCATCCTCCCCCTCCTCCTTCTTCTCTTGAATAATCCAGGGCATACAATAAGCAGATTAATATCTACACTGATCATTTTACCTGATAAACTAGTCCATTGAGTTTGGCATATGGTCATCCTTCAGAAGGAATAAACATGTCTACAGAATTTGGATGTTACTACAGAATCTATTGTCAGTTTGGCATTCTATTATTTTGTAGATACAGGTGGTAGAAGCTTTCATTCAGCTCTCAAGTGTGAGCACTGAAGAATCTGTCCTCAGTCACGTGTCACTGGCATTGTGGAAGTCAGTCCTCAGATATAAAATACACCCACACAAGTCAATGTGCTTCCTTAGGATATATATATACTAAAGAAACTACTAAGGCCATGGTTCTTTTTAATTAGAACATATTTAGTATATTTCCTGGTTTTTATCACCTAACAATACCTTCTATTGTAGTAAAAAACAAAACAAAACAAGTTAGTCACAGTCTGAATGCAAGCTGTCCTCTTTCTGACATCACAAGACATCCTGAGCCAGGTGCTTGCTAGTCACTGAGTTCACTACACACATTCCTTGGGTATTCATGCAGGCTACTGTGATTCCAGGCACACAGTTCACAGTGAAGGCAAGAATAATGAATAATAGAGAAGGCAGGATCCATTGCATTTGTCCATCCTATTAATTCTTCTTTTGCCAGATTTTGGTAATCATCTTGACTATTAATTCCTAATTGAAATAAAGACTGAGAAAGGCTACAGTTATCTACAAAGTCAGAATTTAATTAGCAAGCAAGATGGGTGATTTGATATTGTATAAATCATCAGTAGCACTGATTATTTATCTCTACATAATTCTTCACACATATTTTATGTATTGTGGATTTAATTAAAAGTCCTACTGGCCAGCTCCTACTCCAGTTTCATGATCTCTCTAAAGGGCACTCTTTTGGTGATGTCTGTTCCAACCACCCACTCAGAAGTGAACACATGCTCAGTGAAGTCAAATGCTTGCTGCTCACTTGACTTTTCACGATCCCTTTTGTTGCACCAAAAAGCAAAGATTATTTTACCTTTAAAACTATCAAACATTCTAAGCACAAATAGGTACCTGGAAAATATTTATTAAACTGAATATGTGTGTAGCTAAGTTTGTTGTTATCTTCTTCTTATTTAACCATCATTGGACAAATTCTACTTATGAGTTTGACTTCTGTTAATTTATAGATTTATTAAATATGGCTAAATTGAAGCTGTCATCTGTAATCCTGATAAATTCCTCTCTAGTTAAGACCTGAGTATGTAACTGACTGGTCTTCACTCTTCACTTAAAAATGTTACATAGGCATTTATAGTATTAACAAAAAGCAACTGAGTACTAAGTTTTTGAGGCAAAAGCCTCAAACAACATTCAGCTAAACTTATAAGCAAACAAAACAATGAAGTAAATCAGAGCATCACAACTTAATTTTTTATAGACTCAGCAAAGTCTTTCTGAAAATTAAAAGCTATCCTGTGATGATCTAAATTGAAAACAGAGGTTGAGTACATACTTTGTTTATATACTTTACATCATTTCCCTCTGAGGCACTAGGATGTAAAATATAGTGGGGGGAAAGTAGCATAGTAATCTTAGTCCATGTTTTTTTGGAGCAGTTAGATCTATTTGAGTGTATCTAGTTGTTCCAAATATCCGCAAATCATCTTAGAATAACCATGCTTAATAGGAAATAGAAAACAGCAGGACTGTGATAATGACCGAGATTCATTAAGATAGTCTCATGTTTTGATTAGCACTGTAGCTTTCTTGATTAATTTCAAGAAACTTTCTGTAACAGGATATTTAGTAGTATGTAATCTTTGCCTTTGTAAAATGTACTGAATGCTAGTAAAAGTTAAGATTTTTGTATTCTTGAGAACAAGTAACAATTCATTCACAATATAAAGCAGATTGAAGAAAATATTAAATTTGGTAACTATGTAAATTCTGATTGATGTATAAATGCTACAAACCATCCTATTTCAATACAGCACTGAATTTAAGTTTTAAAATATGGAATCTGGAATTTGCATACTGAATTCCTTCCCAGCAAAAATGTTAAAAGAATACTTGTTAGGAATTTCACTGTGATTTCAGCTTGCATTGTGTTATTAAAACAAATCAAGTGAAATGGTAAAACATTTAAAATGTTCTTTCAGGCTAAATGAAAGTAATATAAGATGCATTTCTATAAAGAAATACTAAACAGATGATATAGAGATTTATTGGTAAGCTGAAATCAGTCATTGATAGCCTCCCAGCTTATTGGAATTATAAGAATTTGTTATGGAAAGAGCCAGAAAGAAAAAAAGGTAACAGAGTTTGTAAGAAAAGTCCATCATTTAAAAATCCATAAGTACATTACTTCAAATAAAAACTGCACTTTTTGCTTCAGAAATAGACAAGGAAATGTATTTAATTTTTTTTACATGCCATTGCCACGGAAGTTAAGAAACATCCTTAAGAGAAAATATTATCAAAGCTCCTGAAAATCCTGTTTCAAAAATCTTGAAATACACAGGACACCGTGATTTTTTTCTTCAGTTGCTTACAATTTTTAAGTTAAATTGTACACAGGAATTTGAAAACAGTCAGTGTATTACTAACTGTAGATAGATACGCTGCATCAATTTTCTGAGAGGGATGAGTATATGGTGACATAGCTTTGCTTCATTCTCTCCACAAATAGCTATGGAGATATAAGCTGCAACATTCACCATACTTGAGTGCCAAAACAAATCTAAATCTTGTGGTTTTATTTTTACATCCCATTACATTTGGTACAAATTCAAATGTATACATGGAAAATTACACTGGGCAATCTTATTTGCTTCTGTAGATTATGGAAGGAAACAAATTGATTTATGCTATAAGGAATTTATGCTCTAGCATTCAGCAGTCTGTTTTACACACTTGCAAAATTTCTAAAAGACCATTTTATTTGCAGCTTGTCAACCAGGCTTCTACAAGGCTTCTGATGGTACTGCAAAGTGCGCTAAGTGTCCACCGCACAGCTCAACACATGAAGATGGTTCAATGAACTGCAGGTGTGAGAATAATTACTTCCGGGCAGACAAAGACCCTCCATCCATGGCTTGTACCCGTGAGTAGTTCTGCTGCAAGCCATGCTTCCATGTTTGGTTTGATTTGTTTTATCTTCTTACTTTATCCTCTTGTGGCTGTACTGCTTGTTTTTGAGAGAGAGAGAGAGAGAGAGAGAGAGAGAGAGAGAGAGAGAGAGAGAGAAAGCATTTGCCCATTCCTTCTATTATCCATGTGCAGACTAACAGCTTTCTCAGCTTCCCTCTCCATGCTTGGCTCATCACAAATGCAACATTTTTCACACAAAATGAATTAGATTTTAAAGTACTTCCTGCAATGCGAACCACAGAAAGAAAGAAGGAAAGAAAGAAAGAAAGAAAGAAAGAAAGAAAGAAA
>NW_008337147.1:10041078-10042361 GCF_000622305.1 Nannospalax galili
GTATCATGTTTAGTATCTCACATTTAATTTGCCGGGACAGAACAGGTTACAGGCTAGGAATTTATGTTCTGCATTTCCATTCCCTGTTGTTATCTCTTGGTCAAAGGTCATGGTGAAAAAAAGGCTAAGATTTATAAAAGTAATATTCAAGTTTTCATAGCTATTCTCCAGAGTATTGAATTTAGTAGTAAATTCTTTTGTTTGACATTGTGAATGAATCCTCAATCTTGAGTCAAAACTCCCCCAATCGTAGCTTGGGGAGGACACTACTCTTGAGTCCGTGTGCCTGTAGTCTATTGGATCCTTTGAGGATGAATTAGAATAGATAATAAAGACAGGGTGGTTATTTACCTCTTTCAGTTCCATTGTAAATTATCTAATTCCCTTGAAGAAAAAACCAGAAGTGCTGCTCATTCATCTTTGTTCAACTACATTTCAGGACCTCCGTCTGCACCAAGAAATGTAATCTCTAACATAAATGAGACCTCAGTAATCCTGGACTGGAGCTGGCCTCTGGATACAGGAGGCCGGAAGGATATTACGTTCAACATCATATGTAAAAAATGTGGGTGGAATGTCAGGCAGTGTGAACCATGCAGCCCCAACGTCCGCTTCCTCCCTCGACAGCTTGGACTCACCAACACGACAGTGACGGTGACAGATCTCCTGGCACACACTAACTACACCTTTGAGATCGATGCCATTAATGGGGTGTCAGAGCTCAGCTCTCCACCGAGACAGTTTGCTGCAGTCAGCATCACAACTAATCAGGCTGGTGAGTACACACCTTGGTAGCTTCTGACTCCCACTGTGGTGACTTCTCGTTCTGGCCACCAAGTCAAACCAAACAGATTTGTGAGCAGAGAAAGGGAGAAAACATGGGTGGAAAAGATGGGAGAGAGTGTTCCAATTCTGCTGTCACATTCAAACAGTTCTGATACATTTGATAATTCAATTTAATGCTTCAAAACTGAATAAACCATGTTGTTCATTGATTTTAAAATTATTTTTATCCATTGATTCCTAGTTTGAATCTATAAATATTTGGGACTCTAGGGCAATAATGCAGCTCCTTGAACAACCTAACAGGCATCTAGCCTGAGATTTGCAAATGTTGAACAGGATTTAAGATTAATGTATCTTTACATTGATGAAAATTGGATTAAAATTTAGTTATTTAGTTATTTCATATTGCTAACAAACCACTGAGTATAATAGTTTTTAATTCTAGATGGTTTAGAAAAATACTTTAAACAAATATTTTTATAAATTTTGGATGATTA
>NW_008337147.1:10042450-10073033 GCF_000622305.1 Nannospalax galili
ATATATATATTTGGTCTTTGTGAGACAGGGTCTCTCTTTAGCTCCAGCTGTCCTGGAACTCAAAGCCCATTGAGTCCAATTTGTGAGGCCCAAATGTTCTTGGGTATGGGTCCCCTGGATCGCGGTTGGCCTACCAGGAGTCACACCCTGAAAGAAAACTAAGGTTTAAGTTGATCTTTTTTAAGGGAAATACTCTAGATAGACTGACTAGACTCCAGTGAATGAACTTGCACTGAGGGACATCTGGGTATGTAATTCCATAGGCCTTAATGCATAGGATAGAATGCGTGAAATATTAAGGAAGAGAAATCCTGGGAGGTGTGAATGGGGAAGGGGATATAAAGATGATTAAGATGTTTTGTATGAAATGCACAAATATTCAATAAAAAATATACATGAGTCTCTGTTTCCCATCAGCTATCGATTGCCAACATCACTTCAGCTATGGGTGGAAATTTCTGTCCACCTCCTATATCCAAGCTGAAGTTCTGTTTGGTCTGTACTTGAACAGATCTTGTGCAAGCTCTCATAAACACTCTGAGGTCATACATATAACTGCTCTGTTGTGTCAAGAAAATACTGTTTCATTGTAGCTATCCACGACTGTTGGGTCTTATAATCTGTTTACTTCCTCTTCCTTAAAGATCCTTGAGCACTGCAGAAAGGGATGTGATATAGAACTCCCATTTAGGGTTGGGCACTCTGAAGTCTCTTACCCTCTGCATGATGAGTCGTTGTGTTCTTGGTGTTAATCACTGTCTACTGTCAAAAGAAATTACTCTGAACAGGGCTGTGCACTAATCTATTGGTATAGTGATAATGCATTAAGAGTCAGTTTATGCTAGGTCAATTTAGCAAAATAATAGACTAGAAGTAGGTTCTCTCCTAGGTGCTATAACCTGTCTACCCACAGGTTCTTGCTTCTAATATAGGTGCAGGTGTGGGTTACAAAATATGGAGCAGCCCTTGAGTTCAATCAGAAATCCAATATTCATTCCACCATTGTACCAGTGGGTATCTTGAAGGCTAGTCTTCATTGTAACTTGCAGTATTCCCAGCTGGGTAATACTGATGATTACTTTTCTCCTCTGGGTAATTTGCATAGCCCCTTCCAGTAGTATGAATGCCAACTAGTAGGGATGAAGTTGAAGTCAGTACCAGTTTGATTTCTCCACTTTCTGTGACTCAAGTATGTAGTATCTTCAGAAATAGGATCTTGCTGTCAAATTCTTGAGTGTTACCAAGAGCAATGTCAATGTCCAGTAATGTTTGGTGGTCTATGGGACCTCACTGGCTAATGACTCCAGAATAAGTAACCCATTCCTGCCACTGGGCTTTTTACTTGCCCATCTGTGGTGTTGAGACCAGGCATTATCCCTCTATTATTCCATTTAAACTCTTTTTATCTCTGTGTACTTATATATTTTAGGAAATTTCTACAGTAGTAGGTCTCTATATGACTTTTCCAAAAGGCCTTTAGTGTTAGTTATCTCTTCCAAAATATCCCTCCTCTTCCCTGTTCTCCCCTCATCCACCTCATTAATTCTATTTAAAACATTTTTTTAAACTTTATTGAGAATTTCATACATGTGTATATGGTGTTTTGATCAAATCCATGCCCACTCCTTCCCGTCCCACACCTCATTAACACCATTTTAAATAAACAGGATTTACCCTAATCAATTCAAAATATGTAATTATGGAGAAAGCTAGGAATAGTCTTAATGGAAAACAGGATTCATTAGTCTAAAACATTCCTCATACATGTTGTTATGTGACTTCACCAGTCATATTTTCCACTGATAATTTTCAATTAATTGTAAGTCTGCTATGTTGGCAGATTGTAACAAAAGCCTTTAATATTGAATAGAAAGATAAAAGCAACATATTAGTCTATGTTTTTTTTATTTTATTATTTTTTTTTGAGGAAGGTCTTCCTGTAGTCACAGCTATCCTGGAACTCACTAGGCTGACTGTTCTGCTTGATCTCAGAGAGATCAGCCTGCCTTTGCCTCCTGAATGGAATTAAAGGAGAGTGCCACTGCACACAGCTTTAGTCTATCAATTTTCATCTTACATCTACCAATCCTCTTTATAATTATATATCAATTGTATGTATCCTTTCATTCTTGAAATCCTCTAGGTAAATTACTAATGGATTTTGCTTATAAATTTTCTGTTATTTTTTCAATTACATCTTTGAATTATTTTCATAAAAATTATTTTCTTATTTTGACAACTTGTTTGCATAGGTAATAATCAATTTTTTTTTTTTGGAATCAACACAACTTGGTCAAAGTTAAACCGATAGGCATTTGATGTTCATATGGTTGCTAAAAAATGACCTAAGTACAAATACATCAGGAACAGATGTTTCTGTTATTTTTTCAATTACATCTTTGAATTATTTTCATAAAAATTATTTTCTTATTTTGACAACTTGTTTGCATAGGTAATAATCAATTTTTTTTTTTTGGAATCAACACAACTTGGTCAAAGTTAAACCGATAGGCATTTGATGTTCATATGGTTGCTAAAAAATGACCTAAGTACAAATACATCAGGAACAGATCTAATCAAAGACACTATTGTTTTATTGATAAAAAAAAAAGCACACTTTGGAACCAAAAGGGCTGGCACAGAGGTAAAGGTGAGAAAAATAGAGGATGACACCAGAGATTATCTTTACTGGAGTGATAGCTTCTTGTATCTGATTCCAGAGGAAATTACCCCTGAGCTGGAAGTCAGGACTGAGTATAAACCAGGCTTCTGATAGGCGTTCAGCTTGGATTCTGGAAGCCCATCAAGTATCTAATGGGAACTGCCTTTTCTCTGAGGATATTGGAATGCATGCTGGTTGCTACTGTTACAGGCAAAGCTGACCTGACTGCAGTCACTTATCAACTAGGGTAGGCCTTTGTACAGTCAAGCCAAGAAACTCACCAGTCCATTTCCCCCTGTAAGATAACTTTAACTGTCAAATTGACATAATTTAAAATCACCTAGGAAGATAGGCTCAAAGAGGGACTGCCTACATTGGGTTGGCTCATCTGGGGGAGGGGAGATTGTCTTAATTAAGTTAATTGATGTAGGAAGACACAACCAGAGGACACACCTTTTACTAAGCAGAAGTTCCTGAATGGTATAGAGTAGAAAATCAAGCTAAGCATAAGCCAGCACACAAGCATTTATACCTTTATTTCTCTCTTCTCTTGACCGTGGGTGTGACATGGTAAGTTGTTTTAAGATTTTGCTACCTAACTTCACTGAAATATCCTGGAATTGGGAGCTAAAATAAACTCTTTCTCTTTTAAGTTGCTTATTTAATCACAGTTACAGAAATGAACTAGAACATCTCCCCTGGATGGCTCAGGAAGGTTAATTTAACTATAAACAACTTAAGTTTAACAATGTCATCCACAGCAGGTACTGGGTAAGTCAGGACTAGGATAGCTCTGCTGATTGGTAGTATTCTGGACTTAAAGCTCAAATTCTGATAGTTTTGATTCTGCAAGTTAGAATAGAAATACATCCAAAAAGGTTAGTTTTTCAAATACGTAGAGTAACTCTCTAAACTCAGCATCTATGTGCTCCTTCGCCCTCCCCCAAATCCAGTTACTAAATAGATAAACCTTGGTATTTGAGAAATCTGTAGAGCCAAGGAGTAGCGCCTAGCCCTCTGGAGTGGTCCCTGACCCAGACGTATCAAGTGATGGGTATTTTAATATAACTTCAGTCATAGTTTATATTCAAGCATGTATCTTACTGATTCTATGTATTTATTTACTCTTCTTTTAAATGTGTGGGTGTTGTTTTTGTATGTATGTAACTACACCCGTGTGTATAATGCCCATAGAGACCAGAAGAGGGTTTAAGATTCTCTGGAACTGTAACTATAGACAGTTGTTAGCTCTCATGTGGGTGCTGGGAACCACACCCTGATTCTGGGCAAGAGAAACCAGTGCTTTTACATTCAGAGTCATCACTCAAGTCCCTGTCTTTTTTAATCTAAATCTTAGTTTTGTTCTAACTTTGCTTCTTGTGTCACATTGATGAAAATGTACTTCTTGTTACATTGTTTCTTAGTAATATATAAACATTATTTGTGGGGAAGGCATGACTTTTCAGTAGAGTGCACTCAATCATTATTTTGATCTTGCTTACTGAACCTGCTCTGTCCCACTTGAAATGAAATCATAGTCTCACCAGCATGTGCTTTTGCTTTCCTTCAGTTAATGATATTTCATCTTTATAACTAATGATATTTAAAAATGTGTAACTTAGGTTTATTTAGCTGTCTTCATGAGAAAGGATGAAAAATTCTCTTGTTTTATATTACATTATAATGGCTTCTTCTATCCAGTGAACACAGTGATTCTACAGTTTTAACGACGTGGCAAATGGTTTACCCAAATCTTATATTTCAAACTGATTTACTACCTTGCTTAAAAAGGGAGCATCAATCTGTGTTCTAATTATCTTCCAAGTCAAACAAAAATGTATAAAACAAGCAAGAGCTCCTTATTTCCTATCTTATCACTACCCTCTGGCTTTCTGACAATGCATTTATCAGAAAATTAATAGTTCTAAACACATACAATGAATGAACAGAGGTAAAGTAGAAGCCAGGAGAAAGCCAAGACCTTATGAAATAAATGGGACTGTGCTTTGGCCCTCCAGCTACCAATCACACCATAAGACAGCTTCAACAGGCATGATCTCTTACTCTCCCTAACCTCACTCTCTTTTCTTTAGAAAAATCACAGCTTTGACCACAATATGTACCAACTGACTTTTGATAAATGTATTTCAGAGTGTCTGTATCATTTTACATGCCTGTGGGAATAGAGGGCTTTATCATCAAATCCCTATGGTAAGATATATAAGCATGGTTATAGCTCAGAAATGCCATGTCTGTTGGGACTACTTTTTTTTACTTTATTCTTTTTCTTGTGAAGGTTAATGGAACGGTGGCCTTAAAAATAACCTTCTTGCCATTGTAAGGATATGACTATAGCAAATGTAATGTCACTGTGCTTAAATTCCTGCTAGTCTTTCTCTTTTAGGCATGGATATAAAAAAACAAAAGTGAATCTTTCCCTTTTAATTTAGTTTCTGAGATTGAGTTTACTGATCCTCCTCTTGATTACACTGTAAAAGCTTTGCAATAACCACTTGATAAGGCACCTTCTAAATGGTAGAGGATTGTGTAGTAGATTTAGACATTAGTTTTCAGCTATCAATACTTGTACAAAGTCGGTAAGATTAGAAAAATAAACATGCTTTCTGTATAAAGATTGCATCCATCAATCCCCAAGTCAAACATGTAGAAGAAGAATTACAGATCACAAAATAAACATCTTCAAAGTATGACCTGAAGTAAATTTCTGACTTTTTCTTTCTTCCTTAAAATAAGAATATTTACCTTTCAGTTCTAGAAATCCTCTAGTGAGACATCCATCTTGTTCCTTCTCAACACCTACCACTGAATCTGCTTCTTTTAATCATCCTGTAGCAGACAACAAGTGCAAACTACAGTAAAGGATACTACCAGAGAATTTATGAAATTTTGGAGTCCATGTCTGTTCAAATGTTACTGCTGGAAAGACTAAGATCCAAGAAGTTTTTCCAACATCTCATCAGGATATCAACCTCCTGTTTTGTCTTCCAATGACAACTTTACTTCCAATTCCTATTCTTTGTCATTCTGTCACTTGTGCCATGAAGTGCAAAAATGTAATGCTGAGCAGAAGACAGAGAGTATCCTTGTTGGGACTAGCTGTCATGATCAACCACAATAAGCCTGGTCTTTGCTACTTAGAACAATAAGGCTTCTTAGAGACATTATCCAAGAATATGCCCTCATCATCTCAACCCTTCCCAAGGCTGGACCCATCATTTGATCCCTCCTTATTTTCAGATGATTTTCTCTCATAAGATTTTTAAAAAGATAGTAACATTAAAGAGAAAAAAATGATCATGTTATCTACCTCTCTCTCTGTAAATCTAATGCAAACCTGATGCCATCTGGACTCACTAATGCCTATTGATTCCAGAGTCTAAGTAATGTGCTCTTTAATGAATCTCCTTCTTTACTAAAATCTTTAACCAGTGTTCTTTTGGCTCATTTTATCTGTTTTTTTCAAGTTTTTCTTGGTAGTAAAAGAATTCAGTGACAGCAAGAGTTACAATAATATGCAAACAAAGGTATGTACATGTGCTAGAACTTTCATGACTACTTCATGATCTCATTCTACTTTTTATCTAATTTTTTATTTCAGATTAGGTTTTTTTTTTCAGAACAATCTCTATTTGTTCTGTTCTTTGATTTCTATTCCCTCCTTTCCACTCCTGCACTCTGATTTCTTCTCTCACTCTATAATAAACCACTTCCAGAAGAGCAGCAATAATACCTAATGTGTGCCTGCATGTTCAATTGAATGCATTGGTTAGGGAGAATGCAATGTCAGTGGGGTTTCAAAGTTGTCCAATATTCACATTTGTTTATAAGGCTCTGGATAAGCCCTCACACTTAATGTAACTGCTCAATTATTTACTGAGTATATAGGTAATTAATTGACAGTCCCATTATCTGATAATAAATTTTGTTATCCCTCAAACCTTTTTTCTCCTACTTTTTAACCTCCCCACAACTGGGACCACTACCTCCTGCAGACTGACTGATTCAAGCTTTGGAATCATCTTTGGTATGATTTCTATATTAAGAATTCTTCTATGCTCCTGAGTTTTCTCTTGAATTGTTTTGAATTTCTATGTTTTTCTCCATAATTAATTCTAGAATATAAAACTCCTAATTATAGGGATTTTAATTATAATTTATTTACAAATAAATAATTGCTTGATATAAAAAATTAACTATACTAACTCTGAAAAATGATAAAATTTATTAATTCAAAATATACTGTTCATTCCTTCTTTCTGCTGAGGCATTTGTAAAATGGAGTGCTAGATCAGCACATGCATGTAGATGTTTATTTTATGTTCATGTACTACATGGTCCCATCCATACAGGGACTTACATAAATATAGATATTTAAAACCTTGTATGAATGAAATGAAACTGCATAAAACAGAACAATTAAATAGGTTAAACAGTATTGGCTTGTGGATTTTGAGAAACTCATTTAAGAGAAAACTAAAAAAAAAAAAAAAGAATATAAGGCTGGAGAGATGGATCAGTCAATAAGAGCACTTGCTGCTCTTGCAGAGGGTCTAGGTTTGGTATCTAGCACCCACACAGCTCTTACAACACCTATAACTACAGTTCCAGGGAATATAATTCCTTCTTCTGGTTCACATGCTACCCACATATATACATACATGCTTTTACTCACACATACAAGCAAATAAATATTTTTAAAAAGAAAAATTAGAATAATATGAAAATTAGAAATAAGTTATCCAGAGGTAAATAAAAGAAAGTATAGTTGTATGTCTACTATTTTCTTTAATGCCTATGAAAGAAGTCATTTTACAGGCATGCTTTTTCTAATTAGAAATTACACATCTTCTCATGTTTTCTGTTAAAAATATATTTCATTTGATATATCCAGTATAGTCATGGGACAAAAGCAGAAACAGAGAATTAGTACACTCTAAATTGTTGACTAAATCTAAGTATTTTAAAAGACTTACATTGACCAAACTAAGTATGGGAAAACCTTAGAAAGCCAAATACATAGAGTTATTTATTGATAAGATGGATACTACATAATAATTTAAGAGAATAAACAAAATGCACTCTTTATATGTAACCAATTTCTCTGTAGTAATTTCTTCCCTGTTGAAGCACTAGCTCCTAGAGGGAAGGAACTATCACAACTTACAGGACTCACGAAACACATGCAGTTTACAAGACTTATGAAGCTCAGAAAGGTTCAAGATTCACAAGAAGCCTTTCCAAGATTATACAAGCAATAATAGTTCCAGAGAGAAGAGACTGACCAACTGGAGTTGGCTTCCCTGAATATCAGGAAATCTAGACTGGGAGGAAAGATTTTTTTTTTGTTAAGAAAGAAAAGAAAATTAGTTTGGATAGGTAAGGAAGGTCTCAGAACTTCAAAACAGGGGATAAGATATTGAATAGAAATAGATGTTTTGAGAAAAAGAATACTTTGGTTCAACCTATGTTTTAAGTAGTTTAATTTTGAAAGGAGCAGGAATTCACCCAATAAGAACAATTCTTACCAACTTAATTCTTGCATTAGAATGTAAGAATGATCTTCTGTGTTCTTAGCCCTCTGTCACAAATGACAAAAATGTAGAGAACAAGAGTTTGCAAAGTGTGGGTCCTTGACAGGACTCCTATACTAAAATCTACCCACCCAAGGCTCAGATATCATTGTGGAAGAGGGGACAGAAAGGTTTTAAGAGCCAGGGAAGAGGTGCATGATCATGTGGAAATTGAGTCCTACAGGCTCCTGGGACCCTTCTCATATAAACCTACAACAATGGTATCAGCACGTACAAGACCCATGCAAACTTAAGCAGACAGAAACACACCACAGAACTGTGGAAATGAACAGCAGGCCCTAATCTTAGGCAAAGAATTATTGGCAGCAGATTACTGCTGGGTGAGGAAGAGCTGATCTTAAGGGGAGGTGCGGGGTTGGGGGGCAGGGGGGCACTAGACATCCTTCCTAACTAGATAGCAGTGGATGAACTTGCTGTCTGCAATGATTATTTTCACCTCTAAAATCAAAATTTTGTGAGTCATTAATTAAATTCAAAAATATGTTTTAAGAATGTTTGGCCTCTCCTGGTTGCATTCTTGATTCCTCAGATTGTTGACATTGAAGTTCTACCAGTTCTTGGAATGTTCTGTCTTGAAACCATTTAGAAAAATATACTTCAGTTTCAGAATTCAGGAAGGTTCATCAAATTTCTTTCAATTACATTAGATGAAAGAATTTTCTCCACTTTATGGGATATTGGATTACATAATACTCCAAATAATTCTTTTAATTTTTAAAAACTCCTTGAATTTTTTTGTAAAAAGAAGCACATTTGTTTTCTGATTTACTTTAACTCTTCTTCATCTATGAATATTTTCACAATTTCATCACATTCCTGGAATAAATTGATATTGTACTTTTCTTCTCAGTTCGACTTACTGGAATTCTAAGTGTAGGGTACAGTTATATCATAAGTTTTTGGTTCACACCTATCAAAATGTTACAAACTAATATAATAGTATATATTATGCCCATGTACCTTCAACTAGATTTGTCCTCTACTAGCATTTACCATTGCTTTATTAGTCCCTCTCCTACCTTCCATAACCTCTGATTTAATTGCAGATTTTATACTCTTTTACTCCTAAGGTTTTATGGATTTTTTTTTTAAATGACACGCTTGTAACCATAAAAAAATCAAAGTTTATCTTTGCTTTATACAGGATCTTTCCTACAGACATTAGCAAACCTTTGCCAACTGCTCCACTAATATTCCTCTGCCATAACCAAATGGATATGGCATGCCTTCGGATTTTATCTATAATATAGTTCTATCCATAGCAGTGAATAACTAAAACCGGGGAAGAACTCAGTTCCAGAGGACTTTGTTTACGTAAGTGAGGTCCTACTTTCAGTTCCCTATTCCACAAAACAAAGTACAAACACAATGGAGTTTGTTCAATGTATTAAAAGTATTTCTGCCTTCAGCTTTAACTGAGTGACTTCTAGGGTCCACTGAATTTAATGATGAAAACAAACCCCTTCTTTGGTATAAAGCAAACATATTTCTTTCTTCTGGTCAGAAATTGCTATCAGATGTAATGATACAACTAGAAATCCAAACATAACTTCCCTCTGTTTATTTTTGTCAGCCTAGCACCATCACTTAGAACTTCATTACTAAGGAAATTGAATGCTTCGATATCTTTTGTGGCAAATGTTTAAAAGTTATTTTTCTTACATTTATTTTAACTATATATAAAACAAAATTTTAGTTAATGGGAGTTACATGATGTTTCACTTCCTGAAAAGACTTTTAGAAACTTTTGCTCACATAGTTTGTGGTCAGCTATTTCACAGAATAAAATAGCATATCCATTAGTAGACAAAGAAGTAAGTATTTGCTCAAAGGTAATAAGAAATATGAGTTTTTTATTTTTTAAATGGACCCATTAGCTAAAGATAACCTGTGCTCTAATTTTGGGAATTGAGTATATTCTCCCTGTCCCTTGGGATGTGGGACCTATGGCCATGACAGACTACCACCTCATGTCAAAGAGCCAGTCAGGATCTCAAGTTTCAGAAGAAGCAGCTTTCCAAAGTGACAATGGAAACGTGCTCAACTGGATCTGTTGTTAAGGGAGGATTCCATGACTCACAGAAGTGTATTGTGCTGTATGCACACTTACATTCTTGGGAATTTTGTTAGGTACCAGTAGACTCTACAGGAAAGAACATTTTGTCACACCAGTGAAATGAATGAGAAGATTAACATATAATGAAAAACTACCAAAAAAGGATAGAGCTCTACCAGGTGATGCTAGTAATGCCCTGAGTTGCCCCCTTCTTCTCTCATTTTAAGATTAACAAATCCTAAGAACTAAAATCTTAACAACTATTTCAAACAAGTAAGGTCCAAGTCAGGTCAAACATTTAAAATCAATGTATGTTACAACATTCTCAATGCATTTTACTTGTGTGATAATTGAGCTTCTGCCTTTCTGTACTGTGCCTGGGGCAGATCCATTTGAGAATATCTCTCTACCATGATGTGTCACAGCATTCATATCCTTTAATACATCAATGATGTCTTTCAGCCATCACTTAGTATGATGGCATCTTATATAGATAGATACAGGATGAACAATAAGCTGAACAAAACCAAACTTGTATGCAGTTTTGGCTTTTCTTCAAACCTTTGTGTAAACTTAAATCCAAGACAAAATGATCATGGGCAAAAGAGGATCATTTGGGAAGTTCTAGAATCTAAACAGGATTCTTGTCTAGCCTTCATCTCAGATCTTTAATACATCTCTAATTAATAGAGTTCACACGTGCCTGGAGGTGTATGTTCCTCTTGTTTGATGCTTCTCTTGAAGGATAGTCACAAGAAAGAGTATGCCAAAAATAAACCAATGGAAGAAATATATCAAGTGTAATGTGTAAAGATAGAAAAAGGATAGCTGTTGGCTGATAACTTCTATAAATCATTGTGTATTTAAAAACCAAAAAATGTTATGTATTCTAGGGAACTAAGTTACTATTAATTTCATCATGCACTGGTGGTAAAATAGTCCACTGTGTCAGTAAAAAAAAAAATGTAATTGGAACCAAACCAGCATCTCAAAGACAGAAAGGAATGGAATGGAGCCAAAAGGGGTGTTGTAATAGCCAGGTGTTCCTTGATATATGTTACTCATATTTTCTATGTTTGTGCATTCATTCCAAATTGAACTGAGAAATAAATGTAAAGGAGCTACTGGGTTAAACTGGAAAGTTTTCCTTTTCAAAATAGATATGGTAATAATAATTACATTTGGATTGTTGTGAAGACTGATGTGAGAGGCAGCGTTTGCGACTGCAAACAGTCCTTACGCTAGTTACTGTGTCCTGCCTCCAACTTAATGTCAGTGATATTGATGAATCAGGGGCAAATAAAATTACAAAACTGCAAGTTAATATGAAGTAAATAAGCATTCAATAAACAAATATAAAAGTGTGATGATACATGTGCTTACTTCTGTGATTGCCCCCCAGTATTTTCACAATCCAAGCTATGTGTGATATAAGACAACATCTAATACACTAGGCCATTCTAACATGTTCATTGCCCACCCACAAATGCGTATGTTGATACGTAAACCTTGTGCAAGCTACCAAGGCGCTCTCGAGAGTATCTAGTAGAAAAAGTCATAGAAAGTTGAATCTATTGGTGCTATATTCTTAAAATGTTCCAAAAGCATGCATAATATGGGGGGATTGCACTTATACAACACAAACCAGGGGACAATCATGTACATCATATCTGCAAAGACTGAATAAAAAGGACATAGATACAGGAAGGAACAAGGTGACAAAGGAGTGTTTTAATAATCATTCTGGCTAAAGAGTAAAAGTCAACTTCTCCTAAGGATCTTCTCAATGCAAGACTCAAATGTTCCGTGATTACTTAGGATATGTTCACCTTTTACTTGCAATTATTTTATAGTCTGTGGTTATTGGTTTTTAATATATTTTAATTTGTTTAGTATGTAGCAAAAAAGTGAATTTAAAAAATTTCCTCAAAGATAAATTTGCTCACCTTAGACTTTGTAAGAAAATGATTATATATCATCTACTTTATTTGTTTGCTTCATCGTGGTATTTGACTATGCATTTTGGGTGAACCTTGTTTATCTTTTCCATCTGTAGAAACTGTCCTCTAGAGAGAACATGCTACTCTTATTTTCAGCCAACAATATTCATTATTTCTATACACTGAATATACCATTTTTTTATTTCCTTCTATTAAAATGCTTTTCACAATTGACAACTGAGACACATTGCCAGCAGTTCTATTAACTCCTAGTAAAAGACCATGTACAACAGTATAGAACACTTTTTTCTTGAACTGAGATGGTTGAAGAATTTAGTTTAATCTGGATTTTTAATTCTGAAAATTTTTATAAATAAGTATCATCAATCTTACATGTAGGAAGTGTTCTCATTTTGAACTGTTTTCATAAATTCTTATTATTGTACGTATAAGATTGATATCTTATTAAAATATTAATAGAAAATAGCTGGATTGCTGGGTACAGTGGTACACACCTTTAATCCCAGCACTTGGGAGGTAGAGGCAGGTGGATCTCTGTGAGTTCAAGGCCAGCCTAGTCTACATAGTGAGTTCCAGGTCAGCCCCACTGCAGGGATACCCTGTCTCAAAAAGTCCAGAAAAGAAAAAATATTTAGATTAAAAACAAGGGTTTTACAACCACTTTATTTATGTGTCTATGTGTTTACGTGTTATGCTTATGATCGGATGCACAAAATAAATTCAGAATATAAATTTCTGTAGTGTATAACTTCCTCTGAAAAGTTAGTGATGTCTACCAGATTTAACCAAAGCTTTCTCTTTTTTGAGAGATTTAAACTTGGTTAATTATACTTTGCATGTGCTTGTACATGTATGCACATGTGTGTGTGCATATATGTGAGTGGGTGTGCTCATATGTCTGTGTGTGTATGTGGAATCCAGGGTTAACCTTAGACATATTCCCTTATTGTTCTCCAACTTATTTTTTGAGATAGGCTCTCTAACTGAACCTGAGGCTTACCTATTTGACCAGTGAACCCCAGAATCTGCTTACCTCAGTTCTTCCCAGGACGTAGGATACAGATGCACAGCACCAACATGGCTTTTAGGTAGTTACTGGGGATCTGAACTCAGATCCTCATGCCTGTGAAGCAAGCACTTTACCCATCTGGTCTTGCTTTTAACCATCTCACATACTTTATTATATCTCTGCTAAGAGTTTGTGTAGGAAAAAACAAATGCAAAAAGTAATTTCTGTATGGTTCTGGTTACATACTAAGGGGTCAATGCTAAGAAGTTGCATCTTTAATAGACATATGGAACATTAGCAACAAATGCACTCCAAAGATCAAAAAAAATTAAAAGAGCTCCTGGTTTCCTTTGGCAATAAATAACGCACTTGATTAATTGCTTTTTAGTGTTTCCTAAGCATTGACTGAGCACCTAGTGTGAGCCAACTTCTATACTTCATGCACCGTGGACAAAAGAGTGATTAAGATGTGGAGACTATATTCAAGGAGCTGTCTGTCTAGGGAATCTGAAAAGTTTTAAGAACTCAGCATGAAATTGATTGGTTTGGCCATGAAAAGGCAGGAAGGCCAGAGGCAAGAGACTTTAAGAAGCACCTGCAGTTGAATGAAGACACGATGATACAGATTTAACTCAAAATCACAGAAAACAGCAAATTTCATGCAATAGCATCACATTTATTGTCCATTATTAAAGGATAGTAATTTTAAAAATACCCTTACTACATATTATGCTAAATCTCTCTCTCTCTCTCTCTCTCTCTCTCCCCCCCCACATTCCTCTCCTGAGATAGACATAGTACAACGATCCCAAATTCTAAGCACTGACACTTACTGAGGCAGAGGGATGAAGATTTCAAAGCCAGTCTGTGCTGCTGGTAGGTAGAATATAGATGGATAATTGATAATAGCTGATAGCTGATAAATAGATAGATAGATAGATAGATAGATAGATAGATAGATACATACATACATACATACATACATACTAAAGGTGTACTTTAAATTATTGTCTCAGTTTCTTTTCTGTCTCATGGAGGGAAGGCAAGGCTCCAGGCAGAAAGGTGTACTTTAAATTGTTGTCTCAGTTTCTTTTCTGTCTCATGGAGGGAAGGCAAGGCTCCAGGCAGCTAATCACACTAACTCCCTAGTCAGAAGAAGAAAGCAATGAAAGGAAACATGCTGCTGCTCTGCTAGCTCCCTCCTTTTATTTAGTCCAGGAACCCCAAGACAGGGAATTGTGCTCCACAATTTTAGGTTTGGTCTTCCCTCCTCAATTAGGGTAATCAAGATAAATTCTCAAAAATATCCTCAGAAGTCCATGTCTCAGGTAATTCTGTATCCTATCAAGTTGACAATGAACCCTACCTTATAGTTTCCTAGGTTGTTTAACAATCTTTCAAATGATTATAACAGGTATGAGAAACACTAAGACAGAATATGTGAGCTTCTAGTACCTGTATGACAGCAAATATTACAACTGTCCAGTGTCCCTTCCAGTTAGTCTTTATCATTTGCCAATTTATCTTCTGTTTGTCCGCCTGTTAATGGATCAAGCTTGGTATTGGTATGGAATGAAATATACTACTTAGTTAAAATGTAGTTACCACATAGAATATATAGAACTAGAATTCATTAAAATAGGATTGATAGTAATCATTCATAAAGTTAACTCTCTATTTAAGATAAA
Source organism: Nannospalax galili (assembly GCF_000622305.1). Lineage (NCBI taxonomy): Eukaryota > Metazoa > Chordata > Mammalia > Rodentia > Spalacidae > Nannospalax > Nannospalax galili. The sequence continues at coordinate 10,057,439 of NW_008337147.1, forward strand.
GGAAATTTCAAAAATTCTAGAGACATTAAGAAGAGCCATTGTCATTTTTAATTGTAACAGTTTTGAAAATGCACAGCCATAATTTGTTACTGCAACAATTAAATCAGATTTTGCTATTTTGTCTACTAATGTTGGTTTGATAGTCATACAAAGATAGTCCCCATTTGTGTTTAAAATTTACCTTACTTTTGATTAGAAGAAGATATGCTTACTGAAATGAAATTTTAAATGAGAAACCTATCACAGAAATTATATATAAAGAAATAATCCACTTGTTTACCTAGGAAAATCTTAATAAACAGGGTATTGGTTGATAAGAGATTAGCTGTCTTCTTGGGAAATATTTAAAGACATTCTAAAATTTATGTACATTTCTTATGTACTAGCACTTACACAAGCACTTGCTGTAGTTTAAAAAACAGTATATAAAATTTCAAATATATTATACAGAGTCAATCAAATGGTTTAGTGGGTAAAGGCACTCGCTGCCGAGCCTGACAACCCCAGTTCCATCCCCAGAATCCACATGATGGAAGGAGAAAACTGATTCTCTTGACATGTAAAGGATGTCTCCTTACACAAAATTAATAAATACATATATCAATGTAAAAAGTCATTGTAGATATTGAAATAATACACATTCCTCAACAGTCCATAGCCACTTCCCAAATATATTTGGGCGATGGATACAATGTGTATCTTTGTGTATATCTTTGGATTTTATTAGTAGCCTAAAATATTACTGAATAGGTACAAAATTTTAATATTGATTATTTGAACTAGTAACCACATATAAACTATTAGGTATTTATTGGGCTTACTTGATCTTATAATGTAGGTATTATCACATTCAGTTATAGAAAAACCTATTGTTTCCAAAGGATGGTACGTTTTTTTTATATTGCTTAATTGACTAAGAACTTAAGCTCGAGCCTTTCTAATACTCAATATTTCTCAACTTATGATAAGAAACTTACTGTTTTCATACAAAGCACATTAGTGGATAAATTTTTCCTCATCTGTGTTATGCCAGAATTCCTATTTCCTAACACTATACTTCAATCAACCCTAATTTGGTTTTGCTCAAAATATATTCGCTTTTTTAAAAATTTTTATTATTTTTATTTTATGTGTACGAGTGTGTTGCCTGAATGTATGTGAGCGCACCCATGTCGTACAAAGCCTCGGAGGTCAGAAGAGGGCTTCGGATTCTAAAAAGATACATTGTATCATGTGCCAAAAAGGTTACTGGCAGTTTACAAATAAATATTTTCTAGGTAAAACCTAAGATCCTTTCACTAACAACCAAGAGTTAACTTAGAGCACTATAAGTAATACCTAGCTTCCGCCTAATACCACCTAGCTGGCAGAGCTAACACAGTCTCAGGAGCCCTGAGGGGATCCAAATTCAGGTTCAGGCTCTTTCATCTTCCTGTTGGAGTCATTTGGCTTTTCTTTTCTTCTAGAACTTTGTATTTGTTTCTTCAATGTATTTTTTTTTACTTTTTTTGGGGGGGGGTCTTTTTGAGACAGGGTCCATCAGTAGCCCCCAGCTGTCCTGGAACTCACTATGTAGACCAGGTTGTCCTTGAACTCACAGAGATCTGCCTGCCTCTGCCTCCCAAGTGCTGGGTTAAAGGTGTGTGCCAGCATACCCAGCTCCTTCAACATATTCTATAAAATATATATTGAGAGTAGTATGAAGACACACTGCCCACCTCTTACCATATCTATTGCTGTCAACATTGATCTGTCTGTCCCACATTAAAAAATACCTCTTAACTGGATTTCTCCTCTTCACCTTTTCCTATTCTGGAATTCAAATAGGTATTAATTAATAATAACAAACAGATGCATATATGTAGATATATACATCTATATGTTTATTGTTTACCTGAAATATTTTATTTTATAACTGGTAGGTTTCCCTACTTTACTGACTTCTCAAAAATCTCATCAAAGGAGATTGGCAATATTAGTTATTTGAGCACTGAAAATATGAAAAATAACCTCTGATGTGCCCAGGTATTTATATGTAAAAAAAAAAAAAGAGGCACTAGGAAGAAAGGCACTGATAAATGTGGATATTTAGATGCTGCCCCACAGTTATGGCAACTCACTGGAACAACAGCTTGAGCACTTGCCGTTTGTTTCCTCAATAACATCTCACACACAATATTCACTTTCAGGATCTTACCTAGAATGCACACAGCTTAGAAACATACAAGGAAAAAACCAAAACAATTAGAAAAAAAATAAGTCATTAGTGTTGCCCAAGGCACAGCCCAGATCTTTTCTTCTCTCCTTTTTGGAAATGAAGACCTCTGGGTTTCTAGTTGATTCTTCCAGTTACGATGCACATTTTTAACTGCTATAAGTAGCCTCGTATAGAGCTTGAAAGTTGATACGAGTGGTGCTTTGAGACAGAACCACAGATGTTCAATATATGATATATTTACTTTTTACCCCAGTGGCCCTTATAAAAAGGTCTTGAAGATCAGCTTATAACAAGTCAACTAATGACATGATATAGAGAGGCCTCTGGTTCAGTGGCTGTTATTACAGCTGTGTCCCATTACATATTAGATACCTAGAACATGCTTGCATTCCAAATGGCATTTATCTTTTGAATTTTAAACATTCCTACCATAAATAAGGATTTTATGCTTTTCAAAAATGTTTCACAGTTTGATCTAGGGAATAATGAAAGGTTGCTTTTACTTAATGACATTCTCCCTTACTAACTCCTTATGCTAAGATGACCATTTTCTGAGCACACCTCAACAGACCGGTGTCATTCTTTCCCTTCCCATTTCCTGCAAGTCCCTTATCCTGAGGAGACAATAATAACTTGAGTTTCACAACACCACCAGTGTGGGGACTAAACAGGAATTGGCCTTTGAGTGTAGCTTAATAATTTCCTCTTTGTGACTTTGTCTCTAATAGGAGCAGTCTAAATCTAACATAATGACTACAATTATGCTATAAGAAAAGCCAATTTGTTCAGATGTCATATTTTGTTCCCAACTAAAAATTGTTTAAAAAATATTTAAAGTGAAAACCTGTCAATCTTCTTCCTCAAGGCACTAATAACAACACAAAGAACCTAAAAATTCATCACTTAAAGAAAAATAGTATGAAGTTTAAGGAACATTTTGTGGGATGCCTCTACTAGTAAATTAGTGATCACAGTCATTCCTTAAAAGCAAGAAAAGTGTGTCGCTTCCTGTCTTTTACAAGTACAGCTAGCTGTTATTTACCTCTTTTTTCCCAAGATGCATATCTTCCCCACCTTGAAAGAAAGTAATTCATTTTGTCTGTCTTTGATTGAGGAAGAAACCCAGACATTTTCCTTTTGTTCTCCAAATAATTGCTGAGATGATGAGAGATTAGCCTGGAGAGTTATTTCTGCCTTAACAACTGCTGTGTGGGGATGAGCTCTGCTCCTGCTATACAGAGAAAGCAGCTGCCTGTCTTCTGCAGTTGGTGCAGCCAGCTGCGTTGGTGTACATCTCTTTATACCCTGTTGCCCTCCCTGTAGTCACCTGCACACAGCCTCCAGTTTTTTCACTCAAAAAAGCCACAGTAAGAAACCTTTCCATGACAACTGTAATGAGCAATGTATAGTGGAATGCAAAAACATTTTCCCTTGGATGCCTGAGTGTGGGTAACTGTGTGCATATGGGGGTGTTGGGAGGGGAGACAAGGGGAGAAAATGCTTACCACATGTGATTGAGTTTCTATGAAAAGCCCCAGATCATATCCCACCTTGGAGGAGCGGCATGGCAGTCCTCTGCCCTTGTCCTTAAAAGAAAATCACCAGCCCCATAAACAGAAACAAGTGTAGATCAGGAATGTAGTTTGCATTCCTTCACACTTAAGAGAGAATGAGCTCATTGATTGGGCTAGGTTTAACTTAAGAGGTTAGTGTGGTATATATTTTACTCATCACTTTTGTCCTAAAGTATTATAAGAGAATTCATGCAAACCATGAGATGATTTGTAGGATGGTTGGCTGTGACATTCAAGAAAATACCTCTGTCAGTTCATTCTGCATCAAACTACTCTTCTTTTCACATGTAACTTTTAGTCTTGTGAATAGTTTTGCAAACCATCATTTAAATATCAGTCCTTATATCAATTAAACTCCTTAGATAGCAGGGTGTGTGTATGTGTATGGGTGGAGGGAGAGAGAGATAGAGATAGAGAGAGAAGAGAAGAGGAGAGGAGAGGAGAGGAGAGGAGAGGAAGAAGAGAAGAGAAAAGGAGAGGAGAGGAGAGGAAAGGAGAGGAGAGGAGAGGAGAGAAAGAAGAGAGAAGAGAAGAGAAGAGAAGAGAAGAGAAGAGAAGAGAAGAGAAGAGAAGAGAAGAGAAGAGAAGAGAAGAGAAGAGAAGAGAAGAGAAGAGAAGAGAAGAGAAGAGAAGAGAAGAGAAGAGAAGAGAAGAGAGGAGAGATTTCTAAAGAAATTGGCTTAAGCTTTTGTGGGAAGTCCAAAGCTTACAGTGGGTTGGAAGGCAGAAACCCAGGAAACTGAATCTTGCCACCCCAGCCAGGTGGCTGGAATTCTCTTTCCCTTTGTACCTCCTCCTTTGTGTCCTAATGATTCCAATCAACTAGACAGTCACTCACATTGTAAAGTGTGATTTGCTTTACTCAGTGACTCTTCATTTAAATTTTGATCCATTTGCAAAAAATTCCCTAATCTTAACATGGATATTGGCAGTCAACCAACTATATGGGTTCCATGATTTAGTCAGCCTGCCATATAAAATTAATTTCTATTGTTTCCCATGTCTGTAAGCTCAAGGAAGATAGTGTGTGTGTACATGTGTGTGTGTCTGCGTGTGTGTGTGTGTGTGTGTGTGTGTGGTGTGTTCCTTCTCCATATGTTTAAGAAAAATATCAAGATAGATTATAATACAGACACTAACAATTCTTTAATTTTACCCACCAGCTATGTGACCATGTAGGAATTCTTTCTATGACTGGCTATTCTTCTTTGAAATTGTTCCTTCAGTTTTGTTTGGAAGACAATGTCTGGTCTATGAAAAAATATGCTTCATGCCTGTAATCACATCTCTAATAGTTTGAGTTTTAGGAGCTTACCTTGATACTCACTTATAAATAGCAATCTAAAATATAATAAAATCTGTGAAAAAGCTACACTGTAACATGTTTACTGGTAAGCACTTTTTTACAAGGCCTGCAGATATAATCACAGGCTCAATGCCAGGCATGCTGAGACAGCCTCTTGAACATGCTTTTTTTTAATCCTTTCCTCAAGAGACATTCTTACCTCAGAAATAATTGTGACTGTCACAGCACCAAAGGTTTGTCAATCATCTTTGGGTATATTACTATGAATATCCTCATCTGAGTGAATTTTAAATCTAGAATTCCTAAAATATCACTGGAAACACTTTCAGCACACCAATATGTACTGGTTCCAAGCCAATATTATAGGTTAAGAGTTTCTAAAACGAATTGGGAGATCCCTAAAACGTTCCACAGATGAATCTGGTCAGCAACCTCTTAGGAGGTTTCAGAAACAGAATTTCTTTCCCAGTTGGAAGATTGTAGACAGGAAGTCTATGTGCCCCTCACACTCCAGTTTGAACTTCAGTGAACCACTTTGGCCCAAGGCCATACATACTGAGTTTGCAGAACACCAACTTGGGTTAGGCTCTGTTAAAACCTGATTTATGTACACTAATATTACCTTTGCCTCAAAAATATAGCACTTATTTTTCAAGGTTTTATACAAATTAAAATATATCATTTATTGTCAATGTTTCCTGAGTCCGCTAAATTATAAAGGATTTTGACATCCATTTGTGTTTTATTTCTCCCCAAATTGATCATAGACTAATAATATAATAGTTTATCTATGTAATATAGAGTCCACACTACACATTAACTAATGCTGAATTCTTTTTGTCTCATTTTGATCATTCTTCACTGATATAAAAATATTTCCTTAATATTCATTTCATTATCTGTCTGTGTAATTGAGCATGGGGTTCCCTTTGCAGCTTCTTGGTGTTGTTGATAAAAGAATGTAGAAATTTCCTTGAAATCTAGGCAAGGTGGCTCATGCCTATAAACCCAGAACTTTGGAAGCTGAGGTAAAGAGAATTGCACCAGACTACTCAGGGCTATAGGTGATACTATACCTCAGAAAATTCAACAAAGGAAGGAGGAAAAGAAGGGAGGGATGGAAGAGAGGAGGGAGGGAGGGAAGGAGAGAGGGAGGGAGGGAGGGAGAGAAAGGGACTGACTCCAAAGCGAATTTGAGGAAACTTTTTGGAGTCAGAGACAGAAAGTCAAAGACAGAGTAGACACCTGGAGCTTTCAGCAGCTGCCAAGAGAGAGAAGGAAGAAAGTTAGTAAAGCAGTAATAACCTTAGAGAACATTGTGGGCACTCACACACACAGACACACACACATAAATACAGACACATACATGCATACACACAGACACACACATACACATACAGACACAAAGACATAGACACACACACACACACAAAGACACACACACACACATGCACACGCACACACGTACACCAAATAAACCAACAAAAAAATCCTTAGATGAGATGTCAACTTTGCTGTTCCTTAATGTGCCTGTTCCTTTCTGTGACTATGAAATCCTTTTTCATCATTCATTGTCTATCTCAAATGCTACCTCTTCCAAAAATCTTCCCTATATGGAAATAATCATTATTACTATTGCTATTGTTATATTATTTGGTAGCACTTTTGTACCTTTCAGCTTATATCGAACAGGTTTCTTCTAATCATAGGGCATCCAAGGAAGAAATATTTATCCTTAACGTTATTTATTTCACTCTTGTAGTAGCTAAGAGATGCTCTAGGAGGCCTAGACTCAAGATGTCTAAGATAGGAAGAAACAGTAATTAACAGCATTTATTATTGTTATTTTATAAGTTTTATTTTCTTTGAGGCAGGAGCAGATGATTGAAAGCATCGATTGCTGTTAGCTTACCTTCTAGTTCTGTTGGCTTTGGGCTGGTTAAAAGCCCCTGGATTGGTTCATCTTTAGCTTTGCAATTACCTACAAGCAGTTTGCAGGTCATTCTCACTTACTGAAAGGCCAGTGCTGGCTTATTGTTAATCTAGCCATGGAGGCCAGAACTTAAAAATGAGTTACAAGCAACTTAGAGATTTTTCCATTATAGTGCTTAGATTTGTTGCCTTTAAAAGGTTTTCATTCCTCCTCCGCCAGAGTATTACTCCCCACTGGCTATGCCATTTGTCTCAGAGGAGGCTGACAAGCAGACACTGAAATCTCAACAGGTGACTGAGAAGATGGCTATGCAGGTGTCCTTTCACTCTCTTTCTTCCTTCCCAGCATCTCCTATCATAATTAATTAAAAAAAATCAAAGATTATATCTACTCAATTTAATTTCAAAAACCAATGACTGCCCTTATAGTACACACATTATGTTATATAGTTTGGGGACTATGATAATTAATACATACTAGCGTAAAGAAATTCATAATGTAACATTTAGTCACTAAATGCAGTCTATGCAGAGAAAATCCCAATGAAGAGAGGGAAGGATGGGCTGGAGATGAGACTGATTTCATTCTGGTCTAGAGTGTATGAGCTCTGAGCTTCAGATCCAACGCCACATTTTAAAATATTGAACATAGCTCGAATACCAGGAATTGAAAGTCATCACCTAAGCTCTAAGCTACACACTGAGTGTGAGGCTAGCCTGGGATAAAAGAGACTATGTGTCAAATAGTGATAATAAGGATGATGATGAGAGTGTGATGAAGAGGAGGAGAAGGAGGAAGAGGAGGAGGAGAATTTCTAGGCAGACTTTTTATAGAGGTGGGGTTTGAAGTTGAAGGAAAGTTGAATAAGGATTTAATAATCACAAATGAGAACAGGTATATTAAAACCAGGGAAAGAAATGGGAAGGCTGAAAAGGTTAATTCTCTTCTAGCACTGTGATTCAGCTCAGTCATGCCCTAGAAAGTGCTGAGGGCATGATGCAAGCTGGAAAATTGATAGAGCTCTACAGGTTCTAAGGGAAGGAAGGGAGTGAGGAAGTGAGATGGGTTGGGAGCTGGTTGGGGTGGTTTGAGTGAGGTGGGGGGAGGGGAATTGGCAGGGGTGTTGTTTGCAGTGCGCACACACTCGCTTCTATTTCCTAAGACGTTTAAAGGATATAGCTTTAACCCTGGGTTTTGGCTTCCTACAGGGCAATAGCTTCACTAACTGCGAAGCAATGACCCTGTCCCACCAATGCACAGATAGATCTCAGTGTTCCATTGCTTTTTAGCATTCAGTTCTGTGCCTTGGAGTCTGACAAAGCCATACCAAGAGTGGGTTCAAGAGAATATTTACACATACTGATTTCTTCCGGCTCCCGAACCAACTCTGTACTATCAATGCCGACAGGCAGAGAGGAACGAAGGGTGAATCAGAGCCGGATGCTTTCCAGCTGCTTTTCTGTGTGCCGACTCCGGTCTCCTTCCACTCAGTCTTGCAGTTTCTTCATCTGCTCAGGCAGAGGTGGGATTTTCCTCTATTTGATAGATAAAGTGCTTGTGCATGCTGTGGATGGTTAGGATGGGGCAAATAGAAAAGTTGTTTATGCCTGTTGTGGAAGAGTGATGTGATCTGACCTGTGACCTGGGAAAATGAATGAGGCTACAAGAAAACATGGGTGAGTTGACAAACTAACAGAAGCGCACATGAGAGATAAAAGTTTGAACTACAACCAGGGAGCTGCCCTTTCAGGGATGAAATCCAGACGACCTTATATGGAAGGGTCAGGTGTGCTGCAAGGAACAATATCTTCTAAAATGAAATGGAGATCTTTTTTAAAGGTTAAAAACTCATTCAATTTTATGTCTTACAGAGCTTATACTGAGCTCATCCATTTGGCTAGACTGGCTGGCCAATGAGCTCCAGCGATGTGGTTGGCTCTATGTGGGTGTTGGGGATCTGACCCAGGTGCTGATGCTTCTGTGACAAGCATTTCCTGACGGAGTCATCTCCTTAGCCCTGTAATTTTATTTTCTTATTGGTTATCATTTACTATGGCTCAAGACATTTAAGTTCTATGAGGAAAGGAAATTGTGTCTATTTCATTAATTGATTCATTTTGATGCATTTCTTCAGTGCTTACAATGTAATGTGTACTGCGTAAATACTTAGCAAATGGACAGGTAGTGAGTATTCATGTCTATAGTATCATGTCTAAAATAATATACTTTCTGTCTTTATTGATGTTACTAACTTCCCATAATCTGTACTTTGTATTACAATAACCCCTTACTGGGAATTACTTTTCCACTTTATCTCTTTTACATAGTACCTGAAATCTAAATGTGTTCTTAAGCTTGCATAACTTCTATGGTCTGCTCCACACTTGCCTGCTATTTAATACCTTTCCACTTTATGCATGTAACACAGATTCCTGAGCTCCTACATAAACTCTCTGGTTTATGTATGGTGATTTTATGCCTTTTAATTTCTATTTAATCTGTATTCACTTAAGGAAATTATATCATTTTAGGAAATATTATGGTTTCCTTTCACTTGCTTTACTTCTTTTCTCTCAAAAATCAATTCATGACTCATTTTTTGCAAGAATTTTTCCATTTCCCAACTACAGGAAGCAAGCCTCCCTGTGACACCCATAGGTGTGTGCCTCTGACCCTGTTACTGTACTTGCCAGATTTTGTGACTCCTCAAAAGGAGGGACTGTTTTTAAGCATGTCTGCTGAGCTCTGGTGAAATCAAAGCCAGGTTAGCCTGACTGAAACACAGTTTTGATCATGTCACTTATCTCCTCTGAGTAATGGTTCTCCATAATAGACAGTAAAAAATGTCAAAGTTCTAACCTAGAATTTGAAACCTTCCATAAAGTGCTTTAACCTAACTTCCAAATACAATCTCCTCTACTCCTGTTTTTTTTTTTTTTTTTTTTTTTTTTTTTTGAATTTAACTTTGTCCTCTTCATCGGGGACTTTTTGCAAATTTGGTAGCCTTGACCAAGATGTATTTATTCTACATTTATCTACTTAAATATTTTCCATTCTTCAAATCCCAGATTAAATTCCTGAATCTCATTAATTTTTTTTATACTGCTTCTCACTTGGATGAAATGATGCTTTTTCGTCTGAACTCCCCAGCATGACATAATCACCTAACCTTACCTTGCTTACAGTGTACCTCTATTTTAATTTACATTATAATAGCATTTTACATACATTTGATATCAACTACTGTACTCAAATTCCTGGAGAGTGGGCATGATCCAGACTGGTCCACAGTGTTTGTTTGTTTGTTTGTTTGTTTGTTTGTTTGTTTTTTGCTCATAGTGGCTAACTTGGGTCTTATCCAAGGAGACACTTTTACAGATTTATTCAAAAGACAAGCCTATTAAAAAGAGGGTAGAAAGAGGGATTTCAGTACTGGTGGTTTCACAGAATTCAGTCTTAATAAAATAGGGACTGTACTTGGTAGTTGGAATGGTCTAACATTTTTCCCTCTTTTTATTTTTTTATGTTTTTAATTTATTTAATAACCACATGATTAGAAGAAGTATTTCATTACAGCTTTAACATATTCAACAACAATTTCCAGAACAAAGATACATTTCTTTCAAAAGTGGCTATAAAAATATTAGGTTCGCAGTTTTTAACCTTTAAAAAAGATCTCCATTTAATTTTAAAATATGCTGTTTCCTACAGAAAGACTCACTTTTAACATTTTTTAACAATTCAAAATGAAATTTGGGTAGAATTAGGATTGTGAATGTTCAAAAGTTTCCACTATGTCAGGCAATGTACTTGATGTGTTTTATAAGTCACTTAATGCAATTCTAATTAATAAAAATCTGCAATGCACAATACAAATCATGACTATATATTTATATTTAATATATATTTGTAAAAGCATTTTTAATTTTTTGTTTATTTTTACTCATGTATATGTGTGTTTTCCTGCTTGTATATATGTATGTATGTACATCACAGCCATGAAAATGCTCATGGAGGTCAGAAGAGTGTCAGATCCCCTAGAACTGGAGTTATAGATGGTCATGAGTCTCCTGTTTGAGTGCTGGGAACCAAATCCAGGTTCTCTGGGAGAGTAACCAGTGCTCTTAACTGCTGTGTCATCTCTCCGGCCCCTGTAAGGGGATGATTAGTAAAACTGTTTCATGTGTGACTGAGGACAAACACTACCATCATCAGCGGTTTGTTGGCTCATGTACCAAGAATGATTGTGGTTTAATTCATTAGGAGCTGTGAAACCTGGGAAACTAGAACCAAGACTTCTGTTATTTTAGGCCAGGAGATGGATATTTCAGATTACGAATAGTCAGTCTACCACTCCTTACCTTTTTATTTGATTCCACCCCAAAGTGAATTGAGTCTTGCTGACTCACATTCTCTGACTCAAAATCTGTTTTCAAGAATACCCAAAAGACAAGCTAGGAAGTAATGTTTTACCAATTAGCTATATATTATTTAGCCCAGGCAAGTTGACATAAAAAAATAAGCATTAGCAAAAAAAACACGTTATTTTTCCCAATGTTTCTAACTGTACAAGGCCAATTCATTGATGTTTTCTAAGACAATCTTAACTACTTCATCAAATAAGGTCGGGTTGGTTTTGATTTCCAATTTGCGAAAAGTAGGGAAAATGACAAAGGGAAGTGGGAAGTGTGAATAGCTCCAAAATTTGTTGGACAAATGTGTTTTAAATCAAGTGAATCATCTTTTGGCAGGAACTATTCACTCTGTAGTCATTCTTTTGAAAGGCTTTGTCTCTGCCTCCTGAAGGCTGCGGCAAGCATTATTCTTGATGAATGAGACAGTCTCTATAAGTAATAAACAATACAAAGAGAATATAACTTGCCACTTACCTCTCAGAAGAAGATATGTTACCTCACTTTGCATTAATATATTTGAAGCTAAAATATTCAGAAATATTTTAAACACAAAATCAACAGGATGTATCTGCATAGAACCACTGCATGCGAAGGCACTTTGATTAAATACATATATCTTGATTACAAATATATATGGCCTTCCCCTATACTTTATCGTTTTGATTTTATAATCTTTTCATTTCATATAATGCATTTGATTCTTATTTTTACTTATTTATTTTTACTTTCTGGTTTAATTTCTTAGCTCAAAATAAGAAGCACGCTATGAAATGTTCTATTCATTTCTAAAGTGAATATTTTTATTAATTTCAAATCACAGTGCTGCACTGTTATTTGAATCATAGAGATGTATAGACTTCTTTAAAGAAAAATTAAACATATGTTCTTAACTTAAGACATTAAAATGGACTTTTCTTTCATGTGTATGTATTTCTGTAGGTGAACAATTTTTTGCATGTATTGTCATCTAGGCTAATCTTTAGGGTATTTTTTTTCCTTTTCCATTTTATTGAATTTTTGTAAATTTCATGCAACATATTGTGATCATATTTATATTCCTGCCCTTATTGTGATTTTCATACAATATAATGGTTATTTAGATCCCCTCCCCTATCTGCACCTCCTTTTATTGTTCCCTATCCATTTTAATGTATTCTGTTATGTATGTATTAAGGCCTATAGAGTCAAATTTGTGTCCCAAATGTCTTTCAGTGTGGACCCATCCACTAGAGGTTGATTGACCTAGCCACATCCTAAAAGAAACTGACTCTCCCCTTCCCAACAGTCATCAGTTTCCAAAAGTTGTTGCTCATTTGTAATTTGTTCCTGCCATTTGTTAAACTGTGTCTTTACAAAAGATAACTGTTTAATAAAATGCAGCTTGTTTTTCTCATTAATGTTGACCACCTACAGATAAGTGTGCATATATCACCCTATATTTCTCACATCTCTTTTAGCCCACAAAGCAAAACTTTGGTAGTAGTAATTGTGAAATGGCAATATTATTCCAGATAATTCTTATAGCAGCAAATGGGGCCTGAGGAAGTTGGAAGCAGACAATTTCTGTGTAGCCCATTTGCCTCAACTTCTAAGTGGCAGGTGTCTCTTTTGGTGAAAGGTGTTAGACAGTTCAATACCAGGGTCTCATCACCCTGCTGTGAATGAATCTCTCCCAGAGGGAACTTGCCTATCTGTCTTTTTCCTCTGATTCCTACTGGACTCTAATTTTCACTCACTACATGAATTGACAGAAAAGATTTATTTTTACCTCACATTCAGTCCTAGCCCACGCTTTTATTTGCAGAATTCTATAGAACTGACTTGCGTTCCCCAAGGCATTGAGAAGTACAGGATAAGAGATATATAATCTTAATCATAGTTAACACCAGAATTTCACTCTAAGTCAAATAGGATCCATTTCATCTGCTATTATAGTAATAGTTACATGTACAATATTATACAATTATATATAATTCTATACATAACAGATTGACAATTTGTTAAGATAGGATTTTATGAAAATGAGTTTCTGAATTAAAAGCTAAAAATATGTACAATTTCATTACTCCCCTCCCCTGCCACACACATGCTTAGATTTATAGTCATCAATGAAATTTAGCTATTTTCCTTTTGCTTGGGATTAGAAAACAAGGATCACAGAGAAGTTATGGCACCTTCCAAAGAGGACTTTAAACATTTGGAACCAGACACTTCTTGGGAGTTTTTCAAAAGAAAGAAATAGGTCTATGCAATGTGGAGATCTACTGAGTCCTCTGAAATAGTCTCAGTGAACCAACACATTTCTATATGGCTATGTTATTAAATAAAAACAATGGATCTCAAAATATACAATATGGTTGTGTATACAGATAAGGATAATATTTTCCACAATCTATCTCAAGTGTCATAATATCATGTGAAAGAGGAACAGTAAATGAACAATTCATTTTTATATCCCACACAGAAATTTTCTATTTCATACAAGTGTATTTTTAACATTAATAACAGAAAGTGGAGAATGCCTTGAAATAGTCCCATGACACCTTCAAAGAGACAGAGGGGAAGTTCAACAGCTCAGAGGCGTTCTGTTCTCTGCATTCCACTTTTTCAAAAAGTTCCATCAATCTGGTCTGCATGGTCATATCTGTTTCTTGTTTGAGAACTGGGCCTGTTTTTCTGATATGTCCCAGCCTTTCCCAGGGAATCCCAAATATGGCTAAGTAATAAAGCATTTTCTTTAACCTGAACATTCTGCATTCTGATCACAGAAGCATGTAATGTAAAAACTAATCATTGGGTTTAGAAGTGTCATCTCAACTCAGAACAGAGTAACAGAGATTTCTATGAGCAAAAGTGTTACCACTAAACTCTGTAACACCACAAACTATCCTTCATTCCACTCTAGCAAACATAGACCTATTAATCAAATCATTTTCATTATTATCTGTATTGAAACCCATATTCACAACCCAAATTCACTAGAGTGAGTTTGAGGCTAAAATGAGGATGGTTCCACATACATTTGAGAGAATGTGGCATTTACATCACAGCTTAATCATAAAATATTCCAAGTTTAAGTTTTGATCATGTTTTCAAGTTTTGGGAAAGCTGTTTCCTCCCTGGCCTTTTTCACAATTGCAACTACTTCACCTTACATGATGCCTAATGAAATAGGTACACAAGAACTTCAGTAATAAAATCATTTTATGATCTCTCCTTTAATAATGCTTAGTAAGCAGATTAGCAAAGATGAAGGAATGTGACATTGTTAGGTTAAAAATTATCTTAAAACCATGAAAACTACAAGTTTAACTAACGTTACCGTTGTGATGAATGAATTAGAAAATTCTTCCCTCTCAGATACCCTTTCAGAGAACCACCTGAACATTTCCTTCATTTTAAACAATATTTTTGTTATATTTTATTTATTTTTATTTTATATGTGAGTGTTTTGCCTGTATGTATATAAGCACATTGCATGTGCGCAAACCTGTGGGGGTCAGAAGAGGATATCAGTTCCTCTGGAACTGGAGTTTTGTACCATGTGGATGCTGGAAGATGAAGCTGGGTCTTCTGCAAGAGCAGCAAGTGCTCTTATCCACCTAGCCACTCTCTGGCCCCTTTTGCACTTTCTTGTAATAAAATTTCAAGAAAAGAGAAGAGCACAGGATGAATTACAATCACAACTTTATATTTTTTTCCTTTTTATTGATGTTTTACAAATTTCATGTTATGTATTTTGATCATATTTAGATGCCTTTTCCTATATGGACCCCCACTTACTAAATCTTACCTAATTTTATATCTGTACATGTACATATATGTGTATGTGTGTGTATGTATATGGTCATTGATTCAAAATAGTTTCCCAAATGCCTTTCAATGCAAGTCCAGCCACTCAAATCTGGTTAACGTACCCAGAATTACATCCTTAAAGAAAACCGATTCTCCTCTCCCTATATTTAACCATTGTCGATGGTTTTGAGGCTATGGTTGGACTTCTTATTCACTCACTTCTAGCTTGGATTTTGTATGGCTACAGTTTATTTGGGACTTGTACATGCTATAATCATTGCTCTGAGTTCATATGAATAACTTCCAGCTGCCTTGTGTGTGTGTGTGTGTGTGTGTGTGTGTGTGTGTATACAT
>NW_008337147.1:10073255-10079300 GCF_000622305.1 Nannospalax galili
TGTGTGTGTGTGTGTGTATATATATATATATATATATATATATATATAATGTTCAAATGTATTTACATGTAATATACACATACATATATATGATTTAAATATACTGTGTATTGTGTGCCCATATAAATACAAGTTGTATTTTAAAAGTAGTCAGGCCTGTTGTGGTGGCTGACACCCTTAATCCCAGTACTCAGGAAACAGAGACAGGTGGATCTCTCTAAGATGGAGGCCAGCCTGGAAGATCTGCATAGCCATTTCTGGGGCAGCTGGGACTATATAGGGAGAGCCTGTCTCAAAACAAACAAACAAGAAAACAAAACAAAATGAAAAAACAAAACAAAACAAAAAGCAAAAAAAAAAAGTAGTCAGATTTTCCTTTTCATCAGTTTTCTTCTTTTAAATATCAGTGGTAGGTATATGATTTTTTGATGATTTATATTATGTTTTAGGTTCATTAAATATATGTACCCATCAAATTTTTAATTATATATTCACACTTAAATACAAACCTCTACTATATTTTAAGGTTGTATTTAAAATGTGTTGTATTTAAAATGTGTTGAGCTGAGATTTGAAAGTCAAATAAATGTCTAATAATAAGGATTCAGATGCCAGGTTTTGTGTCAGCCACTCTTGAAATAGGCTGTCATCAATGCTGTTTCTTTAAATTAACGACAGTAGTTAGCAATTTGTACTTAATCCTATAGGCTTTTAAAAGTGATTTTCGAAACATGACTTTAGGTTTTATGGCATTTAAATACGGGCTTTGAACGTGTATTTTCCCTAATTATAGATGTTAATTCATTGGTTGTATGTTTTATTTCAAAAGTCACTTTATTGTTTCCTGTAAAACTTTGCTGACATTCCATGGAGAATGTTCGAATTTTTTTCTCACAATTCTCCTTCTGGGCCTGTAGGAGTTCTACTTACTTCCTTCATTATAAGCTTGCTGGCAGTTTTATATTAGGAGTGTGATCTTTTTATAGTCAAACTCTCTTTAACTTGTTTTACTTTTTTCACATCTGAATTTTTGTCTTACCGTTTTACTGGAACTTAATGGTAAGCTATCTAAATCACTTATCAACCTGTCTCTATATTTTATTTTATGAAAAAAAGAGCAAAAGTATCACAGTTTTGACTATATATAGTTGGTAATATATCGAGTGCTCTATATTGAGCACTTTACTTGTACCCATTGTAAAATTTCATACAGTTTAAAACCCAGTGTCTGGTGTTATAGGACTCTTGTTTCCAGTTCGCTTTCAGAGATTAAAACAACCCATTATGGCCTCAAATCAGTTTGATAGTCAGTTATTCTTAATGCTAACAAAGAATCAATGATTCTTACTTTAGCTATACAGTAAAATAAGGTATATATAAAGCATGTATGAAAACCAATTGTGAGTCCCTCTGATGTAACGTGTGGGAAAGGAGTCATATTTTGAGAACAGCCTGCCAGACTTCTCCATCCTCAAGTGTGCTTTGCCTGTAGCATTTTTCCCTGTTTGAATTTTACCTAGCTAGATGCATTTTGAAGGAAATGAAACTTGAAAAGCATGTTTATAAAGCTAAACCACAGGCTGTGCAATGTGAATAATAATGATTCCTACTCTATTGTTTTTCAGTTGAAAAGAAATATGATAGATCAGTCCAGCACCACTTCATAACACTCATAAAATAGTCTTATGCAGAGTTTTTTTAATAAAGACTCATAATGATATAAAAATTTAAAACAGTAGAAAATGTTTAATATCATTAAATGCTATACATGTATAATTAAACTGCTTTCAGTTCCTTGGAAATTTAATCACTTTGGATATATATGGAAAACTTTGTATCCTACTTTTTATTGGGGGTCATATTTGCATCTCATGATACCCACCCATGTCATAAGCAAACTGATGTATACCCTTTCATAGACACAACGGGCACACTAAAATTCATTTTTAGTAACTTTTGGACTTATGGCACCATCTTCACACATCAGTTTTGGAGTATTTCACTCCTATTTAATAATGACAATGAGTCCATCTTTACATTTTAACTCCATTCTTAAATATAAATTTCAATATAAGAATCTATATGGACTGTACTTGTTCATCAACAAAACAACAGAAAAAGAGCTTCAGCTCACTCATAACCTTAAAATGAAGGTTCAGGATCTTTCCAAACATAAACTAAAATATAGTGCCCCTCCACAAAACCTGGGATACACAGGGCTGTCTGAAAATATTTGCTGTGTCAACTAGTGACAATTTTCAGTTAGCTACAGGGCCAAGGGGAATTTAAATATGCACATTGAAATGAAAGTCAAAATTGAAAAGGACAAATACTACTATTTTTATATCCACATGATTTTCATTTTAGTTTTACTCTAGCAATCCAAAAATGAAACAACTTCAGGCTATTTTCTCTAATGTGCTAAAATTTTTATGGTGCATATAAAAACTAATCAGCTCCAGTTCTCAAAATTCTAGGGTCACTTATGCGCATTTTTCAGAATTGTAAAAGTATGTACTGATACATTTCCCTTATTTGGACTTGAGAACCAAAGTTGCTTCAGAATTCATGGCTGCCTCAAAGATATCTGACAAAATCTTTCAGAAAAATTGATCCTGTGCCTGGAACTAAAGAGGTCAAGCCCCGGGCAGTATGGATATTAACAGCAGGTACTTGGACTCTGAAATTTCTTCCATCTTGTTTGCTGCTTGAGTTTTCAGAATTCCCTGCTTGTGAAGAATAAAGTTATTTATTACAGCTAAATATTGACATTCCTTGATTGAATGACAAGGGTCAAAGAAGGAAGGAATTTGTGACATAAAAAGTTTTGGAAGTATTAGCATACCATAGACAAAGCAAGTTTAACAGTCATGAAAGAAATTTTTCAGGCATGATTGCTTTTGAAAATCTGTAGGTTTCTGCTGGTGTTTGCCTTGTTTGTGTAAATTTTCAAACAGGTCCAATTTAGCATATTCCCCACCTGGTTCTTTCAGACAGCTAGACTAGGAAAAAAATTAATAAACACAATCTCCTTTAACAAAT
This sequence comes from Nannospalax galili, assembly GCF_000622305.1. Taxonomy (NCBI): domain Eukaryota; kingdom Metazoa; phylum Chordata; class Mammalia; order Rodentia; family Spalacidae; genus Nannospalax; species Nannospalax galili. Next base: position 10,076,298 of record NW_008337147.1, read on the forward strand.
GTGTTCAATTTGAATTAAGATTTGTTATTAGGGTTGGAATGAATAGCTACAGAGCTGAAGAATGAATATTATAAATGTTCATATGAATTCATTATGAATTATGAGGAATGAATGTTGTAATTGTCAAATTCATTTATATTGTTCCATTTCACAGTTTTAGGTCATGTATTTTGAATTAACAAATAAATATATGCATTGTTTAGAGTATACCTATGTTTCAAATACATTTCTGGCATCATAGTGGCATGGAATTATGATTTGTCAAGAAGATGATTTTATGGCAATCAAAACATTTAACATTCTATATAGTGAGCAACCAAAATTATTCTGTTTGTGATACTATTTTGTCCTATGTTTTTAAAAACCATTGTGTACTTCTGAATGTGAGCAAATTGAATAGGTCTGAGCTAATTTCCAAAATCTAATCTCCAAATGTTCAGGCAGACTTCATAAGATTTCCTGTAATGGAAGCTTTAGGTTTTACCTCCATAAAGGAAGGATCAACTGCACATTCTCAAGAGGGCCTTACTCCCTGCTTCCTCACAGTCTGATGCACTTGTAGAGGGTTTCTTGACTTGTATAGAAGACACATGGGCCAGACATTCACAAGCCATGTGCTAAGCAGAATATCTCAACTTGTTTTTAAAAAGTTTTTCCCATTTATATCATAAATAATACTTAAATATACGTCAATGGTGTATACCATTTTTTAAATGAAAAAGATAATGTATTCTAAAAATTTATGATTTATAAAACAATGAAGAATTGAGAAATAGCCTACTTATACATGGAAGATTTGGAAGGCCAGTTGTCCTTCTTGTAGCAGTGAGTTTCTCAGTCACCCAACAATGTATTTAAGTGTGAATGAGGCTATCATAGGCCCAAAACTGAATCCAAGTCAATACAAGTGTAGTTAGTGTGCATCGTTCACATATTGGTGCATCAGTTAAAGTTGGCAATTTGTCAGTTGTGATGCAAAGCTCCCCAAAGGGAGTTTGTCTGCCATAACAATGGCTTCATTTTATCCTTTTGAAAAAGTTCTCAATTGTAAAAATGAAGATTCAGCAAAGATTGAAAACGAATTGCTGATTTGGAGTATCAACTGTGACAACCATTGGTTTATTGCTACAGATACATGACTTATGATTTAGTGCAACCATCTCATCAGCAATGTAATCTGACTAAAATCCTGGGGCCTAATCATCAGAGACATGGGACCCCCCTAAATAGTAAGCTTGTAAGTATAGAAGTACCTGTCCTTTCAATAGTATCCATGGTTGAAACCATATATTGCCATAGCTTTAGAGGCTGTTTTAAATATGGCTATAAATTAAACATCAAAGACATTGTGCCACAGAAGTCTTTTTCGGTCTAAACGTTTGTAGCCCCTCTAAATTCTTACACTGAAACCTAATCACCAATTTGATGGTTTTAGAGGTGGGATCTTTGGAAGATGATTAGGTTCTGAACACGGAGCTCTCAAAAGTGGGATTAGAGCTCTTGCATAAATGACTTCCTGTAACTGCCTTGTCCTTTGTCCTATGAGGACACTACACAAGGATGCCATCTGTGAACTGGAAAATACACCATTATCAGATACTAAATATAGCATGTACCTTGATCTTAAACTTTTCAGTCTCCAGAACTTTAAGAACTACATTTCTGCTATAAATATATTTATGGTATTTTGTTATAGTAGACCAAACAAACTAAGTTAAAGTCACTGATCATTATAAGTAAGGGAAGAATTATGCAATATATGTATCAAAGAGCTGTCTTCTCAGATAGCTCATGGTCTCTCTCAAGCAGAGGTCATCAGCTTGCTTGGAAACTCAGAGGTAACACTTCAATGCTGTGGCCATTTAAAATATTTTATTGTTATTCAAGTATGGTGAGGTCATAGAGAGAATTATTACTGATAAAACTGATTGTTTCACTTTTAGGGAAAAAGAAGGCATGAGGAGATTGTTTAGTAGGTACGTAGTCACTAAAGGCAAAAGAAGTCACTGGTGTACTGTTGCATAGTAGAGTGAGCACACAGGATAGTTCATAAAGCAGGAAGAAGGGAGTTTAATATTTTCACCGTAAAGATGTAAATGTTTAAGGATATAGACATGCTTAACCTACATTATTCAAAATGTGCACTGATTTCATCAATGACACGCCTAACCTGTTTTAAAATTATGTACGAGTACACACATCAAAATGTCATATCATTTAATTAACATGTGCATTTATGTGCAAAATAAGACTAAATTTAAAGACTGAAATACAAGGAAGTATCAGTTTCTTCCACCAGTTCACAAGAAGAGGTGGCATGCCTTCCTTTACAGTGCAAAAAGGGATGAACCAGGATTAATCTACAGGTACAGGAACTATAGCCCACAGCTATGTATTGTGTGGTTTCTATGGTGAAGTAAAGGTAAGATAAGCAGGTTTAAGATGGCTTGGTTAAATGGTTTCAATGGGCTCTAAGGAAGGGGGCTTTCCCTTTTCTGGTATCTGACTATGGTGTTTAAAACAAAAAAGCATTATGTGCTAGAGTTTAAGAAGCAGATAAGGAGGTATCGGTCTGTTCCTAGGTAGTCTTTTGCTTTCTATAATTCACTAGTCCCAGAAGAAACAGTTCCTCCTCAGTAGTGAGGTCCAGAGGCCAAACATCAAAAATACAGAAAATATTAAAATTCATACAATGATATACATAAATACTATATATAATAACCCATAAATTTAATTAATGTTTATATTGAGGTAATATTTACACAAAATTGACTCCACTGAATATGAATGGAAACCTTCTATGATGACCACACATACTCCAGTAAATAAGCAGATTGGTTTTCCACTATAGAATGTTCTGTTTCCACCTTCTCCTCTGTAGTATCATGCCAATCGAAGTGTAATAATATTTAAGACCATTTTTTCTAGCTTCTAAACATAACATCACCTAATGAAATGTAAGTTTTTCTGCTGCTTTCTGACCTACTGCTTGGGCATATGAAA
>NW_008337147.1:10079395-10090096 GCF_000622305.1 Nannospalax galili
TTTATAAACCTGAGTCTTACCTGCATGTCTGTAAGTGTACCATGTGGGTGCCATGCCCATGGAGGCCAGAAGAGGGCATTCAGATCCCTTGGAACTGGAGTTACAGATGGTTGTTAATGGAACCCAGGTCCTTTGCAAGAACAGCCAGTCCTCTTGACTGAGTAACATCTCTCCAGCTCCAGACCTCTCAAATTTTGCAAGCAAGTTATGCCTTTTTCTAGAAGCCTTACAGAGTATCTCACTGGCATCTAGAGTTGAATTATCTGAGCTATATGGGAATGTGGTCGCTCCATCCCAGTGTTCATGACTTAAAACACAACAAAGAACTTTTCAGACCTTTAAAACCAAACAGGGAGATAAATAAAAATTCAATGTGATTAGCCTGTTTATAACTAGAATTGTGCTTGAAATTTCTTTGAGTTTCAATCCTTATGATCATTATAATGGTCCTATTCTGCTTACTACATTTCTTTGTTAGCAGCTGCCTCTCACCAGTCTTTGCAACCACCTATGCCACAATAAGCTTGTCTGTACTAAAAAGTTGTACAATATATTTTCTAATCGTGCCTAAGATCTTGGATTTAGTTATTTAAGTTTTTATTATTAATTTGGCTGTGAAGATTCTACCTTGTAGTCTTTATTTAATGGAAACCAATTAATTAAGTAAGCTACTGCATTAAGGAAGCAGGCAGGGATGTTCTCTAGAACAATCTAGCATTGGATAGAAACTTGGGCTATTTTCACTTCATCAAACTAATTTTTCTAAATATTATCATTCGTAAATTATAACGAAAGATAATGTTGCCTAATTTAGAATCAGACACATGTATACACCCAAAGCTAAGTTGTATGTCCTGTAAATTTTAAGATATTTAGAAACTTAATGGTGTGAGGAATTTCTCAAAGTATTCTTGGCTTTATGGGAAGAAAGATTCTATTCTCTCCAGGTGAGTTGTTTTTATTGCCTCTGGAATGTGTTTTTCTACGTTTGGGTTCAAACAAATACTTCGTATCATGAAACATATTTTCAGATATGAAATAGCAACTATTGCATGTAAGACACGAACTCAGAGTTAAATGACTCTTTACCTAGAAATAAGCATGCTGTATTTCAAGGGCAGTGAATAAAAAATGAAATAATACCATAGATGTACTTGAATTTCATTTTTTCATGTTTAAAATAAATGAGAGTCAAATGCTCTAGCAATATCAAACCTTCTATGTAAAGCAAAGGTATGTGCTGAAACTACATAAACAGGATCACTTTGACCACCTTGAATAACAAAATATGATATCCTACGATGAGGTCCCTGGACTGAGAGTGGCAGGAGTAAGGCCTCATAGCTCCCCAGTGGAACTAAAGATAGGAGAATAGCATACAATACCCTAGAAAATACAAGGATTGTTTTTTTTTTTTTTTAATGTTACTAATAACTTATCTATCTTAAGGTTGATTTGTTAGGATAGAACATTTTATAAAAGAGAGAAGAAGCTACAGTTTGAATCAGTTATGATAGAGATAATTTCTTATTTTAAGTCTTAATCAAATTCAGACTTCAAGTTTTAAATGCAGCTGTTTGTAAACATTAACTCTTTCACATTGAAGCATTGTACTTAGAAACCTACACTTATCCCAATAGATTTTCAAAGCCATGTGATTCATGTTCATATGATTTTATGAAGATCCTGGATGATATCAACAGGGATGACTTCATATTTAAGAAGGAATTTGAATATCAGATGATAAAAAGGCAAATAGGACTTCATCTTTATGAATCTGTGCAACAAACATTTCTGGAAGGAGCCCTTCCACTGCCCCTTCTGTTTTTCTTTTTTCTCTCTTCACATCCAGAGGTAGAGATGTGATTATGAATTATGTCTGCAGACTCCAGTTTGAAATTCTTGAAATCTCTAAAATCAATAATTAATAGTTTTGAGTTTTCTAGAAATTATGACTCAGACACCCAAATCTTGAGTCTTCTCTATTCACCAACAACATTTATCTTAAATACACTGTATCTTAGAATGTTTTTCCAAAGCTCCTCTGATTTTATTTTAAAAATTACTTTAATCATTACTATAAAATTTGAATGACATGATTTTTTAGAAAATGGTCTCCTAAAAAATTCTGTTTATATATTTGCTTTGAGGTAGTTTTTAGAAGCTATTTATTTATTTATTCATTCATTTATATATTTATATATTTATTTTTTGGTCTTTTCTTGAGACAGGATCTCCCTCTAACCCCAAGCTGTCCTTGATCTCGCTATGTAGACCAGGCTGGCCTTGAACTCACAGAGATCCACCTGCCTCTCCCTCCCGAGTGCTGGGATTAAAGGCATATGCCACCACGCCCAGCTAAAGGGACATGCCATTTTTATTTTTATATGAGCAATTCGCCTGTATTTATGAAAGTTTACCAGTGTCATGTGATACCTGTAGAGGCCAGAAAACAAGGTCAGAGTCCCTGGAACTGGAGTTGCAGATGGTTGTTAGCCACCAGGTGGCTAGATCCTCTACAAAAGTAACCAGTGCTCTTAACTACTAAGCCATCTCTCCAGTCCCTGAGTTTTGTTATTTTTAACAGCAAGTGCTGGAGAAAATTCATCCTTGAAAAAAAAGGTCACAAAATATGCTCTATATTTTATCACAAAGCTAACTAAACAGCATGACTAGATTTATGCAAGACTTGTAATGTGACAACCTAGAAGACTGAGTACTACAATTTAGTTAAAAGACGGACTGGTAAGAAAGTAATGTAGCAATTGGGTATGGCGGCATACACCTGTAGGAGACTGGGGCAGGAGAATTTCTGAAATAAATTACTATAGTAACTCCTCATCCATGATTTCACTTCCCATAGTATCTGTGACCTCCATTAGCTGTGGTCTAAAATATTAATGGAAAACTCCATAAATAAACAATTCATAAGTATTAAATTGTTCATGGTTCTGAGCGAGGAGATGAAATGTCTTGCAAAGCCTCTCCATCCCAAGAGGGATTTGCATCATCTCTTTGCACAGCAACATTACACTTCAACATGTTACCTGCATAAAAGTTACTTAATCGGTTCCTCGGTTTCTGGATTGACTGGTACGTACATTCAAGAAATTTTTATTCAGTGTCAATTACAACTAATGTATTACTCTGCTTTCTAAATTAAACTTTAATATATGCCTGCATGTAAAGAAAAAAAATCTATATAGCCATACTATCTATGGTTCCAGGCATCACCTGGGAGGCTTGAAATGAATCCCCCTTGAGTAATGGTAGTTAATAGTATTATGAAAAAAGACGTAAGAGCTGATTAACAATACCTAAAATTACTCAGAAAAAGTTTTACCACGGGGTTAGAGGAGCAATGGAATGGATGGATAAAGAGCAATGCAGGTGACTGGAAGAAATGTAGTGTTTGAGTATTTAGGGCCACAGACACAAATGTCCCAGATGAGTACAAGATTTGTCACTAGAACTCTAGCTTTGGATGAAGTACAATGAGTGAAAGGGTCAGTTTGCATATTGCAGCCTAACAAGAAGCCTTAACTTACAATGCCAACAGTTATCTATACTATTGTGGATGGAATTTTCAAAATGGTTGTGATCCTAAGAGTTCTCTAAATACTAAGTGTATAAAACTATAGATTCCACCTTTAATTCTAGTACTTGGGAGACAGAGGCAGGCAGATCTCTGTGAATTCAAGGCCAAGCCTGGTCTACATAGTAAGTTTCAAGCCAAGCTGGGAGACCCTGTCTCAAAAACAAACAAACAAAAATATTCAAAATTTCCAAATTAAAACCTGTGATTTGCACCTCTAAATATATATACATATAATTACATAATATTATATAATATAAATAATATTTTCCCTGGATTTTCCCTTGCAAGCCCTTATCACTGAACAATTAGGAACTACTCTAGAGTTGAAAATTTGAGATTCTGAAGAAGCAGTGAGTCTGGATTTCACTTGCTTTATAACAGCTCATGAGAATGGACAGCAAGTTGACATTCTAGAAAGTCTGATCTAAAAACTTTCGATCCAATATGGGAAAAAAAGCTTTAACCTAAGACTGGCAGACTGGGATTGAATGGAAAGAAAATATATTAGCTATCGGAGGTGGACATGAATCTGAAGTTTTAAGTGGAGTATACTGAAAAATAGTGATGTGTGTGGTCAAAGGGGGGAAATTCCAAAGAATAACAGGCTTCCGGGAAGTCAGGGTGGGGTGGGATGATGGAGAACATTCAGCTATGAATGATTAGGCATAATCAAACCCAAGAGTGTTTCTGGATTTAATAGATGTGTTCACATCTGAAAAACACTGAGAAGGAAATGTTCTTAAGTAGGCATTGTAATGAATGTTAAAGAAAAATGAGGAAGTAAGGCTTTTAAAGGCATGTCTGATTCAAAAGAAAAGTCTTTCAACCATTTACTGCATGATATTTTCCCATGGAGATAATTTTTAAAAGCCTTGGCTCACTTAGACAAGAAATACTGAGACTTTTTGTTATTACTTTAACTTGTACAATCTCCTAACCACAGAGATACCACAGAGGTTCATTAGAAATTCCCAAACCCAAAAAGAGGAAGGTCCCAATAAAAACAAACAAACCGAAGCAGATCCTTTAGGAGTTCAATTTTGAAGTTTTGACTTCCTGATTCTAAGGAAGGGCCATATTCTAGTTAAAGAATAATAGCAAATGCAGCTTTTAAAAAAATCATACTATAAATAAGAAATCCCTCCCCTGTGTTCAGTAGTTTTGGCATATGCAAGTTCTCATCTTGAGCCTTTACAGATTACAAGCAAAGTAAGTCCACCCCTTACAAAATCATTTCACACTGAAAGCTTTTCTTTCTCCAGATAACCCTTCAGCTTCTCTGTTGTAACTTATTTTTCTGATATTTCATTGCATGTAAAGAGTGGCCCAGGTTGTTAACTATTAGGGCTAGTGTGCCTTTCTTCCACAAATAAAGTGAAGGAACAATCTTTAGAAAAAGTTCTTTTCCACCTCTAGGCTGGGTCCCCACTGCTAACAATTAAGGTTTACTCTTTCTGCCTCTCTCTCTGTGTCACACATTGGAACTCATCATTGCAAGTTGCTGATACAAGAGGATCTCTTCATTTTGCCTAGATCTGGGGAAGAAAATATCCAGCAAAAAATTCAACTCTGTTTCACAAAGATTTGCTAACTTGGATCACAGATTAAAAAGCACTTTGATGAGAGCTTTTCTAAGGCAGGTGTTATTGGAAATTATAGGGAGAAAATATCTGTCCAGTTCTGTCATGATCATGGAAATTATTCATGAAAATTTTTCGTTTTTCACGAATAACAAATTGTAAGAACCATGGGAAATTCCACTGTGACACTAATTAAGATTCTCTAAGTATTCACTGTAGTATAAATCCAGGAGAGCTTCATGGAAGTTGGTTTATTGTGTGAATTATGAGCCTGTCCCTCAGCTGGAACATTCACTACATTTTGCTTATATTTGAATTCCATCAGGAAACACACAGTCAGCATCATTCTGTCATATTTGTTGTCATGCTTCCTAACCTTTTGTTTTATAAAGGACATACCGACAAGTTGTACCCAGAATGGCAGGAATGAGGATCATATATTATCTTTTTTGCAAATAACAACAGAACAGTTTTGTATATCATATACATTTTTTAATTACTAAAAATTATTAGATTCACTTATTGGAAAATTTTCTATACCTGTCTTCATTCTTTCCTCAACAAAATCTCCATTCTTTAGTATTTGCCTGCATAAAGCTTGGTTGTGTTCTCAACTCCCTCCTCTTAATAAGAGAATGATCTTAGTAATTGATTGTTTGGAAAATGCTGAAGACACACAGTTAATATCCTGTCTATTCAGACTTACACGAATGTTCTCTTATAACTGCTAGCTTACCTAAGACCTTTGTGTTTTTGTAAGGGAATGTCTAAGGATGCCTCCAACACCCACACATGAGCTTGTTAATGTGGGCTTTGGACATTCTAGGCAAGTACTCTATCACTGAGCTACTTATACTTTAGTTACCAACATTTCTCCAGTTTTAGGATAAATTTCTGAGTTTGCTTTGTTTTTTTTTTCCATTCAATATAGCAGTTTCTTCCCATTCTTTTAAATCACAATTTTGAAAATAGAGGAATCAGAAGAAAATAAGTAAAATGATTTTACAACATAGATTACAGTACCACATTATTTATACAGAAGAATCAAAGAACCTTTATGGATTTGCAAATTATCAATTTGAACAAATCATCCTTTATACCTGAAAACTGAAGCAATATAATTTCTATCACTTTTTCATTAATATTACAACTTGTGTTGGAACACATGAAGTATGGGTGAATTACACTTATAGACGTGAATGAAAGAGTGCTTCTAGAAACATTAAAAACATTGATAAACTAGAGTGTCCATAGAATCTGCCTTCCTGCAGTATTCTATAATGGTTTACCATTATTTATAAGGAGAGAGAAAAACAATTTCTGTTAATTATTTATTAATACTAAAATATTGATGAGCATTACCTAAGAGTAATGGGCTTTCAGCTGGTGAACTGGGATGAACTGTACAGAAACGCAGCCAGCAAAAGGGCGTGGATTTAAAGAGTGGAGCAAATGACTTAACAGGAGCCTAAAAGCAGCAATCAGAAAAGGTTCATTTAACTTAGAGATGGCATGAGCTTCAAGCAATTGCCTCTACTTAAGTAAGTGTGGAATTACAAAAGGCTATTTATTACAGTCCAAAGGGGCCCTGAGGCTTGTTCAAAGACCTTTGAAGAAATTCAACAGTTACAAAGTCTTGCTCACTTCAGAAGCAGTAAAACTTGGGTAGAACCCAAAAACTGCCTACAAAAGCTTTCATTAAAAAGTGAATACAGTCTTCTTCACAATTGTTTCTGGAAATGAGCTATTTTCTCTTTCTGCTATTTAAAAGTAGAGATACAAGACCTGGTTAGTTTCCAAAATATCCTTGAAATATATTTTAATCATTATGAAATATAATCTAGTTTTATCGTGTTACGGAAGCAATGTAGGGCTTCCTGGGCTTAAATACAAAGAGCATCAGCATTAACCTCTTTGAAATGGTTTGTAAACAAGTATTAAAACTTACTTTATTAAAGCATTTGCTTTAGGGGAAAACTAGTGGAACTGCTCTATTGTTTGTACAAGAAGCAAAATTTGGTTCCAAGAACACCAAGGGCTATAATTTTTTATTAGCATTTGGATAATAAATTGATTTTTATATTACAATAAGTAAAAAAGTCATTCTCAAATATGTAACGTCTTTTATTGATTCCTGTTATAATGACTATGTTTTAAAAACCAGCTAAACATAATGAAAATTACATATTTTGCTTGAAATCACTTCAGAATAGCAAACCATAGGGTTGGGGAGGAGATTAATAAGTTATGATTAATAAAGGAAAGCTTTACTTTTTTGAAAGAAATAAAAATGAGAAGCAGTTGTAGTGGAAACAGTCTAGATAAGAGCTTGGATATTGAAGTTGTCATGTGATAATCACAAAAGCAGCATATCAACAACGAATATGTAACCCATTGCTGCCTGCTCTCATGGGAAGACAAGAAGATAACACTTCAAAAAGCACGCAGCTTGAGAAAAATCATAAGACTATAAATTCTTTTTTATCCTTAATCAGTGTAATTGCAATGGTTTGAAACATCCAATAGGTTTAAACCTATGAGATTATAATTATAGAAAATCCCTACCTTGGTCACACTTTGATGATGCTAGAAAAATATTATTTTGAAAACTGATAAGCAAATGAGTCAATCCAGAATTTATTCAATTTTAAATGTAAATTATATAGAGAGATAAAATGACTGAAGGCTAATTTCTCTTTTGGGGGGTACATGGACTAAATGAGGAAGAAATAATAAAATGAGAATAGTACTGTTTTTTGCAAGCTTGAATAAATAATGCTTCTGATAATGATTTGTAATTACTGCAGATAGCGCAAAAAGAAAAGCAATGCCAAAAATTAAATACTAATTAAAAATAGCTTATTTCATAATGAAAACACTTCAGTAGCCAATATATCTCAAACCTCCTGAGCTTTTCTTGGTGTTTGTAATGTAGATTGATAAATTCTATCAGGGCAGAGGGCCATTGTTTCTCAATTGGCTAGTGGATGAAGATTTGAAACCACAAGTATACTACTGTTGGACAGTATATATTTTTCTTTTCAAAGGAAGATTTGGGGTAGGAAATGTCTAAAATATATTCAATCTTACGTTAGAAATGAAAATGAGTCTATGGTACCTGATCACACAGATGAATTTGTATTTCTGCTCCATGTTTTGGGCAATTCACAACAGAACATAGCATATGTAGTTACCATTAAATGCTGTATCTCAAAATATATCTGTATAACTAGTATACCTAGCAGTCATTTCCTAATATTTATTGAATATTTCTTAAGAAATAAAAATGTTTAAGTAGGAGATTATTTCCTTTATGTGTAGTTTTATTCATGAGATTTCTTCTAGAAGTCAAGATCTGCTTTAATATGTTCTAAATCATATCTATTTTACAATTCACTAAATATTGCCATTACCTATGGATACCATGGGATTTATTGTACATAATGGATTCCAGTTCTCTTCCAGAGTTGCATATGAAAATGTTATCAATGAACTGAAGAATCTGGCATTCATAACTTTGCAACATTATAACAAATAGGTAGTCCTGATGTTTTGTTCTCCTTTTTAATACATCAAGTATATTTCACTGCTTACATTATAGTAGCGGATTGAAAACATCTGCTCACTTGCCACTAATCCACCAGCAGCAGAAAATTTCAGCTCATTTTCCACAGGCTTGCATGCACCAGGGCTGACATCCAGCTGCTGGAACTGCACAGGAGGCCAGATTAATACTCCAGAGCCTTGGAAATGGAAATAGTGCTTTCTTGCCAAAGATTAGAGCAATGGTAGACACCATGTGTGTGTTGCCTTCTCTTTATGCTCTTATTCTCCACCCTCTTACTCTCCCTTCCTTCATCTCTTTACAGCTCCATCACCTGTCATGACCATTAAAAAAGATCGAACCTCCAGAAACAGCATCTCTTTATCATGGCAAGAACCTGAACACCCGAATGGAATCATATTGGACTATGAGGTCAAATACTATGAAAAGGTGGGGGAAGGGTGTTACAGGGTTGGGTTACCTAGGGAAAGACTGTGTTTTCTCATGAAACATATTCTTGCAAAGAAATCAATGATGTTGTCTGTGAGTGGTAGAGCTCTGTTTAGAGCCACAGTCATGTGACACCTCTGGGTTTAGTGAGAAAGGATTTTAGAAATCATCTTGTCAACTCCTCTCTGTGATATGGCAAACAGTAACATCAAAGGTGTCATTACCAAACATAAAGCAATTAAAGATTATAATAGGCAGGACATTAATGTCCTGTCACATCACAACTTGTGATACACTAGCAATTTTGTAGTGGTTTTCAGTTGGTTCAAGAACTCAGTTCATTGCAACAGGTATCACTTTCTGACCTTCACATTCACAAGATTTAATATAGATGGAATCACTGACACTGATTTAAAAAAGAAAATGGTATTAGTAAACTGAAAATGAGAGTTCTAGGGTCTGTAGTAAGGAATTTAAAGGTAGGGTAAAATGAATCTTTACCTCACATTATAAAAGTGCAATTGCACAATGCAACTATAAAAAATGAGTGCATGTTTATGCAGACATAGAATTTAGGTAGGAATGTTTCATTAATCTAACACTTATTTTTTTCCTCTTACAAATTTGGGGAAGTTTGAAAGCAAGATGCATTCAAACTCTATCACCAGAGTGACTGGTTTTGTAGTTAAAATATGAACAAAAAATATTTGTGTAACTTCTTTAGTTTGCAAAGTATTTTAAAATGAATATTTTAGAATCATACATTTATATAGTTTTTTACATTTACAATATATGCCTACATATGTTATTTAAAAATGAGCAGTATGACCATCTTTTGAATGTAGGTAAATAGGTTCTTTTATCAGTAAGAAAATTGAGAACCAGTGGTGTTGGGTGAATTTCCCACAGTCTCAAAACTAATAAATACTAAGCTTCTGTTTTAAGTTATGGAAATTATGTTTTCTACATGACTCTGTCTTCTCCTTTATTGGGTATATTTTTTTATATGAGAATGGATAACTAGAGTATGAGAATTATTGCTATGGTCAATTGTGCAGAGACATACTATATAAACATAATTTGCAATATATAAGCATTTCCTCTCTTAAAGTTAATGTAGTCTACAACTATGAAACATATTCATTCTACAGGGAAATGATGTCTTTTCATTAAAAGAAAAAGAAGTCTAACAAATTTCATTGTGCTAAAATTGAATAAAGATCAATTTTTTCCTTGCTGTCAATTTCCACTGTGGGAAAGTTTCATGAGACTGTGAACTCATACTTTCGCAAATGTGCTAGGATGTTTGAATTTGTGTTTTCCTGACTGTCCAATGAAATAAAAGTTAATGATCAGTTCAGACTGGATAGCAGAAGCACAAGAAAAACTTCAGATCTAGGAGGCTGAATTCAAACTTAGAGTCACCTATCATTCTATCTACTGCCAACTTAAGACAATTTTCTAAACTTGTTTCAAATACCACCAGCAAAACAAAATGCACATGACTATTTTTTAAAAAATGATCATTG